>NC_055692.1:35523463-35831956 GCF_017639745.1 Melanotaenia boesemani | reverse complement strand
CACAGTGGAGGTGGTCAGATGGTGGTCAGATATCTTTCAAACGGGAAGGTACCCAGCACTCATCACAGCAATACAGGCAGCATTGTCAGTGTTCCTTGGCCACAGGTAGTCATCTTTTAGTTATATGTCAAAAAGTGGCAGCATGAGCATCGACACTCTTAGCGCCGTCCAAACCGTCAAACACACCATGCTGACCCGAAAGAAGACGGCAATAGAGATGTTTGACAGGGTAGACATAAAGTATGGGCCAGTAGATCAAAAGATTTGTGCCAGAACATCCTGTCGGCTGGAAGGAAGGACAAAGCCTCAAGAAAGCAGGAAACCTTGATGAAGATGGAAAGACGGAGGGTGTTCGACTGCCAGCCATCCACAAGCGCTGCCACAGCCAGAAGAACCAAGGCAGAAGAGGAGGCTCTGGCCAGAAGGAGGCAGGCGGCCAAACAACAAAAGTGACCTTGTGAAACCCTTGTCCATGGTTAGGAAGAAAAAAATTAGTTTTTCAGTATAATGTCATGTCTGTCTGTGGTTCTTTTGTTAAAGGCGTTGTCCAGTGAGTTGCCCCGAGCTACCTATTCGCCACCGCCGGACAATGTCACCCTTTTTTCTCTGAGTAGTTTGCAGGTCTGGCTGTCTGAGTCCTCCACCCAGCCACCTCTCCCAATTCTTCATAATGAGCCACCTCCTCCGCTTAACCAGTAACCAATCATTATTCTCGATGAACAAGAGGAGCCAGTTTCTGTCATGGACTGCCCTTGCCAGAGCGGCTTCTGCCTTTCTCCTTATTTGGGGAAAGGCGGCTTCTCCAATCTGGCCGCACAGCTGAGGTGCATCAGGCTTGTTAGAAGATGGTATAAAGACTCCAGGATCTTCTCTAGTCTTCGCTGGATCGTACTACTAAAGTGGTAACCGGCTCTAAGCAGATCTAAGTCTTCTGGTGTTTTCTTGTGCTCTAACCGACCTTTATTCTCTTCCAAGCCCCAGCCCTGGATAATCCTGGATTCGTGGATCCTGTCTGCCCGCTCACCGCTCTTCCTACCAGCCTGCTCCTTGCCTCGCTTCTCACCGGATTACACCTAGTACCATATCACTTTGTAAATAAAGACTCACAGAACATACCTTGTCTTCTCCTTCTTGGGTCCAGCTCCAGACCGTGACAGAACGATCCAGCCACAACATGGACCCAGTTGGAGCGACTTCCAGGACGCTGGGAAACCCGAATCTGCCGGTGACTTGTTCCTGCTGTATCCTCTCAAGGTAATCTGCTCGGTCAACACTCTCGGGCTCCGGTCTCTCAGTGACAGTCACCAGCATTGCAACTTCAGCTCAACGACATCGCATCCAGAATGTCTGCAGTACTAACCCAGTTATCCCAGTTTTCCGCTCCCACAGTTCCACCGCCTGTTCCCGTGTGTCCGTCAACTACATCCACTCGGGAGGTCCACATCCCGGATCCCAAACCCTTCAGGAGAGTTAGGCAAGTGCAGAGGATTCCTCCAATGTTCCCTGGTCTTCGAACAGAAACCATCACCTACGCCACCGACAGTTCGAAAGTCTCCTTTATTATTGGTTTGCTGACATCCAGAGCACTGACCTGGGCAGAAGCTTTTCTGAAACTACTCCACTTCACACACTGACTTATAACAGTTTTGTCCAGGAATTAAAAAAGTGTTTGATGATCCGGTACGTGGTCGGGAGGCAGCTAAGCGGCTCATGACAATAAAGCAGGGCGCTCTAAGTGTAGCGGAGTTCTCTGTCGAGTTCCGGATTCTGGCTGCGGATTCAGGGTGGAATTCTGCTGCCTTAACCGATCACTTTCTGCATTGTTTAACAGACAATAAAAGACGATCTGGCGACCCGCGATCTCCCGGAAGATCTGGACGGATTAATCGACGTGGCTATTCGACTGGACAACCGCCGTCGGGAGGCGCCGGGAACGAGGTGGGCTCCGCCCTGTCCTGGATTCAGGGTACGTCACAACGCCCACGCACCATGCTCCTCGGATTCTTCAGCTCCTATCTCCGCGGCTGAGGAGCCGATGCAGGGGGGCTCATTTGGCTCCGGCAGAACGACAAAGACGGCTGCGGGAGGGAGAGTGCCTGTACTGTGGTGAATCTGGTCACTTCGCGTATCATGCCCGGTGCGCCCAAAAGAACGGGCCCGTCAGTAAGGGTTGGTGTCCTGACGGGTCAACTGATCACACATCCACCACCCCGACTAAAACTCAGATTCAGGCCACTATAACCTGTGCTGATCAGTCCCTCAATATCCCTGCTCTACTGGATTCTGGTGCCGAGGATAGCTTCCTGGACATCGGTCTGGCCGAAAAAGCCCACATACCGCTGGTTCCCCTCTCACCCCATGACAGCCAACGCTCTAGACGGTCGAACATTAGCTCAGGTAACTCACACCACTGTTCCGGTCAGATTGAAATTGTCAGGAAACCATTCAGAACTTATCGAACTTAAACTGATTCTGCACCAGAATCTCCTTTGGTTCTAGGTCATCCCTGGTTATCTCGCCATAATCCCCACATCAACTGGGAAACAGGAACTATATCTGGCTGGAGCGACAGATGCCACCAGTCCTGCTTACAGTCAGCGTTGCACATCACCAACGGACCTGAGAGCCCTGAAACCCCCGGATCTGTCTTCTGTTCCGAGTGAGTACCATGATCTGGCTGAAGTCTTCAGCAAGCTAAGGCTACATCCCTTCCTCCCCACCGGCCGTATGACATCGCCATAGATCTACTACCGGGTTCCTCCCTTCCTAATAGCCGCCTCTATAACATCTCCAGACCCGAGAGGGAGGCTATGAATAAATACATTCAGGAGTCGCTGCAGGCTGGCATCATAAGATCCTCTTCCTCTCCACGGCTGGATTCTTCTTTGTAACCAAAAAGGACAAAACTCTGCGGCCCTGTGTGGATTATCGGGGTCTAAATGAAATCACTGTCCGTAACAAATATCCCTTGCCCCTCATAGACTCTGCCTTTGATGCCCTGTTAGGTTCAACCGTGTTCACAAACTCGATCTCCGTAACGCCTACTACCTGGTTCGAGTCAAAGAAGGGGATGAATGGAAGACTGCATTCAAAACCCCCTTAGGACACTATGAATACCTGGTCATGCCCTTCAGTCTCACCAACGCCCCCGCTGTTTTCCAAGCTCTCGTGAATGACGTCCTTCGTGACTTTCTGAATCAATTCGTGTTTGTATATCTTGATGACATTCTGATTTATTCCCAGAACCTGGAGGAACATAGGTTCACGTCAGACGAGTGCTACAGAGGCTGCTGGAAAACAGGCTCTACGTTAAGGCGGAAAAATGCCAATTCCACTCGGACACAGTAGGTTTTTTGGGTTACATTTTCATGAGCGGGCAGATGAAGACCGACCCGGAGAAGGTAAAAGCAGTACAAGACTGGCCCAGGCCGATACTGTAAAGAAGTTGCAGCGTTTTCTGGGTTTCGCCAATTTTTATCGGCGCTTCATTAGAAATTTCAGCCAGGTAGCTGCACCTCTCACCAATTAACCTCACCTAAACTTCCTTTTCATTGGTCTGAACAGGCGGAGTCGGCTTTCCAGGAGCTTAAGAACCGGTTCACTTCTGCACCAGTACTCACTCATCCCGACCCGTCTCGCCAATTGTGGTGGAAGTGGACGCCTCCGACACAGGGTAGGAGCTGTGCTGTCTCAACGGGCAGGAAGTCAGGCATCCTGCATCCCTGCGCGTTCTTCTGACGCCTAATCCCTGCGGAAAAAACTACGACGTCGGAGAACGAGAGCTCTTGGCTGTTAAAATGGCTCTGGAGGAATGGCCACTGGTTGGAGGGAGCAGCTCAACCATTTATCGTTTGGACTGATCACAGGAACTTGGAATACATACAGACTGCGCCAGGCAGGCCAGGTGGGCTTTATTCTTTGGACGCTTTAACTTTTCTCTTACTACAGGCCCGGATCCAAGAACGTCAAGCCTGACGCCCTGTCCGACAGTTTGGATGGTGACCCGTCCGCCGATCCTGGTCCTATCCTGCCTGCATCTGCATCATCGCCTCGGTAACCTGGGAGGTAGAACCGAATGTCCGTGATGCTCAGCGCGCTCAACCAGATCCGGGTACTGGTCCTCCTAATAAACTGTTTGTTCCAGATAGTGACCGCTCCCAGGTCACTATCTATGCTTTTCACAAGCTCTTTTAATGTGTTAGGAATGTCGAACATAATGTCACACAAATTATGCAGTGTTGTTCTGATTTCCTTCAGTTCATTGATGGTTTCTTTTTGATCTCCGCCATGGTCCGCTCTGTCCCGCTCACAGAGTTAACTGAGGTAACTATGTGTTGCCACTCACGACACTTACTCTTATTTGTCACGCCACTACTGTGGCTACCAAACAAAATAATTTTTCGACCCTCCACCTCACTCACTAATGCATCGATTTCTGCCTCTGTGAAGTTGCGTTTTTTGGTTCGCTTCCCTGCGGTTGCCATTGTTCATGGATCACAACATGGATCAGCTGGCTCATTTTAATACACGCTGAGGTACTTTGCATTGACCATTTATGGTGGAAAGTGGGTGTGTAGTGGGCGGAACATGAGCCAATTCACCTGCGCAAACTTCAAGGACGAGTGTGATTTATAAAGGGGAAATTGCTTGCAACCTGTGCGTACGCACGGTTTTATAATTCAGAATATTTTATGGCGTACGCCAACTTCCGGTTATTGGGCGTACGTACACTTTTAGTAAGAATCCTAGCCACAGTTTTATAAATGAGACCCCTGGTGTTTTCTTGTGCTCTAACCGACCTTTATACTCTATCCAAGGCCCCAGCCCTGGATAGATCCTCGGATTCGTGGATCCTGTCTGTCCGCTCACCGCTCTTCCTACCAGCCTGCTCCTTGCCTCGCTTCTCACCGGATTACACCTAGTACCAATATCACTTTGTAAATAAAGACTCACAGAAACACCTACCTTGTTCTTCTCCTTCTTGGGTCCAGCTCAGACCGTGACAGTTTCACAAAATATGTCTCCTGTATCATTACATCACCTCAAAGAACCTGAGGATAATTGGTTTTTTTCTTATTAAACTTGCCTTATATTGTTTGTGTGTGTGTGTGTGTGTGTAGATTTTTCTTTATCTATATCACTAATGAACTCACGCTAACCAAAGTTAGTATGTACAGTTGGTGTGATGCTATATCCTGTTACATTTAATCATGTGATTTAAACTGTTATAATGTGGGTAAATTGGGCATATGAATAAAACACATGAAGTTATTTGGTTGCAGGATTGATCTACAGTCCCATACTGAAAAAACTGGTAAACAAAGTTGATGGAACCTTCTGTCCAACAAGCAACCAAATAATGTTTTACTGTGTAGCCTGCGTGCATTCAAACGCAGGCACTTCAACCCTGAAGCAAAATTTGGTACGTTGTGTTTTGTGGATGACCATGAGAACAGTGAAGTAGGGCAATTGACGAAGGCGGCCCGACAAGAGTCTGTGGCGGTTTATGAGGGCCATCCACCACTCAAACATCTTTGAGAGCCATCAGAAAAACCGGCAGTTTATTCTCAAGGTAAGTATTACACATTCTTATGGCTGTCTTTGAAGTTTTTAAGTTTATACATGCAAACTAATTTTTTTAAAAAATATTCTCCCATAGCCATTTCTCATGTCTGATTTATTGTGTTTTATCTTATTTTATTATCTTTAAATATACAATACAATGTACTCTGTTATACAGTGTTTTAATCATTGTTGTCTTTTTTAATGCGCAACTCACTCACTCACCTGCTCTTTAGATACAAGAAGCAGCAACGTTCAAGAGGCGAACAGTGCAGAGGCAGCACAGTCTCAGCGTTGTAGGTGCCTTGAGACATGTGACCAGCCTGGAGGAGAAGGACTCCCTTGTCCAGTCTGCTGCAGACTTCTTTGTCATTAGCCATTGGCCATTAGCCCAGGACAAGTCACACATACTGTAACATGTTTTACAGGTTTGTTGAGGGGTTAACAACCCTTGGTCTAATGGAAGACATGAAAAAGAATACAGCAGTGTTCTACAGCCTGTTCGTCCGTGAGCAGAAGCCACTTTAGGTGAAGGACCTGTGCACTCTGTTTGAAGTGGACTTCTCTGTGCAGGGCAGCAACAGAAGAGCCAAAGAAAACCTGACAATATGCTTTTGGCTTGACTGGTTAATCGATATTGAAGGTATACTTATTATTGCATTAGTAACAATGTCATGTACTTCATAACTACAATGATTTGTTGTGATTTTGTTGTCCTGGGGGCAGGTAAAAATGCAGGTAATGGCGTAGTTAAAGTGACATTGTGAAGTCTGTTCATGCATACAATAGAAGAACTCTCTTAAACTTGTTCATTTTCAGGGCTCCAGACTGCGACCAAATGGTGGCAATTTGCAACAAAAATGTGAGACAGTGCAGGTGAATTTTTAATCTACTTGCGCAATGGCGACCAAAAATTTGTTTCATGACCAGGCTAAAAAATAAAACGTACAAGCTGCTGCTGGATGATCCTGCGCTGGTTTACCGTCAGAGTAATGTCTATTAATGAAGAGTGTGGACAAAAATATTTCAAAAGTTTAAAGTGTTGTGACAAAAAAAAAAAAAAAAAAATACACTTTAAAAAACTTGAACTAAAAATAAAGAAAATAGACAGAATTATTTTATTTATTTATTTTATTTATTTATTGCTCTTCTAAACATTTTTAGGTTGTCATTTTTTTTTATCAGTTTTTGCATTTCCCACGACATCCCTCTTTATGGCAGCATCCATTACAATTATATGTACCAGGGTGATTATGCTAATTAGTGACTTCTAACAACTTCTAGGACAGCCAATAGCTTCTGTTCTTACTGAGGAGTGGGAACAGTGGCTGGAGAGGAGCATCAGTTCCTGAAGCTGTTTATTATCAGGAACTACATGGACCAGTCGTACCATGTCCTGTGGGGGATGATGGGGACAAAGCTGCCGTCCTGCTTCGACTAACAACAACAAAATGAAAATTAAATCATCAAATCTGGTTTGATTAGACAAGTTCTATGTCTACTTGTTTTGTATTAGTGCTGCCAGTGATATTTTTTGTCAATTATCACTAATACAGTGAAAATGAGAGGAAATGTGAATATTTGCTTTGGAAGGTGATTTCAGTGTGCGCCCCTAAATTTTCTGTTTGTTCTCCTAAAAATTTTATTTAGGGGTCGCTGTGCTCCTCCTAAAAGAAGTTAGTCTGGAGCCCTGATATTGTATTGTAACATTTTACCAAAAAAAGTACTTGATTAATGCTTTCATGTTGATATTCACCACAGAAATTCAACAATGTCAGTGTGACTGAAGGAAGTATAAATTTAACCAACATAACCAATAATAAAAGTATTGTACTGTAATGGCCATACAGGTGAAACTTTAGAAATTGGACATGACTAGCTCAGACATCATGTGTAAACAGAACTACGCTGCCTTTGAAGATGAGTCTTAGAAATAATTCCTTGTCAAATAAGTTCAAGTCCATTGTATTGTGGGGTGTACTATGTAGTTCATATTGCTTTAAACACAGTGTAAATATTTTACTTAGGAATGACCCTGCACAGTAGTCCAAACGAAATGGATTTTACCTCCCTACTGCCAGATGTGAAATTGTTTGGATGTACATTGGCTTTTATTCTATGAAAATTGATAGAGAAATCCAACTGGTAAAAGTTACTAACATTGTAGTTCTCCATTTTCAATTTTAATTTGAGTGATGAACATTTAATTTCTTTTAACCCTCAGGGTGTGTTCTCAAACTCCATCAGTGGGTGAAAAGCATCATGGAATCTTAGCTGTTTAGGTAGAAGGAAACAAGTAGAACTACTGGGATTTATTTTACATTTGGCATGTATGTGGAACAGTTTCCAGATTACACAGGATGATTTTTCCCGCTTTCTAGCGGTTGCCGTGCTTTCCCCCGTGGACTGGGTAAAATGGGCTCAGACAGGGACAGAACATCAGCTTTCCATCGACCATTTGGTGCAGTTTCTCGCATGAACTGGCAAATCCAGAGGAGTTACTCTGCTATAAGGCAACTTTTTCCATGTCAACCCTTTAGACAAGGTAAGAAGCACATTGTACTGTACATTAGTCAATTAATTTTATTTTATTTTCTAAAGAGTTTTTAGTGGAAATACATAAGTCGGAATCTCATAACTATCTACTATCTGAACCAATGTGAACAGATGAGTTGTTTGGTTATTGATATGTGCAGGACTGAAAGCACCAGACACGTAAGCAGAAAAGATCAAGACTGTTAGCTTGCTTGGTTGTATCAAAGTTGGTTACCTTAAAAATCCAAAAAAACTAGTTTTATGCTTCTTCAGCAGCTTTCATTTCACCTGGCAGTGAGAAGGAAAGAGGAATTGAACCTTTCAGCAATCACGGATAACATTACTACTGTGTACCACTGCTGATTTTGTGCCAATACATTAATATTTTAAGGACATCTGAATCCAAACATGGGTGTTACTTTGACATTTGCTGCCTTCTTAAATATTTTTGTACATCTACAACAGTCAGACCAAAAGCTGGCAAATCACACCCCATGGCAGCTGGGTCCACCAAGGATAGGAATGGCTCAAAGAGCATGGCAAATTTGATCTAGTATCCAAACTCTCAATCTTGATAGCATTTGTAGGCAGAAAGCACAATTTGCACACCCTCTCACTTTACAATTCATGGGGCTTTATTATTAAAATTATATTCATGGTCCATGTCCAGCCTGGCCAGAGCTGTTTCGGTGGCAGTAGAAAACCTTACTCAATATTAGACTGATTACTTTAGTTGATCTTATTTGTATGAGACTGCAAATGGATGAAGACAATAAAGATGTCAATGTGTAGTTCAGTAGATTGTTTTCTTCTAATTATAGCTGGTCCTTATTTATGTTAGAAAAATAAGATATATATATTTAGGATACATATGTTTGTTTGTTAGGAACTCTTGGAAGATGGACAAATCCTTTCTGGCAGACAAGGCTCTTTCTTCTTCCTGGCCCAAATTTTGATATTCTTCCATTTGCATGTGATCTTCAGCAATTTGTCAGACATGGATTAGGTAAAGTTTAGATTGGAATATGTAAAATATGGGAACCTTAAAATCCATGTAGTGGTTTTAATTGTGTCGAACATCATTTTATTATTCTGTGGATACTGGCAGTGAACTTTCATCCTTTAGAAGATGAGTGTTCATCTATTCATATATTCATACAATGGTTGTCTTGAAAAAAGGAAGTAGATGGAACAAGACATGTTAATATTAAAGCTTTCACCATGAAAATAGCTTAAAAGAGCTCAAAAAGTCTTTTGGGAAAAGCAGGCTCTACATCTTGCATTCCATCCATTAAATTTCAAAACACTGCCACACTTGTTTTACAGACATTTACAACTAAAACTCTGAATCCTTCATTTATATCCACAGATTATGTCACCTACTGAAACACCTTCTGCCACAATGGCCACTCATTCAACCAGAGAAACGTTACAGATATCTGATGAAGATATAGAGCCAGATCAGGTGAAATATTAATGACAGCGACACCTGAAAGGGCGTCTGAATCTGAGTGATGTTTTGTTGTTGGACCTCTGTGCTCGTCATGGACTGTCCATAACGAACACCTTGTTCAGACATAAGAGTGTCCACATGTGCACTTGGCACCAGGACACTCTAGGCCGCAGTTCGATGATCGACTTTGTAGTCGTGTCGTCAGACTTGAGGCCGCATGTTCTGGACACTCGGGTGAAGAGAGGGGCGGAGCTGTCAACTGATCACCACCTGGTGGTGAGTTGGCTCAGATGGTGGGGGAGGATGCCGGTCAGGCCTGGCAGACCCAAGCGTGTTGTGAGCGCTTAGAGAGGAGTCCATGCCCTTGTTACAAGCCAGTAACAGTAGAGCTGAGGAACACCATGCACCACACTGAGGATCCCCCAAGCTCTCCTCCTGAGCCACCTAGGGAACAAGAAAGTGTTGTAGATCTGTGTGACAAGTTTGTTATTGTCACCTACGATTAGCTTCCTTATGTATGCCAGGTGCTCAAGGTTGTGGGAGAGGAAGTGCAGGTCAGCTGCATGAGGCAGTCTGGTGACAAGGACCTGTTCATGTGGCCACAAACTGTAGATGTCATTTTCTACTACAGGAGAGATGTGCATGCTGTAATCTCAGAGCCTGAGCCAGCAACCTCACGCTTCTCGAAGCTCACTTGCCAAGATTGGGTAAAGTTTAGAAATACCTGGGGTTAAAGAAATGTAGGTGATATACAGTAAACTAATATAACTGCAGGAGAGGAGAGGAAGGAGGGCACAGGGCCAGATGTTTGCACTCTGTCGCTCTTTAGGAAAAAAGAAAAGAAAAATCTAACCTTTTAGCATTGATTTCATCCAAGCAGCTATGTTGATGTTTGTTTACTTTGAAAATTGTTCTGATTTTATTCCATCTATACATCCGTTTATTTTTTTTTTGCTAAAACTGTTCATCCCTGTCCAGTGTGAGCTCCTGAAGAATGTAATGTGTTGCACTTTAAATTATTTGTAATGTTTTTTTTTTTTTATCGTTTGTGATATTTGAATGTTGAATTGTTTAAATGTTATTTGAATAAAAAGTTTGTTCAGTTTTCTTTTGTCTAAACTGTATTATGTACATTTTAAATAGACCTAACTACCTGCAGTTTTCTCATCATTTGGGGCGACCATCTGTCATTTGGGGTAACAAACGAATGAAAATAACTGTACTACATTCAAAACACAATATCCATCTGTTTTGACTCAAGTATTAATGAGTCGCATACTATAGTTAAGTGGATACTATCTGTACACATTAAAAAACAGTATTATGGGTCTAAGATAAAAAATTGGGCATTGTAACTGCATAATGAGAGAGTTAGTGCCAATACAGACAAAGTTTATAGAATCATAGTTTACAAAAAATGAAAAGGCACACACGCCTGTCCTTCTCAAACTGTCAATTTAATGAGCAATACTTGTTAAACTATTAGCAACGTTAAAGAAATATGTTGATTTTCAGATAAATCATGGTCGCCCCAAATAACTTTATAAGGCTGTGTCCTAATAATTCAAGTATAAAATTCAAGTATAAAAACATAAAAATTTTGTATTAATGTATATGTACACTATATTACAAATGTTTCAACAATGGCCAAATATATCCTTATTTTTAGTATTTTAAAATTGGCCTATTCAAAAGTCTTATCTGTCCATGCCCCACATACATTGGGGATGGGGGCAAGCCCGGACTGGCTGTCGGGAGCAGCGAGACTTTTCCTGGTGGCCTGGGCTCTTAAGTGGCCTGACTGAAAAAACAAAAAAAAGTAAAAGAGAATCATGGTGAACTGCATTGGTGCAGCTGATTGGTCTGCAGAAACTGGCACCCGCCCACCATTAAAATTACTTGTGTTCATCAGTTTTCACCTTTACCACTGGCGAAGTCAAGTTTTATTTTCAACACTAGAACTAATCACCACGTGAGCGCGTGGAAGTGGAACAGCAGAGAGACAGAGGAAACGTGGTGCTGGTAGCTGACTGATGGACTTGGGAAGAAACAGGAAAGGGGAGCAGAAAGAGAATGTCTTAAAAAAAGAAAGCGTTTGAAGAGGAGGCGGGAATGCCGGAAAATTTCCGCTATATTTTCAAATCCCCCACCAGCGGTGGTGTCCAGCACCTGCGATGTCACGTGAGTTAACCATTTAATAAATGAGAGATGAAGGGGGGGAACAGCGTGTTATTTGGGGACAAACTTTTATCTGAACATAACATGAAGATCACAGGTTGAGATTCTCCATGAGCCTTTTATGTAGCTGTAATAATGAGCTGGGAGGCTGCTACCTCCTGTTTAAACTTCATTCTATTGGAAATGTTGTACTGGTTTGTTTTATTACTAAACCACATCAGCCCAAACACAGAACTACACATGGATATGCTACCATTTATTTACACTGGCTCATAATTGGGCTTTCCTAGAAAAAAAAGTTGTAGGAAATTTTCTGGTGTGTTCATGTACAGGTGTAACAGTTTGTTGTCTGGTGATGGTGTGGATTGAGGGGTTGTTGCCTTCTGTCTGTGATCTTTTTGTCTCCTTTCTTCTTTCCCTTTTGCTCTTTGTGCTATTTTCCATCTTTTTCTGTCCCCTCTGGATCTGGTCCAGCAAGATTACATAGATTCCATGATTCAAAATAAATAAATAAATTATTCAGATCATCAAGAGGAGCTTTATACCCATAGGCCTCCCCTTGGCAGAGCAAATGTGTTCAACACAATACAGCAACCAGATTATCATTTTGCTGCTATGATGCTGGACAGGTTAAAAAAAAAGTTTTTTTTTGTAGAAAGGCCCTTCAAATGAGAGGTGAAACATAAAAAACAAGGAAATTATTGCTGAGTGTCCTAGTATTTAATTAGGCTGTTTTTTTTTTGTTTGCTTTTCTTTTGTGTTTTTTTTTTGTGTTTGTCTAATCACAATCGCATCCAAATTAAAGTTTTCTCGTAGCTTAGAATGAGTTGATTAGGAATACATAGGTGGCGGCGCACCCGACTGGAGGCTGCCATGTTGCATCGCCATCTTTACATACGGTAGCCGAAAGGGGACAAACTTGTTAGCCTTACACGTTTTACCTGCGAGTCCCCGCTGTTTTGCGGGGAGGGGGTGCGGGGTGGTGTAAACAAGCCAAGATAACCGTGGCTTATTCAGCTTGCCAGTTTACAATGAAATCGAGGACCATCCATACTCTTTGCCCCGCGAGACGGAGGAAAAAATGTCCAAGAAAAGAAAAAGAAATAATAACCTTGAGAAAACAAGAGTGTACATCAGCAGAGCATTTACCAGATGGAGGCAGTTGCTGAAGGAGAGGGACTGTGGGGGTATTTTCCTATCTTTAATCAAGAGCGTGATTGTTGTTGTTTTGAGAGCAAGATTTCTGTTTTTCATGCTTAAATATCATCTCTTTTGGTCTCTTTACAGGACAGTATAGGAAAAGAAACCCACCACCAGCGACTAAATTTGTACATGCTGTAATGAATAAAAAAATAATAGTTACTGACACAACCCATTGCCATCTTCTCAGTACTGCTGATTGCGGTTCTGGACCTGCAAGTTGATGCAAATCATCATCTACAGTTATTGTTATGTATGTCAAAGGTAAATGAAAGAACTAAACAACTATGAGTAAATCTAATATAAGAGAATTAGTTCAAACTACTAGAGGCTTTACAGACATTTAGATAAGTGAACTAATGGGTTTAAGTAAATTCTAATGGTTGCCTATGGCCCGAGCCACCTCATCTGGCTCCTCTCGATGTGGAGGAGCAGCGACTCTACTCTGAGCATCTCCCGGATCACCGAGCTTCTCACCCTATCTCTAAAGGAGAGCCCGGCCACCCTGTGGAGAAAACTCGTTTCAGCTGCTTATATTCGCAATCTTGCTCATGACTATAAGTGAGGGTAGGAATGTAGATCGACCGGTAAATCGAGAGCCTTGCCTTTTGGCTCAGCTTCTTCTTCACCACAACAGACCGATGCAGAGTCCACATCTATACAGACACTGGACCAATCCGCCTGTCGATCTCCCGCTCCATCCTTCCCTCACCCCGAGATAAGTGAACTCCTCCACTTGGTGCAGGACCCTATTGCAGACCCGAGGGCACTCTACCCTTTTCCGGCTTAGGACCATGGTCTCAGATTTGGAGGTGCTGATTCTCATCCCAGCTGCTTCACACTCGGCTGCGAATCGCTCCAGTGAGAGCTGAAGATCACGGTCAGATGAAGCCAACAGAACCACATCATCTGCAAAGAGCAGAGACCCGGGGAACACGGTCAAATGCCTTCTCCAAGTCCACAAAGCACATGTAGATTGGTTGGGCAAACTCCCATGCCCCCTCCAAGACCCTGAAGAGGGTGTAGAGCTGGTCCACTGTTCCACGACCGGGACGAAAACCACTGTGCTCCTCCTCAATCTGAGGTTCGACTATCTGACAGACCCTCCCCTGCAGCACCCCTGAATAGACCTTACCGGGCAGGCTGAGGAGTGTGATCCCCCTGTAGTTGGAGCACACCCTCCGGTCCCCTTTTTTGAAGAGGGGGACCACCACCCCAGTCTGCCAGTCCAGGGGAACTGTCCTCGATGTCCACACAATGCTCCAGAGGCATGTCAGCCATGACAGCCCTACAGCATCCAGAGCCTTAATGAACTCTCTGTGGACCTCATCCACCCCTGGGTAGGGCTGGGCACCGAATGTCGGTTCTTTCTTGGCACCGACCGAAATGTGACGGTTCTACTTGGTATTGAAACATGCCTCGTCTGTCGGTTCCAAGTTTCGGTGCCCAGAGGTTTATCACGTGTAAGTAGCTGTCATCTGATTGGCTGAAACGTCCGCATGCATGAAGTACACAAACTGATCACGCCCCTCTCGTTCTCAAGCGTCTTTCCATGTTTGATGCATCGACAAAGTCTACAAAAATGCCAAAGTCGAAAGCCTGGTTACATTTTCGCAAGAATGATAAATCTACTGCGCATTGCAATATATGCGACAAGAACATCATCTGTTGATGCTGGACAGGACAAGTTAAAAAAAAAAAAAAAAAAAAAAGAAATACTTCGAAGACCTTCTCAAGCCCACCAACACGTCTTCCGATGAGGAAGCAGAGTCTGGGGACCCTGGTGCTGGCACTCCCATTTCTGGGGCTGAGGTCAATGAGGTGATTAAAAAGCTCCTCGGTGGCAGGGCCCCAGGGGTGGATGAGGTCCGCACAGAGTTCATTAAGGCTCTGGATGCTGTAGGGCTGTCTTGGCTGAAACGCCTCTGCAGCATGCAGTCTGCAGCAGACTGGGGTGGTAGTCCCCCTCTTCAAAAACAAGTGCTCCAACTACAGGGGGATCACACTGCTCAGCTTCCCTGGTAAGGTCTATTCAGGGGTGCTTGAGAGGAGGGTCCGTCGGATTGTAGAACCTCGGATTGAGGAGGAGCACTGTGGTTTCCGTCCCAGTCGTGGAACAGTGGACCAGCTCTACACCCTCTTCAGGGTCTTGGAGGGGGCATGGGAGTTTGCCCAACCAATCTACATGTGCTTTGCGGATTTGGAGAAGGCATTCGACCGTGTTCCCCGGGGACTCCTGTGGGGGGGTACTCCGGGAATATGGAGTGCCAGACCTGCTTGTACGAGCTGTCCGGTGTCAGAGCTTGGTCTGCATCACCGGCAGTAAATCCAGAGAGAACTTGAACTCCACTAAGGCTGCCATTTGTCATTGATTCTGTTGATAACCTTTATGGACAAAATTTCTAGGAGCAGCTGAGGCGTTGAGGAGATCCGGTTTTGTGGTCTCAGGTTTGGGTCTCTGTTCTTTGCGGATAATGTGGTCTGTTGGCTTCGTCGAGCCGTGATCTTCAGCTCTCACTGGAGCGATTCGCAACCAAGTGTGAAGCGGCTGGGATGAGAATCAGCACCTCCAAATCCGAGACCAGCGACCGAAAGAACAAGATTGTGAATATAAGCAGCTGAAATTAGTTTTCTCTGCAGGGTGGCCGGGCTCTCCTTTAGAGATAGGGTGAGAAGCTTGGTGATCCGGGAGGGGCTCAGAGTAGAGTCGATGCTCCTCCACATCAAGAGGAGCCAGATGAGGTGGCTCGGGCCATAGGCAACCATTAGAATTCACTTAAACCCATTAGTTCACTTATCTAAATGTCTGTAAAGCCTCTAGTAGTTTGATCTAATTCTCTTATATTAGATTTACTCATAGTTGTTTAGTTCTTTCATTTACCTTTGACATACATAACAATAACTGTAGATGATGATTTGCATCAACTTGCAGGTCCAGAACCGCAATCAGCAGTACTGAGAAGATGGCAATGGGTTGTGTCAGTAACTATTATTTACTATATTACAGTATATACAAATTCAGTTGCTGGTGGTGGGTTTCTTTTCCTATACTGTCCTGTAAAAAGACCAAAAGAGATGATATTTAAGCGTGAAAAACAGAAATCTTGCTCTCAAAGCAACAATAATTACGCTCTTGATTAAAGATAGGAAAATACCCCCACAGTCCCTCTCCTTCAGCAACTGCCTCCATCTGGTAAATGCTCTGCTGATGTACACTCTCGTTTTCTCATGGTTACTATTTCTTTTTCTTTTCTTGTACATTTTTTCTGCCGTCTCGCAGGGCAAACAGTATGGATGGTCCTCCGTTTCATTGTAAACTGGCAAGCTGAATGAGCCACAGTTGTCTTGGCTTGTTTACACCACCCCCCGACCCCTCCACCCGAAACAGCGGGGACTCGCAGGTAAAACGTGTAAGGCTAACAAGTGTGTCCCCTTTCGGCTACCGTATGTAAAGATGGTGATGCAACATGGCAGCCTCCAGTCGGGTGTGCCGCCACCTATGTATTCCTAATCAACTCATTCTAAGCTACGAGAAAACTTTAATTTGGATGCGATTGTGATTAGGCTGTGGTAAAATACGTAATAATGAAAAAAACAAAACAAAACAAAACAAAAAAAAGAAAAGAAAACAAAAAAAACCAAAAAATAAAAAAAACAGCCTAATTAAATACTAGGACATTAAGCACTAATTTCCTAGTTTTTTATGTTTCACCTCTCTTTTGAAGGGCCTTTCTACAAAAAACAAAAAAGCCTGTCCAGCATCATAGCAGCAAAATGATAATCTGGTTGCTGTATCGTGCTGAACAAATTTGCTCTGCCAAGGGGAGGCCTATGGGTAAGGCTCCTCTTGATAATGTGATTAATTTATTTACTTTGAATCATGGAATCTATGTAATCTTGCTGGACCTGACCGGAGGGGACAAAAAAAGATGGAAAATAGCAAAAAGAAGCAAAAGGGAAAGAAGAAAGGAGACAAAAACATCACAGACAGAAGCAAACGACCTTCAATCCACACCATCACCAGACAACAAACTGTTACACCTGTACATGAACACACCAGAACATTTCCTACAACTTTTACAAAAAACAAAAACCAAAAACAAAACAAAAACGAAAACAGAGCTAGTCACTAAGAGTTTTTAAATAATAACCAAATCTAAAAGACATATCATGAAAGTAGCAAAACAGCGACCAGATACGAACTCACAGGAAAAATAAAAAGAATGATCTGTTAATATATAAACACACTGGACAACTCAGTGTCTGTGTCAGCATGCAGAGCATGAGGAAGAGGAGGGATCAGTGATGAAGAGTGGTGAGTGAGATTGTGTAAATGCGACCACGCCTCTACAGAGGTCAGAGGCAGACCAGGGCAGCCCAGAGACCCGGGCCATCAGCAGCAGCCCCGGAGCACTAACCCACGCTACACCACCTCAAAGACGACTCCAGCCCCACCCGAAGCGCGGCAGAGCCCCAGCAAGAGCCCCCCACGGTCTTGGGGCACAGGTCACAATGGGCCAAGATTGGCATCTGCAAGGACTGGCCACCCAGAGCAGCCCGAGCGTAGGGCCCAGGGCCCCAGGAGCCCAGAGGCAGCCTCCCCGCTCTCCAAAGGCTGCATAGGCCAGCACACACCCTGATGTTCCAGCCGCATACCCTGGAAACCAGGGCGCCATCGAATCCCCTCCCTACTCCAATCTCCACCCCATATAACCCCACACTCACACCCTCCCCTGTGCCGTACCCAGAAACACTCACTATCACACAGTCACGTCATACCCACCCACCATGCCCCAGGTGGACCAGAGGACAGTGAGCACCATGCAAGATGTCAGGGAAGCAAACTTCCCTCTGGATGTTGAGCCTCTAGTGGCATTAGGCACCCCCGCTCCCCGGGAGGTCCACCAGGGCAAGGCAGGCCACGAGAGGCCGCCCCCCCATGACCGGGCCATACAGGGACTGCAGCCAATGAGCCGCCACCGACCCCAGAAGGTACCCACCCACCAAATGCCTATGAGAGGATGGAGAGGAGGACAGCGGCAGAGCCCAGATCCATGGCACACCACCACCAGGCCTGCCCAGGCCTCCCCCACAAGTGCACTTGACCCCCCTGAAACACACACAGAAACACACGCACACACCTACATCCTTGCACACTCCTGCTCAACCTAACCCACACACACCTCACCCACACACACACAGTATAAGCACACACACAGCATACAAACCTCCCAATCTCACTCCCCCCCCCCCCTCCCACCATGCTGTCTGGGAGACGTCCCGAGCAGACCAGAGAACGACCATCCCCAGCCACTCCCTATCACTTCCCACCCAGATGTGGCCGACCAGGCACCCCCAAAATCAGCAGCCCCTCATCAGTGCAGCCAACCCCGGGTCCCAGCCCCAGGGCAACCCCTCCCCCGGACGGCGATCTGGGGAAGAGTGGTGTGAAAGGTCCCCATTGTCCCCCTCCTCCTCCTCCCCATTCATGACTGTTTTGTGGTGAGTGTGTTTTTTGCAAGTAAAACTGAGGGGCAGTGACCATATTGTGCTGGGAGCAAGGTCATATTAGTAGTCCCGCCCTCCATGCACTGTATGACACGCCCCCCCAGAAGTTGTTTGTGTGTTGTGTTTGTGTTTTCATGTCTAAGTGTAAGGCAAGGCAAGGCAAATTTATTTGTATAGCACATTTCATGTACAAGACAATTCAAAGTGCTTTACATAAGACGTAAAGACATTACAGCAAGGTGCAGGGAAAGAAAAGAAAAAAAAAGAAAGAAAAACAAAGATTAAAAAAGATAAAATTGATTACATAAAAACAGCAGGAAAATGCTGGATTTCTAAATGAAATGCAGCAGAGAACAGGTGGGTCTTTAACCTGGATTTAAATAAACTGAGTGTTTCAGCTGATCTGAGGCTTTCTGGGAGTTTGTTCCAGACATGTGGAGCATAGAAGCTGAATGCAGCTTCTCCATGTCTTGTTTTGACTCTGGGAACTAATAAGAAACTGGAACCAGATGACCTGAGGGTTCTGGTAGGTTCACACTGGGTCAAGAGGTCTCTGATGTATTTTGGTCCTAAACTATTCAGATCTTTCTAGACCAGCAGCAGAACTTTAAAATCTATTCTCTGACAAACAGGCAGCCAGTGTAAAGACCTCAGAGCTGGACTGATGTGTCCACTCTCTTAGTCCTAGTGAGGACTCGAGCAGCAGAGTTCTGAATAAGCTGCAGGTGTCTGATTGATTTTTAGGTAGACCTGTGAAGACACTGTTACAATAATCAAGCCGACTAAAGATGGAAGCTGGACTAGTTTTTCCAGGTCCTGCTGACACATCACATCTTTTACCCTTGATTTATTCTTAAGGTGATAGTAGGCTGAGTATATAATTCCCTTAATGTGTTTCTCAAAGTTAAGGTCTGAGTCCATCACTACACCCAGATTTCTGGCCTGACTAGTGGTTTTTAGTTGTATAGACTGAAGCTCTGTGGTGATACTTAATCATTTCTCTTTGGCTCCAAAAGCCATCACTTCAGTTTTGCTTTAGTTTAACTGGAGAAAGTTCAGACACATCCAGTCATTAATCTCCTCAATGCATTTCCCAAGAGCCTGTACAGGGCCTCGATCTCCTGGTGACACTGTAATATATACCTGTGTGTCATCTGCATAGCTATGGTAACTAATTTTGTTTTTCTTTATAACCTGTGCCAGTGGGAGCATGTAGATGTTAAACAGAGGCCCCAGGATGGAACCTTGGGGAACTCCACATAAAATTCTTGTCTTCTCAGATTTAAATTTACCTACTGACACAAAGTACTTTCTATTTTCTAAATAAGATTTAAACCAGTGTAGCGCAGTACCAGAGAGGCCCACCCAGTTCTCCAGTCGTTTAAATAATATATTGTGGTCGACTGTATCAAATGCAGCACTGAGGTCCAGTAAGACTAAGACTGACATTTTCCCATTGTCTGTGTTCAAACATATGTCATTAATGACTTTGGTCAGAGCATCTCAGTGTTGTGGTGCTGTCTAAAACCTGACTGGAAGACGTCATAGCAGTTGTTTTGTGTTTAAAAAGTCATTTATTTGATGAAAAACGGCTTTTTGGATTATTTTACTTAGAAAAGGAAGATTTGAAATCGGCCTGTAGTTGCTCATTTGTGTCTTGTCTAGATTGTCCCTTTTTAGCAGAGGGTTGATTACAGCTGTTTTTAGAAGTTCTGGGAAGACACCTGAAATTAAAGATAAGTTAACAATCTGGAACAGATCTGGTTCCAGAGTTCTTGAGACTTTTTTGAAAGGGCCTGTGGGCAGGATGTCTAAGCAGCAAGAGGAGGAGTTCAACTCACTTATGATATCGCCCAGATCTTTGCTGCTAATGGGATTAAACTGTATCATGGTGTTTAAGCTGGTTTTCAATGGACACAGTATATTTATTGAACCTATTGCTGCTGATGAACCAACTGTTTGTCTGATATTCTGGATTTTTTCTATGAAGAATTTGGCAAACTCATTGCAGCCTCAGTTGAATAAAGTTCAGGTGCTACTGACACCGGAGAGTTTGTTAACCTGTCAACAATAGCGAATAAGACCCGAGCATTATGATAGTTTTTGCTAATAACGTCAGAGAAATAGGATTTTCTTGCATTCCTCAGTTGTACATTATAAGTTTCTCTTTATACATGTCATAATGAACCTGTAGATTTGTTTTTCCTCCATCTGCGCTCGGCTTTCTGACACTCTCTTTTTCCATTTTTCACCAATGTGGAATTTCTCCATGGAGACCTTTTCCGCCCAGAGACAACTTTCACCTTAATAGGAGCAACAGCATCCATAATACTTAACATTTTAGCATTAAAACTAGTGACAAGCTCATTGGCTGAACCCCCTGATAGGGCAGGTGTTGAAGAGAAGACCTGGTTAAACATCCCAGTTGTGTTTTCAGCTATACACTGTTTTGTGATGACATCTGTTGAGACATTAGTGTGAACAGGAATCGTACTCTCAAAGAAAACACAGTAATGATCAGACAGGCCCACATCACACACAGTAATTTTAGAAAAGTTCAAACCCTTCGAGATCAGTAAATCTAGAGTGTGTCCTTTAGTGTGTGTGGCCCCTGTTATATGCTGAGTCAGCCCAAAGTTGTCCAGACTGTTACTCAGGTCTTTAGTCCCCTTATCCTGAGGGTTGTCTACATGGATGTTAAAATCACCAACAATAATTACACAGTCAAAGTCCACACAGATTAAAGCAGCAGTTCACTAAACTCATCATGAAATGCTGCGTAGTACCCTGGTGGGCGGTATATATCCAGAAACATTGATCTATTTTTAGCTTTTAGCTGAAGAGCCACATATTCAAAATAAGTAAAACTTCCAAAAGATAAACTGCTTACATTGAAATGATTCATTAAATAAAACTGCTCCTCCTCTCCTGTTCAATTTGACCTCACTGATAAAACTAAAGTTGGGAGGGGTTGACTCTATCAGAGCGGCTGCGTTGTTATCTTGGTTTAACCAAGTTTCTGTTAAAAATATAAAATCAAGGTTGTGTTCAGTGATAAGATCATTAATTAAAAATGTTTTCCCTGTTAATGACCTAACATTTAATAAAGCTAACTTAATGGGTTTAGAATTGTTTACCCTATGTTTCAGGGCATGCTGTGGCTCACAGGGTATGTTAACATCCCAAATTTCCCTGAGGGCTCTCCGAAGGGATTAATAAAGTATTTCTATTCTATTCTATTCTAACACTACTCAGAAACCTTTTAGAAAGCAGCTCTCTGTGTTCTGACTGAGCTGCATTTCTCCTTCTGTTGCCAAACAGTACAGATATTTTTGAACCTTCTAATAAACAGGGGTCCAGCTTGTCCTGGGAAAAATTTTGACTGCCATTATCCACGCAGCCTGGACCCTCCACACATCATACATTCGAAACCTGAAGCTGGCATGGTGGTACAGGAGGGGATGGGTGTCCTCCCTTCAGCTGCTCTAGTGGGGGGTTCATGGGGGACAGAAATATATTGGCCTGAGGGGTAATCTGAGTCCGGCATGGACCCGTTCCATCATCTCTTCAGTGAATTTCAGATGAGGGGGGGGGTGAGAGTATGGGCGACAGTGACCTATTTGGGGTTTGGTGGGGCGAAGGATCATCGTCCCGGTTTTTGGTGCTGTTGAGGTGATTGGGGGCAAATAAAGATCCATCCTCTTGCCTCCGCTGATGTCTCTGTTTTTCAAGGCAGAGCGGGGATAGATGCAGCTCCTCCTCTGGGTTTTCACTGAGTTTTGTTTGGTCTATCTTATGAGATAACTCCTCTCGTATCCCAGTCTTGGAACCGAATACAGAGGGATGAGGCAGGAAGTGGAAAAGGTTGGAGGTGAAAAGTTTCACCCCTGACTTGTTCAGATTTAATCCATTTGCCTTAAAAAGATGTCTGCGTTCCCAAAAGATGTAAAAGTTATTAATAAAATGCAGTTTGTTGTCATCACATGCCGAAATAAGCCAATTATTTAATGCCAGTAATCTAATGAATCTTTCCTCTTGTGATGGAGGCACAGGTCCACTGATAAAAACAGCTGCTTCCAGAGAGCTCGCTGTGTTTAACAGTCCAGTAAAGTCCTGCTTCAGAACCTCAGATTGTTGCTTGGACACATCATTTGACCCTGTATGTAGAACCATGTTTCTCACATCTGGTAATCAGCCACAGCTTTCAGTCACTGATCATATCTTTAGGAAAGCAGAGGACTTTGGTATTCTTTCCACACATCCACTGAACATCATTTACAGTAGAATCACCAATAATGAGAGTTTCAGGCCCAGCCTTTAGCTTTCCCCGTGGGGCCTTTTCCTTTCTGACCGGCTTTTAGTCCTCACCTCGCAGTCCTGGGACAGATGGCCATCCAATGACGATCCCGAGTCATCTGATAGTGGAGCAAATCTGTTCTGTAGTTCCACATTCAGGCGCTTTGGAGGTTTGTTGTTAAACTTCCCAGTCTGGGTTGTCCAGTCCTGTTTCCTACCATGTAGAGGGTAAAAAAGGTCCTTTGTTTTGTAGGGAGCGGAGGCCAGTCAGTCTCATCATAGGCTTCAGCTGGCTGCGCCTGGCCTGTGATACGTTGTCCTCCCTTTTCGAGAAGGCATGATTTTTGGCTTTGCACCAAGAAAGTTCCAGAGAGGATTTTTACCTGATGATTTACTGTAATTCACAGAGGCTGCTCCTTTTTTCGTAGTGTTATCTCTGCTTTTTAGCCATCTGTTAGCTTGCTCACCTCCGCTGTTGTGGGTCAATGACAAGGTTGTTTCATTTCCATTCAGTCCATTTACTTCAATATTGACCTCAAGGCGGCAAACCTTCACCTCCAGCGCTGTTATTTTATTAAATAGGTCTTGGTAGTCATCTGTGGAGATGGAAGGCATCTTGCTGCTTGTTAGCCTAGCGTTAGCACCTTTCCAAGCTACTTAACTTTAACTGAGTGCTACTTGTGGGCTTCAGCTGTGTGTAGGCCACGGAGTGCTGCAAATAAAAGAGCTATGAAAAACGGTTTCTGATAAAAATTCTTTAGTCCCAGCAACTTATAGGTATCAAAAAACTACTGTGGGTGGGTTTCTAGGTAAAAAAGAGGAAAAATCAGTGTAGAAATCAAAATAAAAATAGAAAGAACGCAGCAGAAGGGAGAGCAAAAGCAGGAAGCGTCTGTACAGCAGCAAAGCTGGAAGTACTATAATTGTAAAGGAAGTGTAATTTAAACTGAGAGGCAAATCGCCACAAGGATTACACAGGGATCACAAGGAAGCCACTTGGGTGGCCCCATTGGCTACACCACATGATGTGCATGCCTCTCAAATCCTTACGTGTGTGTATGTGTGTGTGTGTGTGTGAGAGAGAAAGTGACAGCAGGGAAGAAGAGGGGTCCTGCTAGCAGCACTAGGCACCCCCATTCCCCAGGAGGCCCCCCAGGCCAAGACAGGCCAGAGGCAGCCGTCCAGAGGCCACGACTAGGCCACCACCAGAAGACCAGAAGACACCCACTCACCAGATATCCAGGTGGGAAGGAAAGGAGCTGAATAGTGGGAGAGTCCAGAGCCATGTGAGGATTTGGTTATTTTTAGAAATCCCCACCAAGCCACTAAAGAGGAACTGATATTGATGCTTTTGAAACACTTAAGTGTTTTGATGGTTGAGCTGATGAATGGCAGGTCAGGGATAAACAGATCCTCACACAATGCTTGCTCTACATCTAACCATGTTTCATCCACTGCTAGGTTTAAGCCATTTGGAGATATACTGCAGCTTGTTAGCTAAAAAAAAGTTGGGTAGCTCCAATCCACGTCTATCTTTAGTCTGTTGTAAAGTTTTTAGACTGATACGTGATAGCTTGTTTTTCCATAAACAAATTAGACATATGTGAGTCCAGTGACTTAAACCAGCTGGAGGATGGAGGATCATTGAAAACAGGTAGTTTACTTTAGATCATTTTAACTGTGGCAACCCTCCCCATGAGTGATATGGGTAAGCGCCTCCACCGTGAGAGATCATCCTCTATTGCTTTAAGTAGCTGGACATAATTTAGCTTTGTTAGTTCTGATAACCTGGGGGAAATGTTTATGCCTAGATATCTAATGTTTCCAGACTGTATTGTAGTATTGGGTGTGTTTTGTAGGTCACAGTTGATGGGCATAATAATAGTCTTAGACCAGTTAATAGAGTAGTCAGATATTGATGAGAATGTGTTAATAAGTGTGATTGTCTGGGGGAGAGACGTCGGTGAGTTCTGGAGGAAAAGTAATACGTCGTCAGCATAAAGACTTATCTTATGTTCTATATTTTTGGCATGGATTCCTTTAATCTCTTTATTTTGTCTTATGGCAGCAGCTAGGGGTTCAATAAAAATAGCAAAGAGTGATGGAGAAAGCGGACAGCCCTGACTGGTTCCTCTTTGTAAACAGAAGCTTGGAGAAGTTTGATCATTGGTCTTCACACATGCATTTGGGTTGTTATATAATATTTTTATCCAATCTATGAAAGATGAAAGAAATGGATGGATTCTGATTTCTGACATGTCAATAATCAACGAGCTGCTAGTTGTGGGATGGTGAGAGCGCCAAGCATCACAGAGAACAAAATCCTTCATATACTGCTTTACAGTTTCTGAGGATTTTCAGACTCGAGGACTTCCTATAGTTCTGTGTTTGTCCAATATAATGTTAAAATCACCTCCTATCATTAGTGTGTTATCTCAGTGACCATAGAGCAGTGTTTCTCAATCCTGGTCCTCAGGGACCACTGCCCTGCATGCTTTAGTTCTTTCCAACTCCTGCACACCTGATGCAGATTAACTGAACTGCTCGTCAAGTTCTTTGCAAGCCTGCTAATGAGCCATTAATTTGAGTCAGTGTGTTTAAGATGAATACCTCTAAAATGTGCAGGGCTGTGGTCTCCAAGGACAGGGACTGAGAAACACTGCTCTAGATCCTGTCTTTGATTTTTGTCATTGGATTTTCTATGCTGTTTTGTGCTGTTATCATTAGAGATCCTCAGTTCCTTACACTACCACTATGTTACCAGTCATTATTCATCTTCATTCACTCATTCTGTGATCAGTTTCAGTCTCTGGTCTCTTGATTTTTTTATTTTTATTTTGTTTGTGTGAGTAGCCTATGTGTTTGTGTTTTATTTTGTTTGTGTGAGTAGCCTATGTGTTTGTGTTTTATTTTGTTTGTGTGAGTAGCCTATGTGTTTGTGTTTTATTTTGTTTGTGTGAGTAGCCTATGTGTTTGTGTTTTATTTTGTTTGTGTGAGTACCCTATGTGTTTGTGTTTTATTTTGTTTGTGTGAGTAGCCTATGTGTTTGTGTTTTATTTTGTTTGTGTGAGTAGCCTATGTGTTTGTGTTTTATTTTGTTTGTGTGAGTAGCCTATGTGTTTGTGTTTTATTTTGTTTGTGTGAGTACCCTATGTGTTTGTGTTTTATTTTGTTTGTGTGAGTAGCCTATGTGTTTGTGTTTTATTTTGTTTGTGTGAGTAGCCTATGTGTTTTTGTTTTATTTTGTTTGTGTGAGTAGCCTATGTGTTTGTGTTTTATTTTGTTTGTGTGAGTAGCCTATGTGTGTATTTTTATTTTTTTATTTTGTTTGTGTGAGTACCCTATGTGTTTGTGTTTTATTTTGTTTGTGTGAGTACCCTATGTGTTTGTGTTTTATTTTGTTTGTGTGAGTAGCCTATGTGTTTGTGTTTTATTTTGTTTGTGTGAGTAGCCTATGTGTTTGTGTTTTATTTTGTTTGTGTGAGTAGCCTATGTGTTTGTGTTTTATTTTGTTTGTGTGAGTAGCCTATGTGTTTGTGTTTTATTTTGTTTGTGTGAGTAGCCTATGTGTTTGTGTTTTATTTTGTTTGTGTGAGTACCCTATGTGTTTGTGTTTTATTTTGTTTGTGTGAGTAGCCTATGTGTTTGTGTTTTATTTTGTTTGTGTGAGTAGCCTATGTGTTTGTGTTTTATTTTGTTTGTGTGAGTACCCTATGTGTTTGTGTTTTATTTTGTTTGTGTGAGTAGCCTATGTGTTTGTGTTTTATTTTGTTTGTGTGAGTACCCTATGTGTTTGTGTTTTATTTTGTTTGTGTGAGTAGCCTATGTGTTTGTGTTTTATTTTGTTTGTGTGAGTAGCCTATGTGTTTGTGTTTTATTTTGTTATGTGTGAGTAGCCTATGTGTTTGTGTTTTATTTTGTTTGTGTGAGTAGCCTATGTGTATGTGTTTTATTTTGTTTGTGTGAGTAGCCTATGTGTTTGTGTTTTATTTTGTTTGTGTGAGTAGCCTATGTGTTTGTGTTTTATTTTGTTTGTGTGAGTAGCCTATGTGTTTGTGTTTTATTTTGTTTGTGTGAGTAGACTATGTGTTTGTGTTTTATTTTGTTTGTGTGAGTAGCCTATGTGTTTGTGTTTTATTTTGTTTGTGTGAGTAGCCTATGTGTTTGTGTTTTATTTTGTTTGTGTGAGTAGCCTATGTGTTTGTGTTTTATTTTGTTTGTGTGAGTAGCCTATGTGTTTGTGTTTTATTTTGTTTGTGTGAGTAGCCTATGTGTTTGTGTTTTATTTTGTTTGTGTGAGTAGCCTATGTGTTTGTGTTTTATTTTGTTTGTGTGAGTAGCCTATGTGTTTGTGTTTTATTTTGTTTGTGTGAGTAGCCTATGTGTTTGTGTTATTATTTTGTTTGTGTGAGTAGCCTATGTGTTTGTGTTTTATTTTGTTTGTGTGAGTAGCCTATGTGTTTGTGTTTTATTTTGTTTGTGTGAGTAGCCTATGTGTTTTTGTTTTATTTTGTTTGTGTGAGTAGCCTATGTGTTTTGTTTTATTTTGTTTGTGTGAGTAGCCTATGTGTTTGTGTTTTATTTTGTTTGTGTGAGTAGCCTATGTGTTTGTGTTTTATTTTGTTTGTGTGAGTAGCCTATGTGTTTGTGTTTTATTTTGTTTGTGTGAGTAGCCTATGTGTTTGTGTTTTATTTTGTTTGTGTGAGTAGCCTATGTGTTTTTGTTTTATTTTGTTTGTGTGAGTAGCCTATGTGTTTGTGTTTTATTTTGTTTGTGTGAGTAGCCTATGTGTTTGTGTTTTATTTTGTTTGTGTGAGTAGCCTATGTGTATTGTGTTTTATTTTGTTTGTGTGAGTACCTATGTGTTTGTGTTTTATTTTGTTTGTGTGAGTAGCCTATGTGTTTGTGTTTTATTTTGTTTGTGTGAGTAGCCTATGTGTTTGTGTTTTATTTTGTTTGTGTGAGTAGCCTATGTGTTTGTGTTTATATTGTTTGTGTGAGTAGCCTATGTGTTTGTGTTTTATTTTGTTTGTGTGAGTAGCCTATGTGTTTGTGTTTTATTTTGTTTGTGTGAGTAGCCTATGTGTTTGTGTTTTATTTTGTTTGTGTGAGTAGCCTATGTGTTTTTGTTTTATTTTGTTTGTGTGAGTAGCCTATGTGTTTGTGTTTTATTTTGTTTGTGTGAGTAGCCTATGTGTTTGTGTTTTATTTTGTTTGTGTGAGTAGCCTATGTGTTTGTGTTTTATTTTGTTTGTGTGAGTAGCCTATGTGTTTTGTTTTATTTTGTTTGTGTGAGTAGCCTATGTGTTTGTGTTTTATTTTGTTTGTGTGAGTAGCCTATGTGTTTGTGTTTTATTTTGTTTGTGTGAGTAGCCTATGTGTTGTATATTATTTGTTTGTGTGAGTACCCTATGTGTTTGTGTTTTATTTTGTTTGTGTGAGTAGCCTATGTGTTTGTGTTTTATTTTGTTTGTGTGAGTAGCCTATGTGTTTGTGTTTTATTTTGTTTGTGTGAGTAGCCTATGTGTTTGTGTTTTATTTTGTTTGTGTGAGTAGCCTATGTGTTTTTGTTTTATTTTGTTTGTGTGAGTAGCCTATGTGTTTGTGTTTTATTTTGTTTGTGTGAGTAGCCTATGTGTTTGTGTTTTATTTTGTTTGTGTGAGTACCTATGTGTTTGTGTTTTATTTTGTTTGTGTGAGTAGCCTATGTGTTTGTGTTTTATTTTGTTTGTGTGAGTAGCCTATGTGTTTGTGTTTTATTTTGTTTGTGTGAGTACCCTATGTGTTTGTGTTTTATTTTGTTTGTGTGAGTAGCCTATGTGTTTGTGTTTTATTTTGTTTGTGTGAGTAGCCTATGTGTTTGTGTTTTATTTTGTTTGTGTGAGTAGCCCTATGTGTTTGTGTTTTATTTTGTTTGTGTGAGTAGCCTATGTGTTTGTGTTTTATTTTGTTTGTGTGAGTAGCCTATGTGTTTGTGTTTTATTTTGTTTGTGTGAGTAGCCTATGTGTTTGTGTTTTATTTTGTTTGTGTGAGTAGCCTATGTGTTTGTGTTTTATTTTGTTTGTGTGAGTAGCCTATGTGTTTGTTTTATTTTGTTTGTGTGAGTAGCCTATGTGTATGTGTTTTATTTTGTTTGTGTGAGTAGCCTATGTGTTTGTGTTTTATTTTGTTTGTGTGAGTAGCCTATGTGTTTGTGTTTTATTTTGTTTGTGTGAGTACCCTATGTGTTTGTGTTTTATTTTGTTTGTGTGAGTAGCCTATGTGTTTGTGTTTTATTTTGTTTGTGTGAGTAGCCTATGTGTTTGTGTTTTATTTTGTTTGTGTGAGTAGCCTATGTGTTTGTGTTTTATTTTGTTTGTGTGAGTAGCCTATGAGTTATATTTTTATTTTGTTTGTGTGAGTAGCCTATGTGTTTGTGTTTTATTTTGTTTGTGTGAGTAGCCTATGTGTTTGTGTTTTATTTTGTTTGTGTGAGTAGCCTATGTGTTTGTGTTTTATTTTGTTTGTGTGAGTAGCCTATGTGTTTGTGTTTTATTTTGTTTGTGTGAGTAGACTATGTGTTTGTGTTTTATTTTGTTTGTGTGAGTAGCCTATGTGTTTGTGTTTTATTTTGTTTGTGTGAGTAGCCTATGTGTTTGTGTTTTATTTTGTTTGTGTGAGTAGCCTATGTGTTTGTGTTTTATTTTGTTTGTGTGAGTAGCCTATGTGTTTGTGTTTTATTTTGTTTGTGTGAGTAGCCTATGTGTTTGTGTTTTATTTTGTTTGTGTGAGTAGCCTATGTGTTTGTGTTTATTTTGTTTGTGTGAGTAGCCTATGTGTTTGTGTTTTATTTTGTTTGTGTGAGTAGCCTATGTGTTTGTGTTTTATTTTGTTTGTGTGAGTAGCCTATGTGTTTGTGTTTTATTTTGTTTGTGTGAGTAGCCTATGTGTTTGTGTTTATTTTGTTTGTGTGAGTAGCCTATGTGTTTGTGTTTTATTTTGTTTGTGTGAGTAGCCTATGTGTTTGTGTTTTATTTTGTTTGTGTGAGTAGCCTATGTGTTTTTGTTTTATTTTGTTTGTGTGAGTAGCCTATGTGTTTGTGTTTTATTTTGTTTGTGTGAGTAGCCTATGTGTTTGTGTTTTATTTTGTTTGTGTGAGTAGCCTATGTGTTTGTGTTTTATTTTGTTTGTGTGAGTAGCCTATGTGTTTGTGTTTTATTTTGTTTGTGTGAGTAGCCTATGTGTTTGTGTTTTATTTTGTTTGTGTGAGTACCCTATGTGTTTGTGTTTTATTTTGTTTGTGTGAGTAGCCTATGTGTTTGTGTTTTATTTTGTTTGTGTGAGTAGCCTATGTGTTTGTGTTTTATTTTGTTTGTGTGAGTAGCCTATGTGTTTGTGTTTTATTTTGTTTGTGTGAGTAGCCTATGTGTTTGTGTTTTATTTTGTTTGTGTGAGTAGCCTATGTGTTTGTGTTTTATTTTGTTTGTGTGAGTAGCCTATGTGTTTGTGTTTTATTTTGTTTGTGTGAGTAGCCTATGTGTTTGTGTTTTATTTTGTTTGTGTGAGTAGCCTATGTGTTTGTGTTTTATTTTGTTTGTGTGAGTAGCCTATGTGTTTGTGTTTTATTTTGTTTGTGTGAGTAGCCTATGTGTTTGTGTTTTATTTTGTTTGTGTGAGTAGCCTATGTGTTTGTGTTTTATTTTGTTTGTGTGAGTAGCCTATGTGTTTGTGTTTTATTTTGTTTGTGTGAGTAGCCTATGTGTTTGTGTTTTATTTTGTTTGTGTGAGTAGCCTATGTGTATGTGTTTTATTTTGTTTGTGTGAGTAGCCTATGTGTATTTTGTTTTATTTTTTTTGTGTGAGTAGCCCTATGTGTTTGTGTTTTATTTTGTTTGTGTGAGTAGCCTATGTGTTTGTGTTTTATTTTGTTTGTGTGAGTAGCCTATGTGTTTGTGTTTTATTTTGTTTGTGTGAGTAGCCTATGTGTTTGTGTTTATTTTGTTTGTGTGAGTAGCCTATGTGTTTTTGTTTTATTTTGTTTGTGTGAGTAGCCTATGTGTTTGTTTTATTTTGTTTGTGTGAGTAGCCTATGTGTTTGTGTTTTATTTTGTTTGTGTGAGTAGCCTATGTGTTTGTGTTTTATTTTGTTTGTGTGAGTAGCCTATGTGTTTGTGTTTTATTTTGTTTGTGTGAGTAGCCTATGTGTTTGTGTTTTATTTTGTTTGTGTGAGTAGCCTATGTGTTTGTGTTTTATTTTGTTTGTGTGAGTAGCCTATGTGTTTGTGTTTTATTTTGTTTGTGTGAGTAGCCTATGTGTTTTTGTTTTATTTTGTTTGTGTGAGTAGCCTATGTGTTTGTGTTTTATTTTGTTTGTGTGAGTAGCCTATGTGTTTGTGTTTTATTTTGTTTGTGTGAGTAGCCTATGTGTTTTTGTTTTATTTGTTTGTGTGAGTAGCCTATGTGTTTGTTTTATTTTGTTTGTGTGAGTAGCCTATGTGTATGTGTTTTATTTTGTTTGTGTGAGTACCCTATGTGTTTGTGTTTTATTTTGTTTGTGTGAGTAGCCTATGTGTTTGTGTTTTATTTTGTTTGTGTGAGTAGCCTATGTGTTTGTGTTTTATTTTGTTTGTGTGAGTAGCCTATGTGTTTGTGTTTTATTTTGTTTGTGTGAGTAGCCTATGTGTTTGTGTTTATTTTGTTTGTGTGAGTAGCCTATGTGTATTGTGTTTTATTTTGTTTGTGTGAGTACCCTATGTGTTTGTGTTTTATTTTGTTTGTGTGAGTAGCCTATGTGTTTGTGTTTTATTTTGTTTGTGTGAGTAGCCTATGTGTTTGTGTTTTATTTTGTTTGTGTGAGTACCCTATGTGTTTGTGTTTTATTTTGTTTGTGTGAGTAGCCTATGTGTTTGTGTTTTATTTTGTTTGTGTGAGTAGCCTATGTGTTTGTGTTTTATTTTGTTTGTGTGAGTAGCCAATGTGTTTGTGTTTTATTTTGTTTGTGTGAGTAGCCTATGTGTTTGTGTTTTATTTTGTTTGTGTGAGTAGCCTATGTGTTTTTGTTTTATTTTGTTTGTGTGAGTAGCCTATGTGTTTGTGTTTTATTTTGTTTGTGTGAGTAGCCTATGTGTATGTGTTTTATTTTGTTTGTGTGAGTACCCTATGTGTTTGTGTTTTATTTTGTTTGTGTGAGTAGCCTATGTGTTTTTTGTTTTATTTTGTTTGTGTGAGTAGCCTATGTGTTTGTGTTTTATTTTGTTTGTGTGAGTAGCCTATGTGTTTGTGTTTTATTTTGTTTGTGTGAGTAGCCTATGTGTTTTTGTTTTATTTTGTTTGTGTGAGTAGCCTATGTGTTTGTGTTTTATTTTGTTTGTGTGAGTAGCCTATGTGTATGTGTTTTATTTTGTTTGTGTGAGTAGCCTATGTGTTTGTGTTTTATTTTGTTTGTGTGAGTAGCCTATGTGTTTGTGTTTTATTTTGTTTGTGTGAGTAGCCTATGTGTTTGTGTTTTATTTTGTTTGTGTGAGTACCCTATGTGTTTGTGTTTTATTTTGTTTGTGTGAGTAGCCTATGTGTTTGTGTTTTATTTTGTTTGTGTGAGTAGCCTATGTGTTTGTGTTTTATTTTGTTTGTGTGAGTATCCTATGTGTTTGTGTTTTATTTTGTTTGTGTGAGTACCCTATGTGTTTGTGTTTTATTTTGTTTGTGTGAGTAGCCTATGTGTTTGTGTTTTATTTTGTTTGTGTGAGTAGCCTATGTGTTTGTGTTTTATTTTGTTTGTGTGAGTAGCCTATGTGTTTGTGTTTTATTTTGTTTGTGTGAGTAGCCTATGTGTTTTTGTTTTATTTTGTTTGTGTGAGTAGCCTATGTGTTTGTGTTTTATTTTGTTTGTGTGAGTAGCCTATGTGTATGTGTTTTATTTTGTTTGTGTGAGTACCCTATGTGTTTTTGTTTTATTTTGTTTGTGTGAGTAGCCTATGTGTTTTTGTTTTATTTTGTTTGTGTGAGTAGCCTATGTGTTTGTGTTTTATATTGTTTGTGTGAGTAGCCTATGTGTTTGTGTTTTATTTTGTTTGTGTGAGTAGACTATGTGTTTGTGTTTTATTTTGTTTGTGTGAGTAGCCTATGTGTATGTGTTTTATTTTGTTTGTGTGAGTAGCCTATGTGTTTTTGTTTTATTTTGTTTGTGTGAGTAGCCTATGTGTTTGTGTTTTATTTTGTTTGTGTGAGTAGACTATGTGTTTGTGTTTTATTTTGTTTGTGTGAGTAGCCTATGTGTTTGTGTTTTATTTTGTTTGTGTGAGTAGCCTATGTGTTTGTGTTTTATTTTGTTTGTGTGAGTAGCCTATGTGTTTGTGTTTTATTTTGTTTGTGTGAGTAGCCTATGTGTTTGTGTTTTATTTTGTTTGTGTGAGTAGCCTATGTGTTTGTGTTTTATTTTGTTTGTGTGAGTAGCCTATGTGTTTTTGTTTTATTTTGTTTGTGTGAGTAGCCTATGTGTTTGTGTTTTATTTTGTTTGTGTGAGTAGCCTATGTGATTGTGTTTTATTTTGTTTGTGTGAGTAGCCTATGTGTTTGTGTTTTATTTTGTTTGTGTGAGTAGCCTATGTGTATGTGTTTTATTTTGTTTGTGTGAGTAGACTATGTGTTTGTGTTTTATTTTGTTTGTGTGAGTAGCCTATGTGTTTGTGTTTTATTTTGTTTGTGTGAGTAGCCTATGTGTATGTGTTTTATTTTGTTTGTGTGAGTAGCCTATGTGTTTTTGTTTTATTTTGTTTGTGTGAGTAGCCTATGTGTTTTTGTTTTATTTTGTTTGTGTGAGTAGCCTATGTGTTTTTGTTTTATTTTGTTTGTGTGAGTAGCCTATGTGTTTTTGTTTTATTTTGTTTGTGTGAGTAGCCTATGTGTTTGTGTTTTATTTTGTTTGTGTGAGTAGCCTATGTGTATGTGTTTTATTTTGTTTGTGTGAGTAGCCTATGTGTTTTTGTTTTATTTTGTTTGTGTGAGTAGCCTATGTGTTTTTGTTTTATTTTGTTTGTGTGAGTAGCCTATGTGTTTTTGTTTTATTTTGTTTGTGTGAGTAGCCTATGTGTTTTTGTTTTATTTTGTTTGTGTGAGTAGCCTATGTGTTTGTGTTTTATTTTGTTTGTGTGAGTAGCCTATGTGTATGTGTTCTATTTTGTTTGTGTGAGTAGCCTATGTGTTTTTGTTTTATTTAGTTTGTGTGAGTAGCCTATGTGTTTGTGTTTTATATTGTTTATGTGAGTAGACTATGTGTTTGTGTTTTATTTTGTTTGTGTGAGTAGCCTATGTGTATGTGTTTTATTTTGTTTGTGTGAGTAGCCTATGTGTTTTTGTTTTATTTAGTTTGTGTGAGTAGCCTATGTGTTTGTGTTTTATTTTGTTTGTGTGAGTAGCCTATGTGTTTGTGTTTTATTTTGTTTGTGTGAGTAGCCTATGTGTTTGTGTTTTATATTGTTTGTGTGAGTAGCCTATGTGTTTGTGTTTTATTTTGTTTGTGTGAGTAGCCTATGTGTTTGTGTTTTATTTTGTTTGTGTGAGTAGCCTATGTGTTTGTGTTTTATTTTGTTTGTGTGAGTAGACTATGTGTTTGTGTTTTATTTTGTTTGTGTGAGTAGCCTATGTGTTTTTGTTTTATTTTGTTTGTGTGAGTAGCCTATGTGTTTGTGTTTTATTTTGTTTGTGTGAGTACCCTATGTGTTTGTGTTTTATTTTGTTTGTGTGAGTAGCCTATGTGTTTGTGTTTTATTTTGTTTGTGTGAGTAGTCTACGTGTTTGTGTTTTATTTTGTTTGTGTGAGTAGTCTATGTGTTTGTGTTTTATTTTGTTTGTGTGAGTAGTCTATGTGTTTGTGTTTTATTTTGTTTGTGTGAGTACCCATGTGTTTGTGTTTTATTTTGTTTGTGTGAGTAGCCTATGTGTTTGTGTTTTATTTGTTTGTGTGAGTAGCCTATGTGTTTGTGTTTTATTTTTTTTGTGTGAGTAGCCTATGTGTTTGTGTTTTATTTTGTTTGTGTGAGTAGTCTATGTGTTTGTGTTTTATTTTGTTTGTGTGAGTAGTCTATGTGTTTGTGTTTTATTTTATTTGTGTGAGTAGACTATGTGTTTGTGTTTTATTTTGTTTGTGTCAGTAGCCTATGTGTTTGTGTTTTATTTTGTTTGTGTGAGTAGCCTATGTGTTTGTGTTTTATTTTGTTTGTGTGAGTAGCCTATGTGTTTGTGTTTTATTTTGTTTGTGTGAGTAGCCTATGTGTTTGTGTTTTATTTTGTTTGTGTGAGTAGCCTATGTGTTTGTGTTTTATTTTGTTTGTGTGAGTAGCCTATGTGTTTGTGTTTTATTTTGTTTGTGTGAGTAGCCTATGTGTTATGTGTTTTATTTTGTTTGTGTGAGTAGCCTATGTGTTTGTGTTTTATTTTGTTTGTGTGAGTAGCCTATGTGTTTTTGTTTTATTTTGTTTGTGTGAGTAGCCTATGTGTTTGTGTTTTATTTTGTTTGTGTGAGTAGCCTATGTGTTTGTGTTTTATTTTGTTTGTGTGAGTAGCCTATGTGTATGTGTTTTATTTTGTTTGTGTGAGTAGCCTATGTGTTTGTGTTTTATTTTGTTTGTGTGAGTAGCCTATGTGTTTGTGTTTTATTTTGTTTGTGTGAGTAGCCTATGTGTTTTTTGTTTTATTTTGTTTGTGTGAGTAGCCTATGTGTTTGTGTTTTATTTTGTTTGTGTGAGTAGCCTATGTGTTTTTGTTTTATTTAGTTTGTGTGAGTAGCCTATGTGTTTGTGTTTTATTTTGTTTGTGTGAGTAGCCTATGTGTATGTGTTTTATTTTGTTTGTGTGAGTAGCCTATGTGTTTTTGTTTTATTTTGTTTGTGTGAGTAGCCTATGTGTTTTTGTTTTATTTTGTTTGTGTGAGTAGCCTATGTGTTTTTGTTTTATTTTGTTTGTGTGAGTAGCCTATGTGTTGTATATTATTTTGTTTGTGTGAGTAGCCTATGTGTTTGTGTTTTATTTTGTTTGTGTGAGTAGCCAATGTGTTTGTGTTTTATATTGTTTATGTGAGTAGACTATGTGTTTGTGTTTTATTTTGTTTGTGTGAGTAGCCTATGTGTATGTATTTTATTTTGTTTGTGTGAGTAGCCTATGTGTTTTTGTTTTATTTAGTTTGTGTGAGTAGCCTATGTGTTTGTGTTTTATTTTGTTTGTGTGAGTAGCCTATGTGTTTTTGTTTTATTTTGTTTGTGTGAGTAGCCTATGTGTTTGTGTTTTATTTTTTTTTGTGTGAGTAGCCTATGTGTTTGTGTTTTATTTTGTTTGTGTGAGTAGCCTATGTGTTTGTGTTTTATTTTGTTTGTGTGAGTAGCCTATGTGTTTGTGTTTTATTTTGTTTGTGTGAGTAGCCTATGTGTTTGTGTTTTATTTAGTTTGTGTGAGTAGCCTATGTGTTTGTGTTTTATTTTGTTTGTGTGAGTAGCCTATGTGTTTGTGTTTTATTTTGTTTGTGTGAGTAGCCTATGTGTTTGTGTTTTATATTGTTTGTGTGAGTAGCCTATGTGTTTGTGTTTTATTTTGTTTGTGTGAGTACCCTATGTGTTTGTGTTTTATTTTGTTTGTGTGAGTAGCCTATGTGTTTTTGTTTTATTTTGTTTGTGTGAGTAGCCTATGTGTTTGTGTTTTATTTTGTTTGTGTGAGTAGCCTATGTGTTTGTGTTTTATTTAGTTTGTGTGAGTAGCCTATGTGTTTGTGTTTTATTTTGTTTGTGTGAGTAGACTATGTGTTTGTGTTTTATTTTGTTTGTGTGAGTAGCCTATGTGTTTGTGTTTAAATTTGTTTGTGTGAGTAGCCTATGTGTTTGTGTTTTATTTTGTTTGTGTGAGTAGCCTATGTGTTTGTGTTTTATTTTGTTTGTGTGAGTAGCCTATGTGTTTGTGTTTTATTTTGTTTGTGTGAGTAGCCTATGTGTTTGTGTTTTATTTTGTTTGTGTGAGTAGCCTATGTGTTTTTGTTTTATTTTGTTTGTGTGAGTAGCCTATGTGTTTGTGTTTTATTTTGTTTGTGTGAGTACCCTATGTGTTTGTGTTTTATTTTGTTTGTGTGAGTATCCTATGTGTTTGTGTTTTATTTTGTTTGTGTGAGTAGCCTATGTGTTTGTGTTTTATTTTGTTTGTGTGAGTAGCCTATGTGTTTGTGTTTTATTTTGTTTGTGTGAGTAGCCTATGTGTTTGTGTTTTATTTTGTTTGTGTGAGTAGCCTATGTGTTTGTGTTTTATTTTGTTTGTGTGAGTAGCCTATGTGTTTGTGTTTTATTTTGTTTGTGTGAGTAGCCTATGTGTTTGTGTTTTATTTTGTTTGTGTGAGTAGCCTATGTGTTTTTGTTTTATTTTGTTTGTGTGAGTAGCCTATGTGTTTGTGTTTTATTTTGTTTGTGTGAGTAGCCTATGTGTTTGTGTTTTATATTGTTTGTGTGAGTAGCCTATGTGTTTGTGTTTTATTTTGTTTGTGTGAGTAGCCTATGTGTTTGTGTTTTATTTTGTTTGTGTGAGTATCCTATGTGTTTGTGTTTTATTTTGTTTGTGTGAGTAGCCTATGTGTTTGTGTTTTATTTTGTTTGTGTGAGTATCCTATGTGTTTGTGTTTTATTTTGTTTGTGTGAGTAGCCTATGTGTTTGTGTTTTATTTTGTTTGTGTGAGTAGCCTATGTGTTTGTGTTTTATTTTGTTTGTGTGAGTAGCCTATGTGTTTGTGTTTTATTTTGTTTGTGTGAGTAGCCTATGTGTTTTTGTTTTATTTTGTTTGTGTGAGTAGCCTATGTGTTTGTGTTTTATTTTGTTTGTGTGAGTAGCCTATGTGTTTGTGTTTTATTTTGTTTGTGTGAGTAGCCTATGTGTTTGTGTTTTATTTTGTTTGTGTGAGTAGCCTATGTGTTTGTGTTTTATTTTGTTTGTGTGAGTAGCCTATGTGTTTGTGTTTTATTTTGTTTGTGTGAGTAGCCTATGTGTTTGTGTTTTATTTTGTTTGTGTGAGTAGCCTATGTGTTTGTGTTTTATTTTGTTTGTGTGAGTAGCCTATGTGTTTGTGTTTTATTTTGTTTGTGTGAGTAGCCTATGTGTTTGTGTTTTATTTTGTTTGTGTGAGTAGCCTATGTGTTTGTGTTTTATTTTGTTTGTGTGAGTAGCCTATGTGTTTGTGTTTTATTTTGTTTGTGTGAGTAGCCTATGTGTTTGTGTTTTATTTTGTTTGTGTGAGTAGCCTATGTGTTTGTGTTTTATTTTGTTTGTGTGAGTAGCCTATGTGTTTGTGTTTTATTTTGTTTGTGTGAGTAGCCTATGTGTTTGTGTTTTATTTTGTTTGTGTGAGTAGCCTATGTGTTTGTGTTTTATTTTGTTTGTGTGAGTAGCCTATGTGTTTGTGTTTTATTTTGTTTGTGTGAGTAGCCTATGTGTTTGTGTTTTATTTTGTTTGTGTGAGTAGCCTATGTGTTTGTGTTTTATTTTGTTTGTGTGAGTAGCCTATGTGTTTGTGTTTTATTTTGTTTGTGTGAGTAGCCTATGTGTTTGTGTTTTATTTGTTTGTGTGAGTAGCCTATGTGTTTGTGTTTTATTTTGTTTGTGTGAGTAGCCTATGTGTTTGTGTTTTATTTTGTTTGTGTGAGTAGCCTATGTGTTTGTGTTTTATTTTGTTTGTGTGAGTAGCCTATGTGTTTGTGTTTTATTTTGTTTGTGTGAGTAGCCTATGTGTTTGTGTTTTATTTTTTTTTGTGTGAGTAGCCTATGTGTTTGTGTTTTATTTTGTTTGTGTGAGTAGCCTATGTGTTTGTGTTTTATTTTGTTTGTGTGAGTAGCCTATGTGTTTGTGTTTTATTTTGTTTGTGTGAGTAGCCTATGTGTTTGTGTTTTATTTTGTTTGTGTGAGTAGCCTATGTGTTTGTGTTTTATTTTGTTTGTGTGAGTAGCCTATGTGTTTGTGTTTTATTTTGTTTGTGTGAGTAGCCTATGTGTTTGTGTTTTATTTTGTTTGTGTGAGTAGCCTATGTGTTTGTGTTTTATTTTGTTTGTGTGAGTAGCCTATGTGTTTGTGTTTTATTTTGTTTGTGTGAGTAGCCTATGTGTTTGTGTTTTATTTTGTTTGTGTGAGTAGCCTATGTGTTTTTTGTTTTATTTTGTTTGTGTGAGTAGCCTATGTGTTTGTGTTTTATTTTGTTTGTGTGAGTAGCCTATGTGTTTGTGTTTTATTTTGTTTGTGTGAGTAGCCTATGTGTTTGTGTTTTATTTTGTTTGTGTGAGTAGTCTATGTGTTTGTGTTTTATTTTGTTTGTGTGAGTAGCCTATGTGTTTGTGTTTTATTTTGTTTGTGTGAGTAGCCTATGTGTTTGTGTTTTATTTTGTTTGTGTGAGTAGCCTATGTGTTTGTGTTTTATTTTGTTTGTGTGAGTAGCCTATGTGTTTGTGTTTTATTTTTTTTGTGTGAGTAGCCTATGTGTTTGTGTTTTATTTTGTTTGTGTGAGTAGTCTATGTGTTTGTGTTTTATTTTGTTTGTGTGAGTAGTCTATGTGTTTGTGTTTTATTTTGTTTGTGTGAGTAGCCTATGTGTTTGTGTTTTATTTTGTTTGTGTGAGTAGCCTATGTGTTTGTGTTTTATTTTGTTTGTGTGAGTAGCCTATGTGTTTGTGTTTTATTTTGTTTGTGTGAGTAGCCTATGTGTTTGTGTTTTATTTTGTTTGTGTGAGTAGCCTATGTGTATGTGTTTTATTTTGTTTGTGTGAGTAGCCTATGTGTTTGTGTTTTATTTTATTTGTGTGAGTAGCCTATGTGTTTGTGTTTTATTTTGTTTGTGTGAGTAGCCTATGTGTTTGTGTTTTATTTTGTTTGTGTGAGTAGCCTATGTGTATGTGTTTTATTTTGTTTGTGTGAGTAGCCTATGTGTTTGTGTTTTATTTTGTTTGTGTGAGTAGCCTATGTGTTTGTGTTTTATTTTATTTGTGTGAGTAGCCTATGTGTTTGTGTTTTATTTTGTTTGTGTGAGTAGCCTATGTGTTTGTGTTTTATTTTGTTTGTGTGAGTAGCCTATGTGTTTGTGTTTTATTTTGTTTGTGTGAGTACCCTATGTGTTTGTGTTTTATTTTGTTTGTGTGAGTAGCCTATGTGTTTGTGTATTATTTTGTTTGTGTGAGTATCCTATGTGTTTGTGTTTTATTTTGTTTGTGTGAGTAGCCTATGTGTTTGTGTTTTATTTTGTTTGTGTGAGTAGCCTATGTGTTTTTGTTTTATTTTGTTTGTGTGAGTAGCCTATGTGTTTGTTTTATTTTGTTTGTGTGAGTAGCCTATGTGTTTGTGTTTTATTTTTTTTTGTGTGAGTAGCCTATGTGTGTGTGTTTTATTTTGTTTGTGTGAGTAGCCTATGTGTTTTTGTTTTATTTTGTTTGTGTGAGTAGCCTATGTGTTTGTGTTTTATTTTGTTTGTGTGAGTAGCCTATGTGTTTGTGTTTTATTTTGTTTGTGTGAGTACCCTATGTGTTTGTGTTTTATTTTGTTTGTGTGAGTAGCCTATGTGTTTGTGTTTTATTTTGTTTGTGTGAGTAGCCTATGTGTTTGTGTATTATTTTGTTTGTGTGAGTAGCCTATGTGTTTGTGTTTTATTTTGTTTGTGTGAGTAGCCTATGTGTTTGTGTTTTATTTTATTTGTGTGAGTAGCCTATGTGTTTGTGTATTATTTTGTTTGTGTGAGTATCCTATGTGTTTGTGTTTTATTTTGTTTGTGTGAGTAGCCTATGTGTTTTTGTTTTATTTTGTTTGTGTGAGTAGCCTATGTGTTTGTTTTATTTTGTTTGTGTGAGTAGCCTATGTGTTTGTTTTATTTTGTTTGTGTGAGTAGCCTATGTGTTTGTGTATTATTTTGTTTGTGTGAGTATCCTATGTGTTTGTGTTTTATTTTGTTTGTGTGAGTAGCCTATGTGTTTGTGTTTTATTTTATTTGTGTGAGTAGCCTATGTGTTTGTGTTTTATTTTGTTTGTGTGAGTAGCCTATGTGTTTGTGTTTTATTTTGTTTGTGTGAGTAGCCTATGTGTTTGTGTATTATTTTGTTTGTGTGAGTATCCTATGTGTTTGTGTTTTATTTTTTTTGTGTGAGTAGCCTATGTGTTTGTGTTTTATTTTGTTTGTGTGAGTAGCCTATGTGTTTTTGTTTTATTTTGTTTGTGTGAGTAGCCTATGTGTTTGTGTTTTATTTTGTTTGTGTGAGTAGCCTATGTGTTTGTGTTTTATTTTGTTTGTGTGAGTAGCCTATGTGTTTTTGTTTTATTTTGTTTGTGTGAGTAGCCTATGTGTTTGTGTTTTATTTTGTTTGTGTGAGTAGCCTATGTGTTTGTGTTTTATTTTATTTGTGTGAGTAGCCTATGTGTTTGTGTTTTATTTTGTTTGTGTGAGTAGCCTATGTGTTTGTGTTTTATTTTGTTTGTGTGAGTAGCCTATGTGTTTGTGTTTTATTTTGTTTGTGTGAGTAGCCTATGTGTTTGTGTTTTATTTTGTTTGTGTGAGTATACTATGTGTTTGTGTTTTATTTTGTTTGTGTGAGTAGCCTATGTGTTTGTTTTATTTTGTTTGTGTGAGTAGCCTATGTGTTTGTGTTTTATTTTGTTTGTGTGAGTAGCCTATGTGTTTGTGTTTTATTTTGTTTGTGTGAGTAGCCTATGTGTTTTTGTTTTATTTTGTTTGTGTGAGTAGCCTATGTGTTTGTGTTTTATTTTGTTTGTGTGAGTACCCTATGTGTTTGTGTTTTATTTTGTTTGTGTGAGTAGCCTATGTGTTTGTGTTTTATTTTGTTTGTGTGAGTAGCCTATGTGTTTGTTTTATTTTGTTTGTGTGAGTAGCCTATGTGTTTGTGTTTTATTTTGTTTGTGTGAGTAGCCTATGTGTATGTGTTTTATTTTGTTTGTGTGAGTAGCCTATGTGTATGTGTTTTATTTTGTTTGTGTGAGTAGCCTATGTGTTTGTGTTTTATTTTGTTTGTGTGAGTAGCCTATGTGTTTGTGTTTTATTTTGTTTGTGTGAGTAGCCTATGTGTTTGTGTTTTATTTTGTTTGTGTGAGTAGCCTATGTGTTTGTTTTATTTTGTTTGTGTGAGTAGCCTATGTGTTTGTGTTTTATTTTGTTTGTGTGAGTAGCCTATGTGTATGTGTTTTATTTTGTTTGTGTGAGTAGCCTATGTGTATGTGTTTTATTTTGTTTGTGTGAGTAGTCTGTGTTTGTGTTTTATTTTGTTTAGACACCAACCTGCTTGCAGGCTGTTTGGTCCTTCATGTAGGCTTTTCTCTTCACCATGGATTTTGACATAATATCGAGTATCTTCTTCACTCTGGACATCTAGGCTTTAATGGCAGCAGGTTTCACTTTGAACAGACTGTCTAACTTCGGGATGTGTAATCGGTACAATGGTCCTCAGTGGAAACAGGTAATTTCTTCTAAATCTGGAAACATCTACATTGACCTTTAAATGTTTTGAGTAACAAGAAACTGTGACGAATTTCATGTTTGCTACTTTTGACCTTAGGATGAACACTTCCAAGGATTTACAAGGTAAATAGCTGATCATCTAATCATAGGAAGCCTTCCTGTACTGTATGCTGCCTTCAGGTACTAGTAGGACCTGAAACGCTACAACAAGACAAAGAACATGATAATGTTTTTAGCAAAACACAAAATCTTGGTGTGTTAGTTCAACTCACTGCCAGCCACTGTCTTATTCTTTCAGTCTTCTTACCCTTCACCTTGGACTGAAGCTGACTTTGTAACCATGGCAACAATTCCTCCATCACATGGGAGGCCAGTATCTGTACATACACAATATAAAGCTGATGCATGTAAGTGTGTATGTGTGCATGCGTGCAGGGCAGTGGTCTCCAAGGACTAGGATCGAGAAACACGGATTTAGAAAATAGTCATTTATTTTGTACAATCAAACAAATACAAACAATACAAAACTTAAAGCACAGAAAAGAAAAAAAAAGTTCTGCGGGACATTTGATAACACTTGTTTTGCTACCAACTTTAAATACTGTTGAAAATCACTAGTTCACCTCACTGTGGCAGCTCTGCTAGAGATATATATATATATATATATATAGATAGATAGATAGATAGATAGATAGATAGATAAGGGTTTAACAAAAACACTAAATAAAATATTGTGTACCACCTTACCAACTATTTATAATTGCTAAATTAGGCTAAAATAGAAGCTCCAAATGATACTAAATGAAGAGGCATTTTAGGAGTCAAATGAGTCAGAAACAAAAGCGCTGAATCTTTAAAAAGAGCAGGACAACTAGAGCTAACTGCACCAGACTTTGTTTCCTCCCCCACAGGGCCCTGCACACTAGAGCAGCTAGAGTAGCACATTGATTAGTTCTGTGATATTGTGAACCACAACCACTATCCTTCCCCTTACAGCTGAGTCAAACCACACTTACCACCACATTCACATCAGTACACAATGCAGACACAACATGTGCAATGACCTGTCCACCAGCAGGTTCAAAGATAAAACCTTCCTATTGTACTAGTTTCAGCATTAATAACTGTGTCCCACACTGTCAATTGTATTGAAATTGTAAGTATGTGTGTCTGAGTGTGTGAAGCTTTTTTATTTTGTTGTTGTTTGTGTGCTTCCAGGACTTGTTGATAGTTCCTTTCAGAGTTTCAGCGGGTTTTACTGTCAGCAGTACTCTGTGGCCTACCTTGGATACTTACATCAGGAGGTGGAATCAAATAAAGAAGGCCGGAGTTAACTCCATCAATGGAGCTGATCAACACAAATTTAAACTAAAGTTATAGTATATTCTTGCTAGAAGCAGCAGATTTTGTCTTAATATCTATTGGTGTTTAAGTTTAATGGATTTCAACATGGAGGTAAAACACAGAAATGCAGGCCACACTTCTGCATGCAGAACATGGCATTTGCAGTTTAAATTACTTGTATCCATGTGCTGATTATTGTTGGCTGCGCTTGCAATCGTGGATGTGCAGCTAAGTTGGTCCTCCAGCCAGCAGGGGGCATTGTGTTCACCACTGAGGAGGAATCAAGAGCTCAGTTGGAGAAAACCTGCACCGGGATACTAAATGGTACTTAACAAAAGCAGTGATGTGTTAATTTCCAGGGAGTTTGTGGAGTTATGTCATAAACACAGATTATCAGCACTGACAGCTAATCAATGTGTCTGTAAATTTCAGGGTGGATGAAAAAGAAAATGTACAAAATACAAAAATTTGATGGCTCAATAATCAAAATCATCTTCTCAATATGTTAGATGTGGTGCTGGCTGCTCATAGACAACCTTTAAAGGGTTCCAACTCCACAATGTCATCTGTTGGTTTGTGGACTGAATGTTAAATGGATTGCATTATACAGCACTTTTCTATTCTTGCAAAATGCTCACAACAAATGACTTTCACCCATGCACACATTCATTCATCAGAGAATAAAAAATGACCACCATCACTGTGTAATTTGTTTTTCTAAACTGTGTATTACCAGAGAGTGGAGGATCTGCATGAAATCTAACCTAATGCTTAACTGTACAGCAGCAACTATAAAAATGTAAATACTGAGGTCACTTTCTAATAAGCTCTTTTAAAAGAGACATGTTGGTATGAACACTTTCACTACTAAAGGTGTATTTTCATTAAGATGTGCCTCACATTTTTTTCTGTGGGTCTGCGGTGGCCTTAAACTGGGGCTAGAAATCAAATATGTCATGTTTATTGTAATGTATGGTTAGTTTTAGTCTTTTATTAATTTCAAGCACAGAATCAAAACTAAATATTTTGAATTTTTTAAAGTAATTTACTTTAGCTTTTGTGATTTGCAAGTGACAAATTGACCACATCTCAACATTTCTCTGATATCTTATTATCATAATTTGAAAGCATGTCAAACAGGCAAAGGTTGATATTAGTTTGTAAAAGAAATGTAAACTAATAAACTACTCTGGGGTTAAAGAGCCAGGCTCTGTCAGTAACCCGTTTGTGTGTCATCGTGTTTATGTTTGTGCTCAGGAGTGAAGTTTTTACTCTAAAAGTCTACATGTGTGTGCTGTATCCTCTTAAAAATGCTTCCAATGTCATTCAAATTACCAAAATGTGTATTTAACAACTATTTAAATTATTCTTTTCTGCTTGGATGAGGGTCTGAAAATTTCATTGCTGTAAGTTGACTTCCCTAAAGCTTGTCTAATGTTGTGACAGTTGTCTGGGTGACAGATAAAAATATTAATGCTGCTGACTTCCTGTGTGGCTAGCTGGATACAAATCAAAACAGGCTATCAGGCTTAAGCTTGCAAAAAAGGCATGATATATCTACACAGATATCCTTAGTGCAACACAAAACAACATGTTGCTGGTCACCCTCGTCAGCTTAGCCTTAGATCATTTCAGAAGATCACACACATTCAACAGTGTTTCCTAATACCAAGTAACAGGGTTTTCCCTTCTTGAAATATTTCTTTAATTTAGTCACTTTCTTGTAATTTTAGACATTTGACTTATTGAAATAGTTTCTGGAATTTCTAGATATTATCTGGACACACTTTAGTCAAATGTCTCCATCATCTAAAGTCAGTAGCCGATTATAACAAACCTACAAAGAATTAAAACAGAACGTTGCAGTTCTCTCTGCTCTGTGATGCACTTCACTCAGTTTTAAACTTTACAGACTACAGCTAAAATTCAGCCCCTGTCAGGATTAACAAAACAGAAAATCGGAAAAATGAGACCAAACTCACAAAAAAGCAAACTGGAGCTGAAGATCTGATCTGTTGGTGAATCAATATGAATGACCTTCACATTATTTTGTTTTATTTTATTTATAACATCATGCAAGACATTCCTATTATACTGAAATTATATGTGAGTTAAGTGCAGATGTTTTATAAGTGAGTAGACAATCTTTTTAAGGATGTGGGGGTTGCACAATAGCAATTTTTAATTTATTTATTTATTTATTTTTAATCTCAAATGGGTATAGTGCAATATAATTCTGATCTGTTTGGTGTGGCTGATGGATTACAGTGATTTGCTGTTATGTTGTGTTGTGTATTGATGCCAACAAGGCAGCTATTATAACAGCACTCAAGTCCAAGCCAAATCTACAGACGGACACAACAAAGTGCGTTTTAATCATAATTTTAATTGTAAATTATTTCCTGTTGCTATAAGGGGAACAGAGTCATTTTACAGTACTGATCTCTTATCTAAAAGAGCAGAGAGGCCACCTGTTACACATAGACTCCAGGGAGACAAATGCACGTTAACAAGGTTTTATACAGAATAGTACTCGGAAGATAAACATACTGGTACCAGTACTGGAGGAGGTTGTAGGGTAGTAGGGTTGAGGAATCCGGGAATGGAGAGGGAGCGAGTCCATAAGGTGTGAGGTTTAAGGTCCGACAGGGAGGGACTGTGGTGCTGGTGTATATAAGGACTGGTGAGTCAATGGGGGACAGGTGTGACAGGTTGGGTTGATTGGAGAGCCGGGATCAGGGACAGGTGTGGAGGATCAGGGAAGTGAGGATGGAATGGAGTGACTGTCTGTAACACCACCAACACACACCTGTAGATGTAATCTGTACCTGTAAGTGTGTGACCCTGTTCTGAATTTGTGTTTGTGTCAGCATTAACGGAGCTTTCTGTTCCTTAAACTTTAAGAGGAACTACACAAAAACAGAATTCAATAGAGAGGAAAAATCAAAACTTAAAAATATATAAAAAAAACTAAAGAAATGAGATGTGAAACCAAACAGCAAAGAATGAAGCAATACTAAGTGGTATGACCATTACGATGGGGAAATCATGACTTAAATCATAAGCTATCTGCAGAGTTGGGAACATTTAAGAGCATATATAGTGAGAAAATTATAAGAAAACGTGCCTAAAATAAATATATATATTTTTAAAATAATGTTAGCGACTTTTTTTCCCCTAAAATGAATTAGCTGACAGTAAAATGATGATTGGAAAAGGAGATTTGAGGACTGGAATAAAGAAAATAAGACATTGTTGTTAATAGTAACCCACAGCCCTCTGTTACAACAGTACTTCTTAAAATACACTTTTAGAGATAAGTTCTTATGCAGCTAAATATTTAATGTTTCATCAAATTTTTCTCAGTAAATATTTATTTGGAACTTTTCTTTTGTTTGAATTCATCCTCATTCAGTTAGTATTTCTGGCAGCAGTTAAAATGAACTACAGTGTTGGTGTTAAAAGTGAGGAAGAAAATGAGTTGAACTTGTTCTAATGAGCTTAAAAAATAGACACGTATTCCCCAAGACATTAAAAGAACATGATTTCCACTAAATTCTCCAAAATCATAATAAAGACCGTGCTTGTGGCAGACCCCTGACCCATATGGAATAAGCAGTCAAGATAATGGATGGATGGATATATATTGTGTACCCAGTCACACACTTACGTTGCACAAATCTCCTTTAAAGCATAAAGGAACATACAACCAAAATATGTCATCCTCTGGTTGTTGTACATACAGATTCACGTCGTATGCTGTTTCCTCTATTCGAGTTAACCCAGATTCTAGGATCCTGTTTTATCTCAGTTCGGCCTTTAAAAGCTCAGCTCAGTTTCTGTCATGTCAGTCTACTGGTGCTTCCAGGTGTTTGTGATCACATCACTAACAAAATAAAATGCACTTTCAGCACCAAAGAAACACAGTTTAAATGTCCAGTCCATGTAGTAAAGAACTTAAATTTTGTGACTCAGTGGACACTGTGGACACTCAGTCCTGTGGAATCAAATCTTGCAAGAAAAACCAAAAGGAAACATCAGTTCAAATGAATTCAGCTCCATGCTGCAGCACTATCAAAGCAACTGACTGTGTTCTACCACGGTTTTTCTAGTGTGAATCATTGTTCTTATCTCCTATGTAAAGAGAAGAGTTGAAATCCAGAAGATGTCTTTGAACGCATCATTTCCACAGTTTCCCACACTGTGTACTCCTATGGGTGGCTCGTCATCTTGTTTCCACAATCTTTGGTATGTGAACACCAAGAACTTCTCACAGCAGGAAAAAAACCTGGCCTGTGTGTAATAGTGAATATCCAAATACACCAAGTTTCAGTCTAACAGAAGTTTGTACCAAGGCCGGCTTTACGCAGGGGCAAGAGGGGGCAGTGCCCCCTCAAACAAACATTCTGCCCCCTCAATCAAATGCGCCGAAATGGGCAAATCTCTCCAAACGCTCTCTCCCCTCTGTACTGAACTCTGTGTGTCGGAGCTTCACAGGATCCATTGTACTGTCTTCAACAAGTCCTTCCCACCACCACAGAAAACAGCCAATCAGTGTTTAGTATGCAAATGAGTTGACATACAGCCTGATCTTGCGGTGTCATATTTCTCCCCCTCGTAGAGAGAGCGGCTGCTGAGCTCCAGCGGTAAAACTTATAGAGTAAAGCTCTGTTAAATGTGTTGTAGCGATACTGAATAAATACTTATAATAACAGACGTATTTATTGCATCTATTCTGTCAACTGGGGTTTGTTTCTGTTCTATTTAAACGTGTCTACGCCTGTTAGTAGGAGCAGTGATCAATCACGCACGGGCCATAGATGTGACTGCCTCCTCGGTACAATACAGACTGAGGGAAAACGAGCTGCGCATATGAGACCCCTCAAGCTCCGCCCAGCCTTTAGTTCAGCATGCTAGTTTGAAGAAAAAAATAACAGAAAGTTTCACTCTACATTCCCGCTGCTTTCAGCAGTTCAGCTCAGAGCTTCATGTATGCCTTGTTGGTTCTTAAAATTTTGATGAAGGATCATTTAGTTTTTACTCATTTTCATTTATTATTATCATTATTTCCCCCTGAAGATTCACTGCCTTATTTTGGTAGGGGGTTTAATTTTTTGCTCTGTTATTGTTGTGCTTGATAGTTATGATTCTTTAATCATTATGGTCTATATACAGACAGAAACAAACACACAGATAGTTGAGTTTATTGTTATTAGTTTCAAATTTATTCAAAATGCTTAGACATCTAATGGCTGTCCAATAGGGCAATTGTTATTTTGTTGGTTGTTAAAGCTTTGATAATGGATCATTCTTTTCTTTTTTCTTACTTCATTTTGTTATTGATATTTTCTGTTCCCCCCCTGAGGGATTGCCACCTTATTGTGGTCAGGGGGTTTGCGTGCCTCAGTGACCCTAAGAGCTATACCAGCAGGAGCTTTGGTTTCAGGTGGGACACCCAAGCTGGACAGGTCTTAGAGTAGAGGCCTGACAAAGTGCAATCCATTTCTTTGAAGTTGGACTCCACTAACAGCACAGTTCCGTTAAAGAAACACTTAAAAAACAACAACAAGAAAATGCTGAAGTATGTACTCATAATGCCCCCTTCAAATTTATGCCTGCCCCCTCATGTATGCATTCCTAGAACCGGCCCTGGTTTGTACCTTAATACAGGTCAGTAGTCACTCAATGCCAAACAATGGCCTGTAATGGCAGCATCCTCACCATGCTTTCTTTTCTCTTTGTGTTCATGCCTGTAGCATGTTGCTGTTTCCATCTCACAACTAAATAAAACATCACATAGCTATGCCACATTGTCTTGATCACTCAGTAAAACAATTAACAACACATTACATGTGCAAAAGAAAGATCTCTGCTTTGTCAGAAAATGTTTAAACTCACCAAATCCGTGATCGGCTGCAACAAAACACAGAATCCCAGAATACAAACACATGAACAAAAACAGCTCCAAAAACAAAGAAAAAACAAGAGTAAAACAAGTGAATTAAACTAAATAATCTAATTTTTCTTAGTTTGGACTCTCTGCCTAACAAGCACACATACCTGTGTGTATCGGGTGGCACCGCAGGGTGTCGCTCTGCCCTCGGGGCTGTTCCTCTATAAAAGGGGAGGTGGCACCGTACCAGGGAGCGCCAGTTTCCTGTTGAGTTGCCAGGATGTTGCTGGGACACGTCAGTCTTGGTGCAGGTTGATTTTAGCAGCAAACAGGTAAATATGTTTTTACATGTTGAATTTTATATTGTGGATGAGTTTTTAAATGTAGCTTGTAATGCAGGGTTGGGATCTGAGTGATGTTGGTCCTTGGAATAAATAAGACTGAGCGAGGGAATTCAACGCTGCAGGTATGTTATTATTAATGTGTCTTTGAGATTGAAATAAAGTGTTTTGGTTGTAGTAATTTTGTATTTCTTTTTTTGCTGTTGTCGGGTACCGTTACCTGCTATCCTTTTAAGACTTTTGTTTTTCACTTTGGTCCGCTCCTGGTCCGAGTTATCTTTTATGGTTGTGATAATTGTAAGAGCGGACTGTTTATTTTTTCTGTTTGTTTGTTTGGTTTGTTTGGGTCACTCCTCTGAGAATGATTTTAGTCCTCCTGTCTGTAGCCGCTCGGACACGAAAGATTTTGTCGGGATGAAAATCTAAGTGGGTGAAAAACAGCAGGTAGATTATGTCAGGTGTAGCTCGAGCTTCTGTGTGTGGACGCTTGTAAATGTTCAGGTTAGCATCGGCTCGCTAGTTTTTGTAAAACCACAGGTTTCTGTTGTCCTACAACCGTGTGCTGGGGCCTATTTCCAGAAAGCAGGTTTAGTCAGAACTGAGTTATTTCACACAGGAAACTGATTTTTCTGTTTCACAGAGTTCAGCTGGACTCTGAGTCAGTTACCATGGTAACAGACTCTGAGACTTACTCTTAACTCTGAGTTTCTCCTCTTCAGCTGCACATTCAGATTGAACTAAATTGCTGACGTGGCGTCTCTCTTTTTCTTTTGAAAGATCAGTCGACATCAAATCCTTCACCGAGAGTCTGATCAGACCTGGTTTAGATATTTAATCCTGATGATCTTCTCTTGGAGAACTGTCGATTCTCCCTGCAGTCCGTTAGTTATCTGAATAATATTCTCAGCCCTCATTTAACTTTCCCAAATTCATCTAAAAAAAAAAAAAAAAAGAAAAAATCTTTTATCGTACTCCGGTTTATTTCTGCGAGTGGCAGTTTTCTGTACGTTAATGATGATGCGCAGCATGTTTCCATGACAACCGTTTGTTGATGCTTGTGTGCATGCAGCGGATGGAAGAGCTGCCGTGAACTCTGTATGTGCTACGCATGGATCCTTTAGAGACAGAAGAAGGATTTACAGAACTTCATTATAAATACTGAACTCAGAGGAATGACCTTACACAGGTGGGTAATGGTGGAGCTGACTGGGGGTACTGGAACCATGGAGCCAGGAAGAGAACAAGTCCATGTGTGGTGGGTTAAGGTCCGACAGGGAGTGAGCATGGTGCTGGGGAACATAAGGACCGGTGAGTAAATGGGAGGCAGGTGTGACTGATCTGGGGAGATTGGCTGTAGTGCAGAACTGGAGTGAATGTGGCCGATGCGAGGATCCGGGACCGGTGTGGAAAGACAGCACAGAATGTAACAGTATGCAGTAATTACTTCTAATTAATCAGTGTCATATAAAGACAAATACATTTCCTGTAAGTCGGTATGCAGTTTAGGATTGTACCATTTTCAAATTCAAATTTATATTTTACAACCTTTATTTATGAATCTCTTTTCATGTAACATGAAGTTTTTGTCCTGCAGGACATTTGATCATCAATTTGTGTCACAAATGTTCTAGTAATTATATTTCTATTTGGGTTTTACAGGTTTTTATAAGGTCATATGAAGTTTAAAAGTATACTTTCAAGTATACAACAAGTACACTCATCTACTGCCACTGTAGTAGTTATATACTTCTAATCCATATTTTAGTTTATTGAAGTATACTTAAAGTATACTTTATGAACTTAACATTTTCCAATTTAGTTCAAAGAAGTACTAAGTCAGTAAACTTTCTGTCTGCGTACCCCTTAGAAAATAGGTAGTTGCACTCCTGATGCTGCCACGTGTTTCTAGCATTAGTTTGGTTGGTAGGCGACACATGCGACGCGTTACCTCACGTTTATGTGAAGTAACGTGTCGCATGTGTTAGTTGCAGTTATTGACTTAAACACTAGAGACACACAAGCCAACATGAGTGTGGTACTACATGTTTATAAAGACTATACAGACTGAGCAGACCCCCCCCATTGACCGTATTGCTAATTATTTTCTGTGTGATTTAGTTTATGTTGGAAGAGCAGTGTAACATCTGGCCAACAGAGGGACTGTGGGCTGGTGCTGCTGTAAGCTGACACAACATCACCAGTAAAGTGAGATGTGAGGCAGACGTGTTTAACACTGCAGCACACGAGACACAGCCACTAAGTGCCTTATTGTTATATTCCAACAGGAATAAAAAGATTAATTGTGCTACACAAGAAGCAGACATGGAGTTATTCTCATAAGTGTAACGTGAGCATGAACACGAGGTCGGAGGTAACACAATGGAGGATAGGTTTGAAGACCGTCTCTCTGATCTTGTCTTCAACATCTGTATGATATTTTTTTCTCCTTGTTGCACAGTAATAAACACTCGAAATAGTAAGTTCTGGTCGTCCCTACATCTGACAATAAAAATATGTGTATATAAAACTCTTCTCTGCATTATAATTAACGCCAAACTGAGAGCAGACTTTCAGTCTGCATACATCAGATAGTTAACTGTGGTATCACCAATTATTCATCCTGTTACACATCATTTCATAGCTTTCATAAGAAACCCATAAACAAAAGAGGAGAATAAATGACACAGAGTAACCCCATTTTATGTACACAGACTGATGTACAAACCACAAGGACAACTTTCTTTTTAAGATTTATGAACCCTCTTTAGTATAACCTATAGAATAACTTTTCATGATTTACACAGTCAAATGCTTTAGAGGCATCAATTAAACACCTAAAAATTGTGAAATTGTGCTGATTATACAAATCCAGAATCCATTTCAGGGCAAAAAAAGACCCAAAAAACACATAAATGTTCCATCTTTAGTTTTAAAGACAAACTGGTTTTCAGAGATCAAGACAAAATATTCCATCATGATTAAAACAGTCCTTTCAAGAACCTCGATTAAAGTAATAGACATGGCTACAGGCCAATAATTACCCTCCTTTTTTCTTTAACCAGCTTCGTCTTTTATGATGGGTACCAACATATCTGGTGACATTAAGTCTGGAAGGATCCCATAAATTATCCCAGCTCCAGTTAGCTCTCATTTCAGAGCTAACCAGCATCATGCTGAGCTTTTAGCTGAACACGGTTAGCAAGACTTATCTATTAAACAAGGAGCACTTTATCAAAAGCTGGAGTCAGTGATTACTGTTTTCTTCATCTTTTAAAAAACTCCCCAGGCATCCATTTCAGTCACAGCCTCATGGTTTTATACGCAGCTGCAGGCGGAGTGGAAGGTGGGAATGAAAACATGGTACGATGACTTCACTGCATCTTTTTATGTCTCTGAGAATGTACAGCATCATGATCTCGTTCTCCGTCACCATGTTTATCGTCTGAAACTGATGTCAGAACTCAGGGATTCACTCTGTGCTGCCCTCTGGTGGACGTACCGGCTAACTACCATGTCAACATGAAGGACACGTGTGGGCAGTGATGTCTGACTATGCTTGAAGTGGAGCTAGCTATTTCTGTACAAAAAGTCATCATAAATGAGCCATAAAGCCACAAAGCCTCATTTATGCTGACTTTGAATGTAATTAGACAATACAGAGGATGGTGGTGGTCTGTGAGGCCATCAGAACGTTGCAGCTTCTTCTTCTTTGTTCCTTTCACTGGTCACACCTCAGCTTTTACCCAACAGTACCTGGAGCTCTGTTTGCTGCATCTGGGTACTCGTCCATCTCTGAAAACTGACTGAAATATGCACGTAATGAAGGCAGAAGATCGACAGAAAGCCAAAGTTTGCATATTTATTTCAGCATTAATGAGCACTTAGAATTTCTCCTGCAGCAGTCTGTTAAAGAAGGAGCTCCACGCTCCCTCCACCACGTCGTCTGGTGGGTATGGAGTATTGAATAGTGCAACATGGACATCTGATCTGAACAGTTTATTTTTTTATTGGTGAACCGTTTATGCAAAACAGCCTTTTTTATGGTGGATCATTCTCTGCAGCTTTCATGGAAATTAATTTTCTTATCACTCAGTTTGCATCCAGTCTCATCATGTAGTTACAACATAATTCATCATAAAGTATTTAATGTTCTCCTCTTTCAGCACACAACACACGAGTCACCCTGATATAAGCAGAGATTATGTAACTGCCTCCATTATTATCTGGAAGCTGAAGGTTAAACCTTCCTGTTTTTATTCTGACTTTCAACATTAATGTGAGTCAGACTTCAACATGCTGGCTGTGGAAATATGTTTAATAAAACTTGTGTCCTGATCTGTGGGTTCTAGTTTTCCAGCACACTGTGGTCAAAAACCAGACGAGAGAAGAAATCTCACAAAGGTTTTACTGGCCTGTAATGTCTGAACACATGACTTTGTGGGTCAGGGTTTAGTTTTAGATTCTTGACTTTGTTATGTTTGTACAATGCTTAATGTCCTGCAGGGGCAACAACAACATTTAATACACAACAACTCCACATGAACATGAATTTATAAATCAGATGGAGCTTTAACGCATTTCAAAACCTTCTGTAGTTTTACGTTATGAGTATTATATCCGCTCAGGTGAGTCCTTTTGTGGCAGCCAGACCAGCATAGTCCAGATCAAACAAGAGGTGGAGGACACACCAGTAAAGGTAAGAACTACTTCCTCTGTCACGATGAGAGGAAATAGTTTACATAAGTCTTAAAAACTAAATCATATTATTTTAACTACTTGGCATGGATCTGGTGGGGAAACTTAAAACCACATCTGGTAGTACTGGTAGTACTTATGTGATTACTACACCAAGTGGCTACAAGCTTATTCCTTAAAGAGTAAAAGTACTGAGGAGGTGACCCAGTGACCCAGAACGGGTCGGCACTGATCAGGAGAAGGAGTTTGTGAAGGAAGTATAACTGATCCAAGTCAGACCCAGATCTCACATTATAGTGTGACAGTGGAAAAAAAAGAATATTTTATTTAATGTGGTGGACGCCTTCATTTGTTTTCCTTGTTTAAAATTAATGTTTAATTAACATTTAATTTAAAAGAACAATAAATCTGACGTTACTCAGGAAGTAATCAGTACTTGAGTAGTTTTTTATTAAGTACTTTTTACTTGAGTAATTATTTGGATGACTACGTTTTACTTGTACTTGTCATATTTTGCTAAAGCAACAGTACTTCTGAGTATAATTTTAGCTACTTTACCCACCTCAGCATATTCTGTTAGAAGAGTCCAGACTAGAAGAGGAGGGACCTGGGTCACCATTTCTGATAGAGTTTAAAAGTCTAAACCAACAGCGCATATATAAACTTTTAATCGTGTACACAGTGGTAAACCTTCAACCTCTCAACCATGCAAACACACATTTACACACCGCTGTCAGAGGGCGGAGCTTCCTCACCGATGGATGTCAGAGCATGAATAATGTGTCTGTTCTGGTTTATTTATTACGGTTAAGACTGCATTTCGGTCTGTATTTCTTTTTTTTTTTTACTTTTTTTATTTCAGTTGAATGAAATAATTATGAACCTTACAGTCCAATGTTCAGTTGTACCACACACACATGTTCCACTGGGCAGATCATGGACCTCGTCTCAGTTGGTATATACAGACACTGTGGATGGTCCAAGAAGGAGGCAGGTTTTAAGTTTAGTTGGAGACCCGTTCTCTGGAGGGACGGCTCGCGCTTCACCATCTGGCGATGTGATGAAAGAGTCTGGGTATGGCACACACACACACACACACACAAAAAGACATAAAAGTGACACAATGAATTAATTAAATATATCATTAAATAATTACTTAAATAAAAATTATAATTAAATACATTAATGTGTTATTAATTATATTGTTATATATATATAATTATTTTACTATTTAATGAATTATTCATGGTCCTGTGTTGCATGGATTTATTTCATTGGTCAGCCCATCAAACTCAGTGGGCGGTTCCTGACGCCTGATTGGTTGCCCTTTCCACAAGTCCAGGCAAATACACTCCAGATAACGGATCAATGCAGAGCTGGTGAACACACTCCAGCACACTGTGTGGCCTTATTCCTCTACGTTGGTTTAGTGTGGCGTTACATCTCAGCCAAACTCTCCGATCCAGGAGTTTCAATTAATCGCAGGTGTGAACGCAGCACGTTGGTACAGCAAGTTCAGGGGTTTGATGAGGACGATAAGAAAAAATGTATGTTTAACCTTTTGACTAAGGGCGAGCAGAGTAATGAAAACTATCAACAGACTCATCTTCATGTGTCTGGTTTCTAACCTGTGGTTCAGGGTTCTGCTGCTGAGCTGCTGCCTCGGTAAACCGTCCCTGAGTGGACTCTGCTCCCCTTTCACCCTTCCTCCAGTTCCCCCAGACCCGCCTGCACCTGATCACCATAAAAAAATATCCTCTGTAAAGCTTTACTACATTTACATATGGAAAACATTCTGACTTAACCGTTAAGATATTTTCAATGGTAAAATAAACTGGCTGGTTTTTCATCCTGTTCCCTGCCAGTCGTGGGTTTTGTGTTTTTACTGTCTTACTTTCAATGATGAAAACATATAACAGGTCCCTGCTATGGTTTGGACATAGAAAGAGGTTTTATTGTTCACACACTCTCACCGGTTCCTTCCTTCCTGACAGCAGCATCACGACTGGCTTCTGGCTCTGCTTCTGACACTAAATCACAGTTTAAAAATGCTCATATTTCTCACCACAAATCTCCCTTTTTACAAAACCTTCTGATCGACTCAGGTCAGTTTAATTCATGTGGAGCTGAATCATCGATTCCCTGCCGCGTCCACTCTTTGTCCCGTCCACACTTATAGTTGGTGACTCCATCATTAGAAACCTTCGCTTTTTTAATGCAGTCACTCACTGTGTTCCTGGAGCCACAGTACCAATATTACTGAAGCAACTCCCATCTCTCCTCAACTCTGTCCCGGCCACAATCCATAGGGTAGTTGTCCATGTTGGTACACCAGCAATCCGAAATAACTAAGAAGGATTTCCGTGAACTTTTTTCTCTCCTTCGTTCCCACGGATTATCCGTGTTTGTCTCTGGCCCTATCCCCACTCTTCACCGGGGCAGTGGCAGGTTCAGCAGAATCTTGTCACTTAATACAAGATTCAGATCTCTTAACATGTGTTTTATTGATAGTTTTAATCTGTTCTGGGGACGTTCGTCTTTATTTCACTCAGACAGTCTGCATCCCAATAAGCTTGGTAGCCGCTTGTTAGCGGCTAATCTGCAACACGCCGTGCAGGTTTTCCCACGTGACTGACTATTTACACCACACACCACCTCAGCACATGCTCCTTCATTGCCTGAAACCATAACACTCAAACGCCCCTTTAGCGCCACCTGTATGCCTGACACACCACAAACACGTCCCATAAGGACTATAATCCGTGCCAGAGCCCCAAGGACAGTCTCTAAACTCATTACACGTCACAATGTAAATCTCCGCCCACTCAGTCGTGCTGACTCACGAGCTGTGTGCTCCAGCGGCATGGCTCAATGGGTAGAGTGGTCGTCCTGTAACCTAAGGGTTGCCGGTTCAATCCCGGCCCGGAGAGCTCACGTCGAGGTGTCCCTGAGAAAGACACCGAACCCCTACTTGCTCCTGATTGGTCATGGTTAGCGCCCTGCATGGCAGCTTCTGCCATCAGAGTGTGAATATGGGTGAATGTGACGTATATGTAAAGCGCTTTGGATAAAAACGCTATATAAGTACAGACCATTTACCAGCACTGTACGATCTGCGCTGGTGAATACTAGATCCCTTTCAAATAAAACTTTTATTATAAATGATTTTATTACTACACACAATCTGGACTTTCTTTTAATGACTCAGACATGGCTGAAACCAAGTGACAACAGTGCTTTCACTGAGCTCTGGGATTCTGGATATTGTTGCACCTTTTAAGTCTAAATCTACCAAACCCAAACCTGAACCCTGGCTCAATGACGCCACCCATGGCGTCAGACAGCGCTGCAGACAGGCGGAGTGCAGGTGGAAAAAGGACAGGCTGCATGTGTCTCTGGGAATTTTGAGAGACAGTTTGAAGGACTATCATAGAGCAGTGAAAGAGGCCAAGTCTCAATATTTGTCAGATATAATCACCAACAGTTTCAGTCATCCTAGAGTATTGTTCAACACAATTAACTCTGTTATAAACCCTCCCACTGTTCTGTCTAATGTTTCAGCTTCAACCTGTGAAAATTTTCTTCACTTTTTCACCAATAATTTGGTATCTGTGAGACAACACATTAAGAATAATATACATGCTTGTGCTGAACTGTAGACTCCTCCTGCACCGTCTGCTGTTTTGGAAAGTTTTGAGCAAGTGTCTCCATCACTTCTCACTGGTATTAAACCCAGTTACTGTCCCTTGGACATTGTACCTGCAAAGGTGCTTAAAGAAGCTTTTATTACTGTTGGGCCATGCCTTCTCTCTTTTATTAACAGCTGCCTCAGGTGTGAAATGTTTCCAGCTGCCTATAAACATGCTGTTGTCAAGCCACTACTTAAAAAACACAACCTTGACCCATCTGTTTTATCAAATTTTAGACCTGTCTCAAGTTTACCTTTTTTATCGAAGGTTTTAGAAAAAGTTGTTTTTATTCAGTTGCAATCATTTTTAGAGAACAACACTGTTTTAGACAAATTTCAGTCTGGATTCAGATCACGACACAGCACAGAGTCTGAGCTGTTAAAAGTGCAAAACGACATTCTTTTATCTCTTGATTCCAAGAAGCCTGTGTTGCTGGTGATGCTGGACCTCACAGCAGCTTTTGATACTGTGGACCATTCAGTCCTCATCACTCACCTGTCCCAACTGGTCGTCTCCGTGGGACTGTCCTGCAGTGGTTGGAAACTTATTTGACTGGTAGGAGCTTTAGGGTGATAATAATTGACCTCTCGTCCTCTACGGTCCCTCTAACCACTGGTGTGCCACAGGGCTCCATCCTTGGGCCATTGTTGTTTTCTCTTTATATGTTGCCTCTCAGCTCAGTCATCTACAAACATAACCTTTTCTTTCATTTTTATGCAGATGACCTTCAAGTATACCTACCCATTGGTCCTAACAATCCCAGTTCACATGTGTCCATACAAAACTCTTTGGCGGATATTAAGATGTGGCTTTCTCAGAATTTTCTGCATCTAAATGAAAGCAAAACTGAGTGTATTTTGTTTGGTCCTAACTTTTTTGAGGATGTACCTGATCTTGGTTCTCTTGGTCCGCTCTGTAAAGCAGATGTAAAAAACCTGGGAGTGAAGTTTGAAGCCTTCCTTTGTCAGAAGGACCTGGAGAAGGCTATGCATGCTTTTATCAGCTCACGTATTGACTACTGCAATGCTCTTTCTATCGGTCTGAACCAGTGCACACTCAATCGGCTGCAACTGGTGCAGAATGCTGCTGCTCGGCTTCTGACAAACACTCGACGACACAGTCACATTACTCCTGTTCTGTACTCCCTCCACTGGCTCCCGGTACACTTCAGAGTTGATTTTAAACTTTTAATGATTGTTTTTTTAAAGCCATTCATGGACTTGCACCTTTTTATTTATGTGAACTGTTATTTGCACATAAACCCAGCAGAGCCCTGCGTTCTGCAGGCCAACACCTGCTGGAGGTCCCCAGGACCAATTGCAAGCAGTGGGGCGACCGTTCATTGGCTGTAGCCGGTCCCAGACTTTGGAACACTTTGCCACTTGAGTTGCGGACGATCACAGATCTGCTTTTGTTCAAAACTAAGCTAAAAACTTATTTGTTTAGACTTATTTGCTACTTAACTACATTGCGACTCTTGTTTTACACTAATTTACTCTGAAAATGTTTTATTTTTGTCTAAGCTGTTATTGTTAACCTGTTTTTAGTTGTTTTTATTCTCTTATTATTGCACGTCGAAAAGCACTTTGGTTCAGCTGTTGCTGTTGTAAAGCGCAATATAAAAAAAGTTTGATTGATTGATTGATTGATCTCAGGGCACTTTTCATATAGAACAGGTCTAGACCGTACTCTTGGTTATATTAATGCTAATAATATTCACTGAATGAGTGATCCTACCTGCCCACTCTGGACTTGTGGGCTCATGGCTGCTGCTTGGTGCTGGATCTTGCTCTGGCTCTTCTTCTGTTTGTACAAAGTCCTGTACTGATGTATACATATTAACCTTTACCTCTGTATTATTTTAATTTCCTAAACTGTCATTTAAAACCTTCCTGATGGTCCCATAAGATTTTCTTTTATTTTCAGTTGAAACTGTCGTGTTTGTAAATGTTTCTGTACCTTGGTGCAGAGACCTCGATATACTCAGAGTCATGAGGACTGGCCTGCATCGCCTGCAGCTCACGCAATCAGGCTCATCTGCTCCACCTGGGTCTCATCAGCACTCAGTCTCCTCACCTGTTCATCATCCTATATAATCCCTCCTCGATGTCTGCTTCCCTGCCAGATGGTCATTTACCTTCCCTGTTAGATATTCTGCAGTAAATCTTGTCTTGTTTTAGAGCCCGGTTGCTGACCTCGCTGCCACTCAAGGACTCCCTGATTGCCTGATCCCTGCCGGACCATCCTGAACTCTGCCTACCTGGATTAGACCTTTATCTGGACCGACCTCAGCTACCTGCCTAGCCCCTCTTCTTGGACCTGGTTGCTGCTCCTGCCGTCCGTTAGCTCCTTTCCTGCATCTAATAAACTGTTAAACTCATCACCGTGTGGGCTGAATTTCTGGGTCTTCCTGAAACGATCATTACACAGAGTTACGACATCCATGGACTTCGCTTACTTAGAGCTTACTTTCATCTATTAAAGCCAGATGTGTGGTAGCAGGTAATGTCCCAGCAGTTTGGATTTAAAGTCAAAGACACAAAACAGACAAGAAGATCCCTTCAGACAGGATTCTGTCCTTCAGCTGCTTTTCAATGTTTGTATTTAAAAGTCCAAATCTGCACCGTCTCTCTTAAGCTGGATTTTTTTAACTTGATCATGCTTAGTTCATGTTCTTCCCTTTTTGTCTTTTAATTTTAAATTATGCTTCATATATTCTTATGTTTTAATGTCTTTGTAAAGTAGTTTGAATCACATGTTTTTGAATTGTGCTGTACAAATAAAGTTTCTTTGCTTTGAATGTAAAAGGAAAAGTCTCACTGAGCAACAACCTGGTTTAACTAAAAACTCACTGGTGGGACTGGCACCGAGAAAACAAGAAAACAAGGGGAACCTTTAAAAATCAACAGGGTAAGACGATAAAGTAAATAAACCAGTTTAATAAATCAGCATAATGAAATGATAGAATAAAGCTTGGGGGAGGAAAAAATAACAAACTGATAGATAGTCAGTGTTCCTGCCTGCTGCTCCTGAATAAAGATGTTTTTAAATGACAGTAATGGTTAAATTAGCTACAGAACATGAATGTAGAGCAGCTGTAACATGAGCTAATATCAATGAGTTTTACCAAATAAGCCAACAAGTATGTGTGGAAAAGTAAAGCAAGAGTAAAGAGGGAAGATAAAACAGGGAACGGGTGAAATATAAGTTAATTAGGAATCAAGTTTAAGTGATTATTACTCAGTTATTGGTGGAACATGGAAAGCAAAAGGGGACACGGTAGTTTTAATGAATATTTAAACAGTTTAAATATTTAAATATTAAAATTTAATGGAGAAAAGCCAGTAGGCCAACCACTCTGTGATTTCCTATTATATGTAATGGTTATATAACAGTCAGTCATGGTGAACTGTGCAGCATTTGGACGTCTGTCCGGTCTGAGAGGCTCCCCAATGTATGGATTTCTATCTTTTCTATCATGGTGGTGCAACAAGAAGTGTTTGATGTTGTTGTGATGTTATAATTTGATGTTGTACATAGCCATGTGTGAAATAAATAAATAAATGAAATGACATTTCAGAGGGACCCAGAACGGAGGAAGAGGCGGCTTGTAACGTCGACAGGAAGGATTTTAATACATCTGCACGAATAAACAGCAATAAGAAACTGTGTGCTACGTTATGTCTACAGAGGTGACAGAACAAAACCTTTTTATTAATTTTTAATATGTTTTCACTAACCTAAGTTATATTGAATATCAAATTCTATGAATCTATGAATAACACTTGATCAGTACACTGAATTAAATAATATAAGACCGTGACCACATTTATTCAAACTAAACAAAAGAGCTGGGAGCCATGAGGTAAAAGGACAACATCTAAACACACAAAGGCAAAATACATTTAAACAAAAACTTATCACACTGAACAGAAAGAATTATTTTATTACAGGACATCTGACAGAACGTACATGCATTTACGTGACTTATCAGACTGATGTTGCATCGACTTTCCTCTGAAAACGAACGGAAGCATTGGTGATGAACGCAGTCTGATCCGGTGTTTGGAGTTATTGAACATCTACAGTAACCCGGAAGTGTGCCGACATTTTTTGTACAAGGAGCCAATGAGAGTGTCGCGACTCTGAGTTTATCGAGGGTGGAATAAAGCTGCACCGAGCTCATGAATGAATGAATAAATAAATAAAGCCAAGTTCAGCACTGTTACCAGATTTAAGCTGAAAACCCTGCCAATCAGATTAATAGGAAGAGTTACCGCCCCAACAGACAAACACGCCCACTAAAGAGAGAGCTAGCCGAGTTTTCCAGAGAGAGCTACTGTGCTGCGTTCAGGGACCCGCGATTAATTAAAACTAGTGATCAGAGCAATGCTCTGCTGTTGAATTGATAAATATGCTCCTCGAGGTATTTACACTAAGTGAGAATCAAACAAAGTATTTAATTAAGAGCTGATCAGCAATGAGAATCCCACAGTCAAAGAAGTTTTGGCTGCACGAGTCTGAACAGATGGATTTGGGTTTGGTTTATAAAGGCCAGCATGACTGATCACATCAAGGTAAATCATTAGTACTCTGTTTCAAAGGAATGTTAGAAGATTGGAAGGGGAAGTGGAGAGCTCACTCAATTCTTATCTGGGTACCAGTCATCCTCCTTCCTCAGTAAAACACAAGACAAGGTTTTGTAACAATACAAAGTGCATGTGTATAAAATTTTCCATTACATGTGTTACATGTTTTCTCCATGTCATTTTGTTATAAGGTGAAACATTTTAGTGTTAGAAATATATTTTAATGCAAGTGCTTGTCTCGATCCAGCAGGAAGTGGGATGACACAGGCTGTCTTACATCATCAGCCATAAACAACATCAGGGAGAAACCGAAGTTTAACATCATGATAATTCATGTTTTAATGTGTCAGTGACGAAGATAAAGACTGCTTCCTGATGTTCAACCTCTAACAAACTAAAAATCATTCATTTGATTTAACTGATATTAACAGATTAAACTTCCATCAGGTTGAACGTTGACCAGAGCCCGATGAGTTTGCTGCGTGGATTTCAGGAGAGTGGAAACTTCATAGCTTGTGTCACAAAGAAGAAACAGGTTGGTGAGCTTCAGGGAAAACTTTATTAGCTATTGTAATAATTGATGTAACGTAATATACTATATGATACTATACAAAACTGTATTTTCATTGTACTATATACACTACCGTTCAAAAGTTTGGGGTCACTTTCCTATTGAATCCCATGACAAAGTGACCCCAAACTGTGTTGGGAACGGTAGTGTGTGTATATATATATATATGTATATATATATATATATATATACATATATATATATATATATATATATATTAGTATGTATTAGTATGTATTAGAAAACCCTTCCCTTACCCAACCCTCCATCTCCACTGGGTAGGCTGTGTGACTGTACATCTCAAGCTCGGGTCCTCTGTCAGTCCTTCAGTCCTTCATTTTTCTCCAGGTTCTCGTGTTCCTTTTTCTTGATATTTCCATCTTTGGGGATGGCTACATCCATGACTATGTCTGGTTGGTTGACCACCACTATTTTGTTGGTTTGTGTCTGGAAGTGCCACAGGATCTTAGCTTTCTCATTCCCCACCTCCTTGATTCTGAATGTGACCTAGGGGTCTCCAGTCTATATTCTGCACAGATGTTTCTGTACGCTGTGCCGGCTACTTGGTTAATATATCCATGTATTCTTTGCCTGCCAATATCTATCACCTTGCTATGAGGTGCTGGATTGTTTCAGAGGCGTCTTTACACAACCTGCAGCTGGGGTCCTGCTTAGTGTGGTAGATCTAGGCCTCGATTGCCCTGGTACTCAAGACTCGCTGCTGTGCTGCCATGATTAGCGCCTCTGTGCCGTCCTTCTGTCCAGTCCTTTCTAGTTATTGGCAGGACTTGTTCATATCTGCCACTTCAGCTATTTGTCGGCGGTTCATCCCATGCAGGGGTTTGTCCTCGATGATGGCTCCTCCTTTTCATTCTCCTCCAGGTTGCATTGCCCATCTTCCTGGTGTATCTATAGAACTTAGATGTTTCATCTTGGATAGTGGCTCTTACGCTCACTAGTCCTCAACGGAATCCTCTACGCATGGTAATCAGCTTTGTGCTTCAACATTTGTGGTTTGAAGTTCCATATATATATATATATATATATATATATATATATATATATATATATATATATATATATATTCCCCCAAAGAATATGTTGACAGCCAGCTTTGCAGCTGGTTTAACTAAATTCTCACCTACTGAATGAGGTTTTCCTGCTTTGGTGATCAAGAAGGACACCTTGTATGAAGCCTCTGCCTTTGTATTTTGTAGTTTGTTCGTTTTTTTTGTACGGACCAATAGTGAACCAGGGACCACACTTTGAGAAAGGCTGTAATATATACACTGCTCAAAAAATAAAGGAAACACTTAAACAACACAGTGTAACTCCAAGTCAGTCACACTTGTGTGAAATCAAACTGTCCACTTAGGAAGCAACGCTGACTGACCATAAGTTCCACATGCTGTTGTGTAAATGGAACAGACAACAAATAGAAATTATAGGCAATTAGCAAAACACCCCCAATAAAGGAGGTTCTGCAGGTGGGGACCACAGACCACGTCTCAGTTCTGCTTTCTGGCTGATGTTTTGGTGACTTTTGAATGCTGGCGGTGCTTTCACTCTAGTGGTAGCATGAGACGGAGTCTACAACCCAAACAAGTGGCTCAGGTAGTACAGCTCATCCAGGACGGCTCATCAACGCAAGCTGTGGCCAGAAGGTTTGCTGTGTCTGTCAGCGTAGTGTCCAGAGTATGGAGGTGCTACCAGGAGACAGGCCAGTCCATCAGAAGACGTGGAGGAGGACAACAACCCAGCAGCAGTACGCTACCTCCACCTTTGTACAAGGAGGACCAGGAGGAGCACTGCCAGAGCCCTGCAACATGACCTCCAGCAGGCCACAGATGTGCATGTGTAGCTCAAACGGTCAGAAACAGACTCCATGTGGGAAGTATGAGGGCAGACGTCCACAGGTGGGGGTTGTGTTTACAGCCCAACACCGTGCAGGACGTTTGGCGTTTACCAGAGAAAACACCAAGATTGGTAACTTCACCACTGTGTTCTTCACAGATGAAAGCAGGTTCACACTGAGCACATGAGACAGACGTGTTAGAGTCTGGAGACGCCATGGAGAACGTTCTGCTGCCTGAACATCCTCCAGCATGACCGGTTTGGCAGTGGGTCAATGGTGGGGGGTGGCATTTCTTTGGGGAGCCGCACAGCCCTCCATGTGCTCACCAGAGGTAGCCTGACTGCCATCTATGGCAAGCCGTTTTAACATTTAATAGTTAAACATGCCTATCCAGTCTTAAATACAAAGATATCACCAACGTAATTTTGACTAGTCATTGTTACATTTGGACTAGTCAAAATGTCAGTTAGAGATATCTTTAATTCAGTTTAGACTAGTCACAATTTACAGTTATGATATCTATAGTTCCGTTTTGACTAGTCAAAGCTCAATTACAGATATCTACAATGAACTTTACCTTCAACTCGTCACATATCTTACACAAAATAGCAGATATCTATAACTGAGTTTTGACTAGGCAGAAGTGAGATTAAAGATATCTTTAATGTCATTTTGACTAGTCAAAGCAGATACACGATGCCTTTTTAACATTTAATACAAAATCTGGATATGTAATACAGATATCTGCAACCTAGTTCTTCCTAGTATAAACTTTAATGTTAGATATCCACAACAGCATTCCTCCTATCCACACTTCACATTAAGGATATCCACTACGTCATTTCTCCTAGTCAAAATGACATCACGTTCTCCATTCATTTCTATGGGTGACGTCATTAGAGATATCTGTAATTCAATTACGGATATCCACAGTTTTAATTATGGATATCCTTAACAGAACTATGACTATCCATAATTGTAGTTTGAGATATCCACAATATGATTTTGACTAGTCATTACTCAAGTTAAAGATATCTAAAACTCCTCTTAATTAAAGATATCTGTCATAACTTTTATAGATATTGAAATGTGTGTTTTAACTATCAAAAATGTTTTATAGATATCTTAAACTGTCCATGTGACTAGTCGAAACTAAAATAAAGATATCTTAAGTTGTAGTTGTGACTAGTCATAATGTATTTTTAGATATCTGTTATTGAGTTGCAGATATCTTCAATCATTTTTTTATTAGAGATATCCACAAGAGGAGATATCTTTAACAACTGTTTTGCCTAGTCAGAAACAAATTATAGATATCCATGCACAGAATTCTTACTAGACGAAATTACATAACAGATATCTGTAATTACAGCATAACCGCGTAACAGGGCTATTTAAAATCGACCGAAAAGGCGGTAAGCACCTGTAGCAGCAGCAAGCATATGACAAGCAAGCATGTCAGGCCAACAGCAAGAAATAGAAGGTGCTGTTTTTGACCGTGTTTTTAGTGCTGCGGCCCGTGCAAGGCAGGAGTTTTCAAGAAATGAAGACAGCTTATTTTCGTCCACAAGACAACTTTTTCGCCGAAGGCCTGCATTAATTCGAGGTAGGATTCATTAGGCTAGTTATCTAACTAGCTAACGCTAGGTGAGTTTGACACAGCAGCTAGTTAGCAGTTATTTGATGTTTTTTATTTCGTTTTCAGCTATATTATGTAATCACATTAATGGGGTTAAACGTTTTTATGGCAATACGCTTGTTGGTCAGTTTTTATCATTGTAATGCATTCCACAGTCTTGGACTTGTTTGTTGCAAAGAATGAGATTATTGTGTTGCTACGGTGATATGGCTGGAAAGAGGTCATGGTCAGAGGCTCAGATTTTACATTTAGGGACTACTCATGTCGCGTTTACAGATTGCGTTTACATGGCACATCATATTCAGATTAAGCCTCTTAATGAGATTAAGCTCATACTCCGTTTAAGGTGTTTACATGAACAGCTGGAATTGTAATATTCCATTTGTACCTGTTAACATGATATAAGCATGTTTTGACTAAGCTAGTTCCGAGGTAAAAAAAAAACAAAGACAGAAAAGAAAGAAAAAGAAACGATTGATATTATTATTAGAAATTATTAAATTATTAGAAATTGTGTTAATGATGTAAATCTTTTTTTCAATGTCAAATTAGTAAATTATAGCAAATTGGTAACATTGTTTTAGTAATGGGTAGGCATTTTATAAGCTACTTGCTTCAGCCTACACCCTTTCGGTCTTTGTTTTTTTTTGTTTTTTCCTTTCTGTAATATGTTTTATTTACTTTCACTATGCCGAAATAAATAAATAAATAAAAATAAATAAATATATAAAATAAATTTAAGCGGACATTTCAAACATTTTTGTGTTGCCAAATTGCCTATATTAAAGAAAAGGATATGGTTAATCTTAGCATGAAGCCTGTGGGTAAAGCTAATGCTACAGTGAACGCTTTAGCCTATTTATAAATATATGTACATGGACTATTCCAGTTGGTAGTATGAGTTTATTCTTATTATGTACATTATTCGGAGTAAGATGTGCCTTGAATACGCAGTCATTGCTTTACATTTACGTTCGTTTTATGTTTTTTTTTTTTTTTTTTTTTTACCTTACTTGCAAGTTGTTCGAGCCAGATATTAAGCTCTGCTAGCACACAATGTTTTTATTCTTATTCTATTGTTTTCTGATTGGTATTTGTATTTGTAGGAAGTTCTGGTGGTCGCATGCAGCACGTCATATGGAAAACGAGCCTATTTCTTCTGCCTGGGCCAGATAATGAAGTGCTGCCTGCAACAACAGAGTTGGTCCAAATGGCCAAACATGGACTTGGTAAGTACCATATAACAGTGCACCCACATTTGATGTAAAGTTAGTTGTTACAGCATCTAAACCAAGGCATTAGTGAAAAGTTATATTCATTGTCTTTTCTAAGATTATATTACAATACATTTACATTGTTAGTCTCGTGATATTGTGTTGTGATACAGTTGTTGTGTTTCCAGGACTCAGTGAATTTAAAGCGCCAACGGTAAAACCTTTAACCTCTATGTACTGTGTGGCCCTGGTCCATTCTATCACTCACCTGTGTGGTCCTGTTCCAGCCTAGCACTCACCTGTGTGGTCATGCTCTATTTTAGCACTCACCTGTGTGGGCCTGCTTCATCCGAGTACTCACCTGTGTGGTCCTGCTCTATTCTAGCACTCACCTGTGTGGTCCTGCTTCATCTGAGTACTCACCTGTGTTGTCCTGCTTCATCCGAGTACTCACCTGTGTTGTCCTGCTCCATTCTAGCACTCACCTGTGTGGTCCTGCTTCATCCGACTACTCACCTGTGTTGTCCTGCTCCATTCTGGCACTCACCTGTGTGGTCCTGCTCTATTCTAGCACTCACCTGTGTGGTCCTGCTTCATCCGACTACTCACCTGTGTTGTCCTGCTCCATTCTAGCACTCACCTGTGTGGTCCTGCTTCATCTGAGTACTCACCTGTGTTGTACTGCTCCATTCTAGCACTCACCTGTGTGGTCCTGCTTCATCCGAGTACTCACCTGTGTGGTCCTGCTCCTTCCTAGTACTCATCTGTGTGGTCCTGTAAAGCTCTAGTCTAGTACTTACCTGTGTGGTTCTGCTCCATCCGAGTACTCACCTGTGTTGTCCTGCTCCATTCTAGCACTCACCTGTGTGGTCCTGCTTTATCCGAGTACTCACCTGTGTTGTCCTGCTCCATTCTAGCACTCACCTGTGTGATCCTGCTTCATCCGAGTACTCACCTGTGTTGTCCTGCGCCTTCCTAGTACTCATCTGTGTGGTCCTGTAAAGCTCTAGTCTAGTACTTACCTGTATGGTTCTGCTCCATCCTAGTACTCACCTGTGTGGTCCTGCTCCTTCCTAGTAGTCACCTGTGTGGTCCTGTAAAGCTCTAGTACTTACCTGTGTTGTCATCCTCCTGCAAAAAATAACACTTTTTGTTCTTGTACATCTGAGTCATGTTTCATACACTACATATTTAGGCTTGAGGCGTGTGAGCACCCCTAAATCAGGTGGAATGAAGCTTGAGACTTGGCTTTTGTTTTCACTTGCCATTAATAATTTAGTATTAATATATATTTATTCTTTCTCTTGTTTTTAGGAAAACCTGCACATGAGTCCCCCTGCACAAGAGTGAAGTCAAAAATTGATCTAAACTGGAGTTTATCTGATTTGAATAATTTCATATGTCAAAGTTATCCAAAATTTAACTTAAATTTAGTGGGGTTTCAATTGGCACGGACTGGGAAGGGAAGGAAGATACAAATACTAAAAGTGGCCTCAGTACAAGAACTAAAGAAATCAGTGGGGAAAAGCCGACTTTACATCATCCCACAGGGCCCCATTTTGCAGGTACGGATATGATGTCTCTCTGAGAACTATGTCTTTTCATTATCTGTGTGATTAGATTTTTTTTGTATGTGAATTAAAAATGCAACATGTCCCCACATAGATTACTCAGACTACTCCATCCGATGAACCAGTCTCTGTTGATGAACCAGTCTCTGTTGATGAACCAGTCTCTGTTGATGAACCAGTCTCTGCTGATGAACCAGTCTCTGTTGATGAACCAATCTCTATTGATGAACCAATCTCTGTTGACGAGACAGTGAGTCCCCCAAGGGAAGTTCGGGATCAGGTAAAGTTTTTTTTTTCTGCTGAGTAAAATTTTATATTTGTGTGTGTACTATCTTTACTGTCATGGCAATCTTTTTCTGTACCTGACTTAACACTTACATGGTTATCTACCTTATAACTTTATACTTTGCTTATTACTTGATACTTTCATGAGCCCCTACCTCATAATATACCATAATTCTACATTTTTAATCTAGGCTTTGCAAGAATGGAGAAGGTTAAGAGAAGAACAGGACAGAGACTACAATCAATCTTTAATTGCTGATCAAGAAAGCGTAAGTGTATTTCTGTGAGCATATGACATGGCAATTTCATGTGAGTGTGGTCCAGATATTTTTCCTGATCTTTCTTGTTTTTTTTTCTACAGAGAAGGAGGAGGTTGGCTTTTGAGGAAGATGAGAAAAACCGTCTTAAGGTGAGTCTGAGCTATACTTTCAGTTAATTTAAAGACTCACTATATGTTTTATAATAAAAGAAATTACCTTTTAGGCAATTGAGGCGAGGCGCCAGCATATGGCCTTGTTGTTGGAGCCAACAGGTGGTGTCCCATTAAAATTTAAATATCCTGATGGGCACATAAAACAACGAAGGTTCAACATGTCGGAGCCGATCCATGTGAGGATTTCCCCATTTTTAGTATCAGCCAAAACTCACTACACAGTTGATTAAAATTTTGTCTTCTGTCCTTGGACCATAAGTTTAGAGTAATGACACACATTTCAAATGTTTTAGGTTTTGTTTGACTTTGTTGGTCAAATTGAAAGTGCAAGTGAGGTTTTTACTGTGCAAGAGGCCACTGCACAATTCTCCATCAAAAGCACATGCACAGGAATAATATGGGGCCATATAAGAGGACCAACCACCTTGTATGTTCTTTGGCTGTCATTTCATGAAGTTAAGGTAAATTGAACTAATGCATTTTAAATTACTTTAACAATATTTTGTTATAACAGTAATCAGATTGTCTGTTCTCAAATCAGGAGATTCTAGGCCAGGAAAATCATGAGTCCCCTACACAATCACTGTCTCAACCTGAGGTAAATTAAACTGCATTTTAAGTTCAACAGTATTTTGTCATAACAGTAATCAGACGTCTATCTGTTCTCACATCAGGAGATTCAGGAGTCCCCTGCACATTCCCCGGCTCAGCTTACCACAGAGGGGCCACTGGATATTTTCCCAGTTGAACCATCCCCTCCAGTCATTATTATTGACGAAGGGCCTGGTCAAAGCGAACCCCTGGATATTGAGGAGTATGAACATTATATTCCATAAATGTTCCATAACACCTTAAATGTTTTTTTTTAACATACTACATGAATCTGTGTTTTTGGTAGGAATAATCTTGGGAACATACTATTGAAGCTGAACAGCCACGTCGACGCTGACTCGTCCCAAGTCAGTAATCAGATTAACATCTGTAGGGACAGTGTTTTCAATTGCAGCCTTAGAGCCTTCAATAGAAAAAATTTCAACCCTGAAGCAAAGCTGGATGTCGTCTTTATAGATGAGGGTGAAAATGCTGAAGGGGCAGTTGATGAGGGGGGTCCCACTAGAGAATATATTAGACTGTTGATTAAGGACATTCATAAGTGTCCCATTTTTGAAGGCCATGAAAAGAAACGTCAACTTCGCCTTGATACACATGGTTAGTACATTCTTAATTGTATGTCCTGTATACTATGCCTTCACAGATAGTAGTATTTGTTTCTCTTGTTTTCTTTGATGATCTAAAAATATAATTTGTAACTTCACACTTGATTCTATAATTGGCAATAAAAACATATTCCATAAAATTTAGGACATTAAATGATAATTATTCAGCATTTTCTATGTCCTTTTCCTTTTAGCTTTCCAGACGAAACTGTACACGGCAGTAGCAAAAATGCTCACTGTGTGTACTGTCCACGGGGGAGTGGGTCCGCACTTTTTCTCAGAGAGGCTTTACAATCAAGTGTGTGGACTACAAAGTCCTCCTACCAAGATTGAAGAGATTGGGGATCATGCCTTTCGAGAGCAGTTGATCAAAGTAAGTGGACAATAGCTGGCATGTTTATCACACGTATCATTTTTAATGGGGTTAGGGTCCTATATTTATTTTGCCAATACAATTGGCCTTCTGGCCTTTGGGATACAAACAGATTTCAAAGACTACCACTTGAATTTTATAGCTCGCCATGGAGCATAGGCCATTGACAACTCCTCGCCAACGCACTCGGTTCTGGGCTTAGTCCTGGGATAGGCATGGTTTAGACCTGGTTTTCAACTGGTTCAAATCTGGATTAAACCTGGTTTGCTTATTTCTAGTTTAGAAAAAAACAGGTATAATCCAAATCTGAATCCAAATAAAAACCAGGTCTAAACCATGTCTACCCCAGGACAAAACTCTTGTGACTGTTTCCATTTCACTCACCTGTCTTTAGTCCAGTCTGTGTCCATGCTTCCTTCTCACTCACCTGTCTTCAGTCCAGCTTGTGTCCATCATGCTTCCTTCTCACTCACCTGTCTTCAGCCCAGCCTGTGTCCATCATGCTTCCTTCTCACTCACCTGTCTTCAGCCCAGCCTGTGTCCATCATGATTCTTTCTCACTCACCTATCTTCAGCCCAGCCTGTGTCCATCATGCTTCCTTCTCACTCACCTGTCTTCAGTCCAGCTTGTGTCCATCATGATTCTTTCTCACTCACCTATCTTCAGCCCAGCCTGTGTCCATCATGCTTCCTTCTAACTCACCTGTCTTCAGTCCAGCTTGTGTCCATCATGCGTTCTTGTCACTCACATGTCTTCTTTCCAGACAGGTTAAATTGTTTAGATTATTCCTTTTTTGTGAATCAGTTCTAGATACATGAAGCAATGACAGTTACAGAGGCAAACTCTGCCATTTTGGAAGCAGCAGACAGCGTTGGCATGATTGGTGCCCTAAGGCATGTGTCCAGCTTGGACGAGAAGGAATCACTCGTCCAGTCTGCTGCAGACTTTTTTGTAAATGGAAGACTACAGGCTGCCCTAAACCAGTGAGCAATTTTGGAATAACTTTTATTTATTACACTGTCTACTGACTAGGTTGACAACGGACACAGTCTGACATATTTCACATTTTTTTTGTTTTGTTTTTCTAGGTTCATTGAGGGATTCAAAACCCTTGGGTTATTAAAGGAAATGAAAAGGCACCCAGCTCTGTTCCTGCCTCTTTTTGTAAATGAGGACATCCCGCTGCAAGCTAAAGACTTGGTAACATTGTTTAAGGTGGACTTCTCTGTACAGGGAAGCAACAGAAGAGCAAAGGAAAACCGCACCATCTGCTTTTGGCGCAACTTATTAATAGAAATTGAAGGTAATTTTATTTATATCCATAATTAACCTAATTCTAAACCACAATGGTCAGGTTAACACTTCAAAATTATCTTGTTGCAGAAGGAGAATGCTCTATCACCCTTGAAAATATCTTGGAATTTGCCTCCAGAGCATCATCTGTGCCTGTCGTAGGTTTTCCTCAAAGGCCGCAAATCCATTTTCTTCATGAAGAAAACCGACCGTTCCCAGAGGCAAACACATGCCTCATAATCCTTCGTCTACCCATTCATGGGGATTATAATACTTTCAAACAACACTTCATTGATGGTATAGTTCAAGCTCCTGTGTTTGGATTTGCTTAAAGAGCCATTGTAGAGATTTTCAAGGTGCTGCCACAGGTGGTCATTAGAGAAACAGCAGTCAGTATCCTGTTCTGTGTTTAGAGGTTTAACCCTCAAATCTTTTGCTATTAAAATGTTTTTGTTCATGAAACAGGATAAAACACATCAATTGAAGCTGTATTATTGTTCAAAGTTATACATCTGTTACTTTACTGTTATACATAATTCAAAACTATATAACATATCAGAGGTGGGATGTAACAACTTACATTAATTATTTTATGGGCGCTGAGGGGATCAGACAGAGACCTGTGGATATATCTGCTGCATTTTGTAAAAGATCACTTTGACATGTTTATGTTCACAAATAATGAGTTAATAAAACATTTGAACCTTAAACTGTTGACTTCACTCACATATTTCACTCAACTGTCTTTTGTCCATCTCACTCACCTGTCTTCTGTCCAGACTCTGTCCATCTCACTCACCTGTCGTATGTCCAGACTGTGTCCATTGCCAACCTAGTTTAGTCCTGTGTTAGACATGGCTTAGACCTGAGGGGTATTGCACGAAACCAGAATAAAGAAATCCAGGATAATTAAGCAAGCCCAGCTTGACCTAGCTTGCGCGGCCTATCCTGGCTTATTTGGTTGCACGTTTGCTGAGCCAGGATGAGAAGGTGCGGCTAGGTTAAGCCAGGTGAAGATAGTTGGGATAAGTGCGTGTGCACGGCATACTGAAGCAGACCTCGCGATCGCTCACAGAATCACAGATGGGGAAATGGATAAAAGTAGCGCGTCCTACGTCACGGCCGCTGAACAACAGCTCCTGACGGAGTTCTCTGACGAAGTTAAGGATATTATAAGGAAAAAAGTGGACAATAAATAAACAGTGCTCCACTGGAACTGTCATAATTAGGCTACAATTAAAGGAGTTACAATTATCCACAATGTGTCATTTAATCTATTTTCCTCATGTAACGTTTTTATCTATTTTATCTTTCTGTCCTTCATAAAGGACAAACCTGTCTGGCCATAAAAGGACCTGGCAGCAAGAAACCAGCATTTTCTACAGCCAGAGTTTCCACCTGCTTCTGGCTGAATTCTAGTGAGTCACGTAGCACCTGGAACTCTTTGTGGAGAATTTCTACCAGGCTCAAACGTGAATCAAAACTACTCTCCTTTCTTAGGCCTGCAATGTTATGCAGTACTACGCATGCAGCAATAACATCACAGGCTCTGTCTGGGGAAATCCTCAGGTGGTGCAGGCACTGAAACCGAGATTTCAGAAGGCCGAAGGTCACCTCGATTCGAGCCCTTGTCTTGGTGTGTGCATGGTTGTAGGCCTGCTGTGGTGGGGTTTGGGGATCTGCAAGGGGAGTCAAGAGGAATGACTCACATGCGTATCCTTTATCTCCCAGCAGCACACCAGAGAATTCACCTGATAATACAAAATATAATTTAGAAAACAGAGTTACACACACACACACACACACACACACACACACACACACACACACACACACAATGTCCAAGGTGCTTACAGTACAAATGGGTGGGCTACCTTGTGAAAGTCTCTCATAAATTGGACTAGCCCGAAAGACTCTAGAGTCATGCACTGAGCCAGGCCACTTTGCCTCTAAATTGCTCACAAGGCAGTCAGCATCACAGATCATCTGACATACTTAGTTGTAGCCTATTAAGGTCATTAAATGCACAGAACAGATTCATGTAGGTCATAACCACAAATCACTCTTACCTGAACATTGATGCTGTGGAAGGATTCCCTGTTAATGTAATCTCCCTCATGTTCACCTGAGGGGCGTCTGATTCTTATGTGTGTGCAATCCACTGCCCCAATGATGTTAGGGAAAGCTGTAACAAAAAATAGTGAGTATCCAACTGTGACGGATATACTTAGAAACTAATGGGTGCACATTAAAATTGAGGTTACCTGCAATCTTGTAAAACTCCTCCCTGATGTAGAGGGGTCTTCTGTGGCCAGGGAAGGTGATGAATATATTGCTGAATGATTTCAGCGCCAGACAAACGCATCTGATTGTCCGGCAAATGGTTCCTTTATTGAGGTTCTCTGCATCCCCAACAGAATAAAGGAAGCTCCCACTCGCAAGCCATCTCAATGTGACACAGATGAGGGCATGGCTACATAAATATCTCAGTCCATCACCCGAAAATCTGTATCTCTCAATGAGATAGTCATCTCCAAAGGCCAGGGGATGTGAGCTGTCCCTGAAGACTCGTTCACTTCTGAATGCTCTTCTGAGGATGCGGGCTTCCTCGTCCAGCACATCCTCCGATAAAGGGCAAGCCATTATGAAGAGGGAACAGGTGAAGGGGAGTTGGACCTATATATTCTACATTGTCCTCGTCACAGATTAAATTGAAAACACCTTTGAAACCTCATCAGCTGTGTTTTGTAATCTCAATTACTGCAATAAAACACATATTTATAAAACCTCTGACAGCAATTTGACAAGCAGTCTTCATTAGCATAGCAATATAACACTTGGCCTGATGAAATCATGCACTTATGACCAAGTTGATATTGTGTGATGAAATCGTGATCCTGTATTTAAATAAAATGACTAAAAAAAAAAAAATAAGAAGTAAAAAAATAAATAATAAAAAAAAAAAAATTATATGCACTGCACTAGCACTACACGACAGCACCTGGGTCCAACTGGACTCAAAAGCGGTCTGACTAACACTTAATTATGACGTCCATCTTGTTTGAATTCATGCTTGTGTTGTTCTTACTCTCAAATGTAAGTCGCTTTGGATAAAAGCGTCTGCTAAATGACTGTAGAATAGAATAGAATAGAATAGAATAGAATAGAATAGAATAGAATAGAATAGAATAATAATACTGCGACTCGAATCCATATAAAAAGGCTGTTGCGATTACGAACAGATTTGGATTAAATGTACAGTGACTGTATATGTAATATTTTAATACTGGATGATTAAAATGACGCGCCATACTTAGGAAGACCATGGACATGCTGTAAAACACATTAATTCCTCATAGAATTGACGTTGGACATGCAGGTGACTCACTAGGATTAATCTTAGCCTGAGCAGTTAGCCTGGTCTGGAGCAGGCTCGCTGCAGCGGATAAATCACCACAGTAACTTGGCCGGGTTTAGTTTGAGCTGCTTTCATGCAACCGACTTAGGGCTAAATTCAGCCAGGATAACCAACATATCCCGGCTTAATCGCTTATCTTGGTTTCGTGCAATACCCCTCAGGACTAAACTAGGATTGTCAACATTAAGGTCTAATCCAGACTTCACTCCGCTAGAGAGCTCATGTACATCCAGCGGTACTCAAGATTCCAGAAATTTATTGTCATTTCAACATGAACCACATTGAAACAAAATGGGTACATGCAGCCAATAAAATGCACAAACATAGTAAAAAATACATCAATAAAATCTCACTTTTTGAGGACCACTGTTTCGTGTGTTCATGATGGCATTGTTTACCATTTTTTTTTGTGTACACCTCAAACATTCCCAGGAAAAACACCAGAGATTTAATGAAGCCGACCAAGCACTACAATGAACATAACTTAAACAACACATAATGGTGACAAAAAAATCTCCAAGCAAATCACACAATATTAACAGGTGTATTACATTTATTTGTGTTTCAGGTTTGTATGATATTAGAAATTTCCACACAGCATGTCAGATACTTTGTTTTCAAATCAGGAATGTTCTCAATGACATGACAGATGGAGTCCTTCTGCTGCTGACTGAGATTGATGTTACACTGTTCTACAGTTACAGCGGGTAGTTCATCATCATCTACTGTGGGTAAATGGTCAATCCCATGTTGTGCCAGTAGAGCCTCCAGATTTTGGTGCTGATAGGGATTTTCTCCAAACACATTGTTGATTGCAGCATTGTCTGTAGCAATATTGGACAGCATCCCTTGTGTCCAAATTTGAGTGGGTGTTCTGTTATTTTCTGTGCGTAAAGGATGGTTGTTCCATGCTTCTCTAAAGAGTTCAAGACTTTTTTGAATCTCAGGAAGATAGACAGGTTGAAGAGACAGTTTGTGAATGTCATTACTGAGATCCAGGTGCTCTGCATCTTCAAGAGAGTAGAAAATGTTGTAAAATGATTGTAGTACATGTAAAAACACATCCCTCCAGAGGCGTTCAATTCTTTGGTTGTGTACGGATTCCCCTGTAATGACACTTCGGTGCTCAACCCCCTGAATCAGATTCATGACCAAGGCCACCAGAAAGTTCTCACCACCATAATCAGACCTGACTCTAGATGGGAGACCATAAAGACATGTGGCTTTAATAAAGTGAGACAAGACAGTATAAGCTCGATTGTCACTGCTGCAATTCAAATATGTAATGAGCCGGGACTTTCCATTGATGGCACCATGGACCACAAATCCCCATCTGAAAAGAAAGACAAAATAATTTTTAGGTGATTGATTTTATACCAGTGTTAAAATAACAAGTGACAAAAGTAAAAAATGTTCAAGCAGTATTTTAAAGTGTGGAAGGACCATAAGAATGCAATGCACAATGTATGTAATACTCAGGTGAGTGAGCAGGAAGCCTGATGGACACAGGCTGGACTAGTTTAGTCCTGGCATAGACGTGGTTTAGAACTGGTTTTCAACTGGTTCAAATCTGAATTAGGTCTAATTCATTTCTGATCCAGATCTGAATTAATTGAAAACCAGGTGTAAACCATATCTATCCCAGGACTAAATTAGGTCGACGATGGACATAGTCTGAAGACTGGTGGTATGTGTATTTTGTGTGTTGTGTGTATATGACTAAGAGGCATGTGTGTGTTTTGTGGGTTGTTTGTTTTTATGGACTTATTATAACACATAAAAAACACTCCTCAAACACACATATACCCCCCCGCCCCTCACACACCATTCAACCAGACCATTAAAACACTCCATGACACACACAGAACCCAAAACATATGCCAGTATTGTCCAAAGAACCTCATATTTATTATTATTATGATCGGGTCCGTTGGCGTGTGTGTGTGTCTGTAAGCAAGATCACCTAAAAACTACTGCACGGAATTTTTTAAAGAATATCCCACTCTCAGCCCTGGTGCTGCTCTCTATAGAGCAGTGGTTCCCAACCTTTTTTCCTTGAAGCCCCCCCCCCCCGCTTGTGTCCAAAACTAGTCGCGCCCCCCCTCAGCCCCAACTTCTGCTGCACCGACACATCTTAATAATAAAATGATCAGTTACAAACCTTTATTTACACCTGTAAACTGCTGTTATATGTTTTTTTGTTCCTATTCTCATTGCTTTACAACGGGTATAAATGTCTACAGATTAATTTTACTCAAAAAAATCACCTTGATAATCTCACTACCTCTGAGCAGGCAAAGCTCTGGGGACCCCCTAACATCTCTGGCGCCCCCCCCCCCCAGGTTGGGAACCACTGCTGTAGAGGACACTGGCACCCTGCTGAGTAGAGTACAAATACAGTATGTACACAAGCAGAAAGACAGTACAGACCACATAAGGAAATTCCACAAAACCATTTACATGTGCATAGGGAAAATTAGCTGTCCTGGCGTCAGTCTGCACTCTCCGAGCCATTTTGTCAACAAAAAACACATATTTCATCTCTTCTCAACAAGAAAAAAACATCAACAATCAATAATGCTAGATTATTAGTGTCATGGAAAATCAATGAAAAAATGTCATTATTGTGGGAGTCAATGGAGGGAAAAAACACAAAATAGGACATGCAAATTAAAATTACTAATCTTTGACACACCCAAAACTGTGATAAAGTAAAATTCCAGTCCACAGTTGATTTTCATATTAAACATGTGTACTTGTGTGTATTTTTTCTTCAGATTTGTGACATTGCTCACAAAATTCAGTCATTAAATAATTAAAACGTATGTTTTTTTTTTTTCAATATTTGGTAGTCTTGATTAGAAGAGAGGTAGATGGACATATTTATGCAAAAAAAAAGTTGAATAACAGAATTATCTAATATTTTAATCTATTTATTATTTTAAATAATTGTATTTAAGCCGTTTAATTTATGGGATTTTAACATCCACCAACCACAAAATGCAGTGGTAGTGGTTTTTAACAATGCATGAAGGTTAAGTGCCAAGAAATAGTCAAGAGCTGATGTTGTATTCACATGATATGACTAACTTCAGGTCACAGATTTTGCATGAGCAAGTCACCTTTATAAACTAACCTTATGGGGCGCATATTGCCGTCTATATGCCACAGACTGTTAGGGTAAGGTGTATAATACACCCGCCTTGCCACTGCACAACTCCACCTTCGGGCTGTAGCTGTTGGGTTAACCAGAGCTAACATCTCTCTAACCTTCCATCGTTGAACAAAAAATCCATCGGCTTTTAACAAGGCCCTCATCATCTGAAACAGTAAAAAATAGAATTAAATAAAACAAAGATTTAAGGATTGGAAACAAATTAATATTTACCTCATATCCCAAGTTTGGATATTGTGCCTGAAGTCTTCTGACATGGGCCTCGAGTTCTGCATTTTCTAATGTAGAGAATCTGGTTCTTACAGATACACCAAGAGTCTTTGTTGTCTTGTACAAAAATGAAGAGGAACACCCAAGAATTTTGGCCATTTGCTTAACTGTGTTGCCTTGGTTCATAAGAAAGGTGATCTGATCTCTTGTCACTTTAATGGCTGGTTGCCCTCGCCGCCCTGAAAAACAAGAAATTGTGTTGTAGGAAGCCATATAAATTACAATTAACCTTTTTTTAATAAGCATTTCGGGGATGTACCAATGAATTAATGAATTTTTCAGTCAGGCCCAAGACAACATCATACAGTTACACCTCTTTTTAAAGTCCCAATCAATTTGTTATGGATAATGAAAAAATATACAATTTTCAACCTATAATAATTGCAAAGGATATATAAAGGATCTTTGTTTTTTGCCATTGTACCACACTAGATTTCATCAGTGCCATCATATACCCAATTGTATAGGTCTGACTGGTGCAGACAGGGTCTACTCTCCACTGGACCAGGAGCAAGCACAATTCATGCACATCTATCTAGTGAATGTAGTGAAGCTGCTGCATAATTACTTTATGATTGAAAAGGCAAAGTTTTGGTGCTATCACAAAAACATTTAAAAACTATTCAAAACTAATGTTTATTAACTATTAAATGATATATAACTAAATACAAGGTTTAGATCCAGATATATTTTTAAATAAAAAACAAAAAGTCATGCCATAAAGGGTTAACTGGAGAAAAAATTTAGCTAACTGGTAATGACTACACAAAACTCACCTGAATGAATTCGAGGAGCTGAAAACCCCCCATTTCCGTCTGACATTTGTCCGTTGATTAGTGTTCTGAGATCGCTCAGGCTTTATTGTAGGTCCTCCAACACACGCGGAGACAACAAATGTTGAATACGATTTAAGTTACTGTGGCAACTGGCAAGTGAACGCATCTCCCGCTCCCCACAGACCCCATTATTATGTGCGCGTTCAATTTCGTGGCACTTTCTGATTATCTTATCAACAACAACAGCCATTTCAGTGGTTTGGATAGTAGCCCTTCTCACGATTGCGCCTTTTAAACCGGAAGTCACTGCCCCAGTCACTTATCAATGCTTCCAGGGATTTTAGCGTTAGCAAAGGTGTAAAATGATCAAAAGTTCAGTAAATTTTTTTGGGACTGGGCTTAATTATACATCCATAGACTAGACAGAAAGGAGCCTGACACAAGAGATAATTAATTAAATTTATTTGAGACTACTAAACTTGCCAAACATTTACTCTCGAATCCAGCAGATGGCGGTAATACTAAACCCTCATAAAACATCACGAAGAAGAAGTTTTGAATGGTTCTGACAGCTTTGACTAGATAAAATGACGTTAAAGATATCTTTAATTTCAGTTCTGCCTAGTCAAAATTCAGTTATAGATATCTGCTATTTTGTGTAAGATATGTGACGAGTTGAAGGTAAAGTTCATTGTAGATATCTGTAATTGAGCTTTGACTAGTCAAAATGTAATTATAGATATCATAACTGTAAATGTGACTAGTCTAAACTGAATTACAGATATCTCTAACTGACATTTTGACTAGTCTAAATGTAACGATGACTAGTCAAAATTACGTCAGTGATATCCGTGTTTTTGTAACAAAATACGCAATTACAGATATCTGTTATGTAATTTCGCCTAGTAAGAATTCTGTGCATGGATATCTATAATTTGTTTCTGACTAGGCAAAACAGTTGTTAAAGATATCTCCTCTTGTGGATATCTCTAATAAAAAAATGATTGAAGATATCTGCAACTCAATAACAGATATCTAAAAATACATTATGACTAGTCACAACTACAACTTAAGATATCTTTATTTTAGTTTCGACTAGTCACATGGACAGTTTAAGATATCTATAAAACATTTTTGATAGTTAAAACACACATTTGAATATCTATAAAAGTTATGACAGATATCTTTAATTAAGAGGAGTTTTAGATATCTTTAACTTGAGTAATGACTAGTCAAAATCATATTGTGGATATCTCAAACTACAATTATGGATAGTCATAGTTCTGTTAAGGATATCCATAATTAAAACTGTGGATATCCGTAATTGAATTACAGATATCTCTAATGACGTCACCCATAGAAATGAATGGAGAACGTGATGTCATTTTGACTAGGAGAAATGACGTAGTGGATATCCTTAATGTGAAGTGTGGATAGGAGGAATGCTGTTGTGGATATCTAACATTAAAGTTTATACTAGGAAGAACTAGGTTGCAGATATCTGTATTACATATCCAGATCTTGTATTAAATGTTAAAACGGCTTGCCATAGAAGCCTGTCCACCTGAGTACTCTAGCTTTAATCACCCAAGATTGTCTGGTCGTGGAGGTGGAATTGAGGTGATCTATAAATCTGATTACAAATGCTCCGCCCTCCCTAATGATACGTTTTCTTCATTTGAATCCCTGGTCTTTCTTCTCTGTGGCCCACCACCAACATTCTGTGCAGTTATCTATAGGCCACCTAAAGCCACCACTGAATTCATTGAAGAATTCCCGGATTTTCTTGTGTGCACTATTGCCAAATATGATAGGGTGATAAATGTTGGTGATTTTAACATACATGTGTGTTGTCCCAGTTCTTCAGGTTTTACCACTGATTTTATTAGTCTTATAGATTCTTTTAACTTAGTCCAACATGTAAAAAATCCAACCCATAACAGAGGACATACTCTTGACCTTGTCCTCTCCCTGGGAGTTGACATTGATAATGTAAACCTCTTGGATTTCTGTGTTTCTGACCATAAGGGTGTCTCATTCAAAACTAATTTGCATTCTACTATACAAAAGCTTACATCAAGCAGCCGTACTCGCAGTTTCAAACCCAACTCAACAAACAGTTTTAGCACCATGTTTCTGGCTGCACCGATTAGCAATTTGCAAACAAATGTGTCATCAGTAATTGAACTCCTGGACAATTTCAATAATACATGCCAGGAAATTCTAGATATTATTGCCCCGTATAAAACAAAACCGATCAAAAGGAATTTCCTACCCTGGCTTAATCATCATACAAGGCAGTTAAAACAACAATGCAGAAAAGGAGAACGCAAATGGAAAAAAGATAAACTTGTGGTATCTTTAGAAAACCTTAGACACCATATGCTTGCCTACCAATTGGCAGTGGAAGAAGCACGCAAATTGTATTTCTCAGAGTTAATCTCAAACAGCAACAACTCTAGAATATTATTTAAAACAATAAACTTAGTTACTTGCCCTCCTACCCCTCTTATCGATGCTTCTGCTGCAAAATGTGAGCAGTTTCTCATTCATTTTGTTAATAAAATTGCCAACATTAGGAATAACATTCCACCTGCCCCTGGCAACTTTGATGTCCTGAACCAACCTGGATCCTCACTGACACATTTTAAACAAATTTCTTTATCCAATTTAAAGGATCTTATTCAGCATGCAAACCCTACTACCTGCAAATTAGACATTCTGCCCACTAGATTTTTAAGGGACATCTTCGACACCGTGGGTCCTCACATCCTCTCTATTATTAACAGTTCATTGTCGTCTGGTTGTATCCCCCCTGGTCTCAAGAGTGCTGTAGTTCGACCGATTCTAAAAAAACCCTCACTTAATCCTCTGGACCTGAACAATTTCAGACCTATATCAAATCTGCCTTTTTTAGCCAAACTTTTAGAAAAGACTGTTGCCACCCAGCTGACTGAGCACATGAAAAATAACAATATGTTTGAAAAGTTTCAATCCGGCTTTCACTCACACCACAGTACTGAAACTGCCCTTATAAAAGTCACCAATGACCTGCTCTTAGCTGCTGATACTGGTCTATGTTCAATTTTAATTTTACTTGATTTAAGCTCAGCATTCGATACAGTTGACCATGCCACTCTGTTAAAGCATCTCAAAAATTTCATTGGCATTACTGACTCTGCATTATCTTGGTTTTCCTCTTACTTTTCATCCCGGTCATTCTCTGTAGTACTTGGAGAGTTTTCATCTTCCTCTGCCCCCCTATCATACGGTGTTCCACAAGGTTCCATCCTTGGGCATATTTTATTTTCCATTTACATGCTTCCCATAGGTCAAATCATTCAAAACCACAATATAAATTTCCATCTATATGCAGACGACACACAACTATACGTCCCGCTGGCTATGAATGACCCGGAATCTGTCACTCCCATTTTTAACTGTCTTTCTGACATAAAGGTCTGGATGTCCCAAAATTTTTTAGAACTCAATGAATCAAAAACAGAAATAATTCTATTCGGTCCACCTCAAGTCACTCAAAATCTCTCTTCTCTTGATAGTTTATCCAATCTGGTAAAACCATCTGCCCGTAACCTGGGGGTTATTTTAGATTCACAATTTGATTTTAGCCCTCAGATTACGAAGGTTGTCCAATCTTGTTTTTATCAGATTCGTAACTTAGCCAAGATCAAACATTTTATTTCCCAGTCTGACCTGGAAAAGGTGATACACACACTAATTTCCTCCTGGTTGGACTATTGTAATGCACTATACGCAGGTTTAGGTCTGAAGTTGCTCAGTCGTCTCCAGCTGGTCCAAAACTCTGCAGCAAGACTTTTAACAGGCACTAAAAAACATGAACACATCACCCCTATCATAGCTTCCCTACATTGGTTACCGGTCAATTTTAGAATTTATTTTAAAATCTTATTAATTACTTTTAAAGCCCTCCATGGTGTAGCCCCCACCTATATTTGTGACATGCTCTCCCCCTATGTCCCTGGTCGGTGCCTGCGCTCCTCAGGTCAGAGCCTCCTGACTGTGCCCCCCTCCCGTCTCCTCACTAGAGGAGACCGGGCCTTCTCAGTCAGAGCTCCTACACTTTGAACTCTCTGCATGAGGAGCTCAGGGTAGCCAACACTGTAAGCACTTTTAAAGCTAAATTAAAAACTTACTTTTATAGAATGGCTTTCTTATTGTGAATTTGTTTTTATTAATTTTATTGTCTCCTTTGAATTCATGTTTTATTGTTTTACTTTTGTGTATGTGTTCTTAAATGCAGTAAAGCACTTTGTAACTTTGTTTCGAAAAGTGCTATACAAATAAAGTTATTATTATTATTATTATTGTTGGCAATGACAGAGGTCAGACGTTTTCTGGCAGGTTTCCACACACTGTCGCTGGTATTTTGGCCCGTTCCTCCATGCAGATCTCCTCTAGAACAACCATGTTTTGGGGCTGTCGCTGAGAAACACGGACTTATAACTCCCTCCAAAGATTTTCTATGGGGTTGAGATCTGGAGACCAGCTAGGCCACCCCTTGAAATGTTTCTTACGAAGCCGCTCCTTCGTTGCCTGGGCGGTGTGTTTGGGGTCATTGTCATGGTGAAAGACCCAGCCACGTTTCATCTTCAATGCCCTTGTTGATGGAAGGAGGTTTTCACTCAAAATCTCACCTTACATGGCCCCATTCATTCTTTCCTTTACACGGATCAGGTTTCACCTGAACATATGACCACTTTCTTTGTCCCACCTTGTCTTAGCTTGTTTAATATCCCAGACACCTTTTATTTCATTCTTATTCTCATTTAACATATTCCTATAATATATAGTTTTTACTAGATCTTATTATTTATGTTAACTTGTTTTTAAAGTTGTTTTATATCTATTTTCCCCTTCTTTTTTTCTTAATTTAATAACAGTTCTATAAAGATAAATTTTCATATATATGATAATATAGATGTGTATCAGGACTACTCAAGTTTGTCTGTATGAGGGTTGCAGTCCTGCCGGTTTTCAGTGTTTCCCTGCTCCAACACCTGACTCAAATTAATGAGTCATTATACAGAACTTCATAAGTTGTTTAATCCATTTAATTTGAGTCTGGTGTGGTTATATATAAATATAATTAAATATTTATATAACAATCAGAAAGTAAGTTTGTTGGTAGCTGGTAAGCTAGCTCGTATGCAGGGAGATGGGGTTAGAGGGAGGGACAAAATCACAGATGGTGATGCAATGACCTCTTCCCGGGTTTTTGACCAGGTCTGCAGAGCCAGGTGGTGTGATGGACATCTGTGTGGTGTGGTGTGAAGAGGTTTATGATGTGAACCACATTTTAAATGTCCTCTCTGCTGTGAAGTAAATTACGTGAGTTTATACTGTATGAGCTGTAAAAGATGAGTCCAGAAGTTGGATTAAGGAGTGATAGATACATCATTTCTTTACTGTTTTCCATCCATCCATCCATCCATTCTCTTCCGCTTATCCGGAGTCGGGTCGCGGGGGCAGCTGCCTAAGCAGGGAAACCCAGACTTCCCTCTCCCCGACCACATTCACCAGCTCATCCGAAGGGATCCCGAGGCGTTCCCAGGCCAGCCGAGAGATGTAGTCTGTCCAGCGTGTCCTGGGTCTGCCCCGGGGCCTCCTTCCGGTGAGACCTGCCCGGAACACCTCACCAGGGAGGCGTCCAGGAGGCATCCTAACCAGATGCCCGAGCCACCTCATCTGGCTCCTCTCGATGTGGAGGAGAAGCAGCTCTACTCTGAGCCCCTCCCGGATCACCAAGCTTCTCACCCTATCGCTAAGGGAGAGCCCGGCCACCCTGCGGAGGAAACTCATTTCGGCCGCTTGTATTCGAGATCTCGTTCTTTCGGTCATTACCCACAGTTCATGACCATAGGTGAGGGTAGGAACGTAGATCGACCGGTAAATCGAGAGCTTTGCCTTTCGGCTCAGCTCTCTCTTCACCACGACAGACCGATGCAGAGCCCGCATCACTGCGGACGCCGCACCGATCCGCCTGTCGATCTCTCGCTCCATCCTTCCCTCACTCGTGAACAAGACCCCGAGATATGTAAACTCCTCCACTTGGGGCAGGACCCCATCGCAGACCCGGAGAGAGCACTCCACCCTTTTCCGGCTGAGGACCATGGTCTCGGATTTGGAGGTGCTGATTCTCATCCCAGCCGCTTCACACTCGGCTGCGAATCGCTCCAGTGCGAGCTGAAGATCACGTCCCGATGAAGCCAACAGAACCACGTCATCCGCAAAGAGCAGAGACCCAATCCTGAGGCCACCGAACCGGATCCCCTCGACACCTCGGCTGCACCTAGAAATTCTGTCCATAAAAGTTATGAACAGAATCGGTGACAAAGGACAGCCTTGGCGGAGTCCAACCCGCACTGGAAACGATTCTGATTTACTGCCGGCAATGCGGACCAAGCTCTGACACCGGTCGTACAGGGACTGGACAGCTCTTACAAGCGAGTCCGGCACTCCATACTCCCGGAGTACCCCCCACAGGAGTCCCCGGGGAACACGGTCAAATGCCTTCTCCAAATCCACAAAACACATGTAGATTGGTTGGGCAAACTCCCATGCCCCCTCGAGGACCCCAAAGAGGGTGTAGAGCTGGTCCACTGTTCCACGACCGGGACGAAAACCACACTGCTCCTCCTCAATTCGAGGTTCGACTATCTGACGGACCCTCCTCTGCAGCACCCCTGAATAGACCTTACCGGGGAGGCTGAGGAGTGTGATCCCCCTGTAGTTGGAGCACACCCTCCGGTCCCCCTTTTTGAAGAGTGGGACCACCACCCCAGTCTGCCAGTCCAGGGCGACTGTCCCCGATGTCCACGCGATGCCGCAGAGGCGTGTCAACCAAGACAGCCCTACGGCATCCAGAGCCTTAAGGAACTCTGGGCGGACCTCATCCACCCCCGGGGCCCTGCCACCAAGGAGATTTTTAACCACCTCAGCGACCTCAGCCCCAGAGATAGGCGAGCCAGCACCAGCTACCCCAGACTCTGCTTCCTCATCAGAAGACGTGTTGGTGGGATTGAGGAGGTCTTCGAAGTATTCCCTCCACCGCCTCACAATGTCTCGAGTCGAGGTCAGCAGCCCCCCATCCCCACTGTACACAGTGTTGACGGAGCACTGCTTTCCCCTCCTGAGCCGCCGGATGGTGGACCAGAATCTCCTCGAAGCCGTCCGGAAGTCATTCTCCATGGCCTCTCCAAACTCCTCCCACGCCCGAGCTTTTGCCTTAGCGACCGCCGAAGCCGCGCTCCGCTTAGCCCGCCGATACCCATCAGCTGCCTCTGGAGTCCCACAGGCCAAAAAGGCCCGATAGGACTCCTTCTTCAGCTTGACGGCATCCCTTACTGTCGGTGTCCACCAACGAGTTCGGGGGTTACCGCCACGACAGGCACCGACGACCTTACGGCCACAGCTGCGGCTGGCCGCCTCGACAATAGAGGCACGGAACACAGCCCATTCAGACTCAATGTCCCCCGCCTCACCCGGGACTTGGTTGAAGCTCTGCCGGAGATGGGAGTTGAAACTCCTTCTGACAGGGGACTCTGCCAGACGTTCCCAGCAGACCCTCACAACACGCTTGGGCCTGCCAGGCCTGACCGGCATCCTCCCCCACCATCTGAGCCAACTCACCACCAGATGGTAATCAGTTGACAGCTCCGCCCCTCTCTTCACCCGAGTGTCCAGAACATGCGGCCGCAAGTCCGACGACACGACTACAAAGTCGATCAACGAACTGCGGCCTAGAGTGTCCTGGTGCCAAGTGCACATGTGGACACTCTTATGTCTGAACAAGGTGTTCGTTATGGACAATCCATGACGAGCACAGAAGTCCAACAACAAAACACCACTCTGATTCAGATCAGGGGGGCCGTTCCTCCCAATCACGCCCCTCCAGGTCTCGCTGTCATTGCCCACGTGAGCATTGAAGTCCCCCAGCAGAACGAGGGAGTCCCCGAAAGGAGTGCTCTCCAACACCCCCCCCAAGGACTCCAAAAAGGGTGGGTACTCTGAACTGCTATTTGGTGCATAGACACAAACAACAGTCAGGACCCGTCCCCCCACCCGAAGGCGGAGGGAGGCTACCCTTTCGTCCACCGGGGTAAACCCCAACGTACAGGCGCCAAGTTGGGGGGCAATGAGCAGGCCTACACCTGCTCGGTGCCTCTCACCGGGAGCAACTCCAGAATGGAAGAGGGTCCAGCCCCTCTCGAGGGCAGTTGTTCCAGAGCCCAAGCTATGCGTCGAGGTGAGTCCAACTATATCTAGCCGGAACCGCTCAACCTCGCGCACCAGCTCAGGCTCCTTACCCGCCAGAGAGGTGACATTCCACGTCCCTAGAGCTAGCTTTTGCTTTTTACTGTTTTATAGACGGTATTAAAGGTTTCTAAAAAAATAACTCATAAACAGACCAGAGAAGATTCAGACTTTCTACAACTGTTTTCCTGTAATAATGGTTCCCTCATCGAACACACATCCCTGCTTCATCCAAGTCTTTGCTTTATTTTATTTTTCAGGATCTTGACGTCCTGTTGGCACTTACTGAGAAACAGAAGACAGACGACTGGTTGCTAACAGCTTCAGAGATCTCACACAGATACAGCCAGAAACTTCTGATCATGACGGACAAAGACAAGTCAACGAGTGACAGAGTCCACCAGGAATACTTCATGGATCCTCGTTACTCTGAAATAGTCAGCGAGGAATGTTTGTACAATGAATCCTGTGTACCAGAAGTAGGCAGCAGCTCTGTAGTGAAAATATTTGGAAGCGTTTCAGAGGACGGACAAACTGTTTCTGGTCTTTCTGCTTCATCACTTGCTAATCTGATGCTGAAAACATCTCTGGAAGCAGCAGGAGTTTTCTCTCTTGATGGAAACACGACCACAGAGTTCCAACATAACTTCATGAGAGCTTTTATGGTCCGGGGACTGAAAGCAGTCTTAGAAACCAACCAGGAGAATCACCAGATTTACCAGGTGATGGGTCAGCCGGACTCAGTCTCCACGTACAGAGTTCCTCAAAGAGAAGTGGATCACAGCACCCAGTACGACCACCAGCAGATAATCATGTTACAGGATGATGAAGTGGTCAGAAAAGCTGCATCTAGGTGACGCTTGTGGCAGGTAAGTGACGCTAATGCTGTAGGTGACGTAGTTCCGGGGGAGACGGCAGATTCAAACTAGGCGCGCCCAAACATTTATACTTTCATTCGATTGTATTTTGTGCCAACCTAATCAAAATATTCTTTAAAGTAGGAAAATAGTGTCTTTAAAAGGTACACTCTGGAGCACAGCGGGGAGGATTTGGCCAGCCTGACAGATTTTATAGATCGTTGTTACGACAGAATCGTCATGGGGAAACCGAACAACACGTCCACCCCCTTCACCTCATCCAAGTCCAAGAGACAGCGAAATGAGGATTTACCTGGAGCTATTTCACCACCGGGGAACGACTCAACAGATGTTCTGATCTCTATAGATAAGAAACTCAGTAGTTTTGATGCGCGTTTGAGTCTGGTAGAAATTCTCCACAAGGAATTCCAGGCGCTACGTGAATCACTAGAATTCAGCCAGAAGCAGGTGGAAACTCTGGCTGTAGAAAATGCTGGTCTCAGAGAGTCGGTAAAATCCCTCACCGAGGGCTTGACCCGTCTCTCGGAGGAAAATAAGAAGATGAAGGAAACGGTGATCGATCTGCAGGCACGGAGCATGAGAGAGAACCTGGTGTTTGCAGGGATTCCAGAGCAGACGGAGGAGGACCCCGAGACCACGGTGAAAAACTTCATCAAAACCCACCTGAAGCTCCCGGAGGAAACGGTGAAAAACATCTCCTTTCACAGAGTCCATCGGCTCGGCGGGAGGAAACCCGGGTCCAGCAGACCAAGACCCATTGTAGCGAAGTTCGTCAGCTTCAAACAGAAGGAGCAGGTGAAGAACCAGGGCCGCGAACTGAAGGGAACGAACTTCGGAGTAAACGACCAATATCCGAGAGAGATTCTGGACCGACGGAGAGTCCTGTTTCCCATCAGGAGGAAATCTATTGCTAATGGCGCTCGCGCTGTCATCGCGGTGGATAAATTATTTATCAATGGACAGCTGTACCGCGACCCGGACATCACTCCGTGGCTCTACTGACTTGGTATGTGCTTTAATTTTCCTGTTTTCTCACTAGATCATGTCATATCCATAAAACTGCCATAAAAGATAATTTAGTTAACAGTAAATCCACTGCCCGTCTCCACTACACTGCTCTCAGTACAGATGCGTTTTTTAAATTACTTTTTTCCTTTGGCACTGTCGCTCTTTTCACTCTTTACACTTCTTCTCTCCGACCCTTTAACGGTTAACGGTAACACTTGTCATTATATTATATACACATCAGCACTTTTCATGATTCACAGGAACACACACAGAACAGCACAAGCGCACATACATCTCTGTCACAACCAGCTGGCACATACAAATGCATGCGGAGAAGCAGTGGGATGCACGCACAGACGCTTCAGTAATATGCATATAGCCCTCATTTCTGTGGTTTGTTCATGAATGAACTCACATTTGTCACTTGGAATGTGCGTGGAGCTGGCACAAGGGAAAAGAGGTTAAAAATTTTTAATCGTTTGCAAGAAATGAAAGCAGATATAATATTACTCCAAGAGACTCATTTATCAACCTCAACAATAGATCTTCTCTCAACAACCCAGTTTCCACACGTGTATTCAGCTTGTTATAATTCTAGGCAGAGAGGAGTAGCAACTCTTATTAATAGAAGGTTAAATTTTGATATAGATAATACAGTCATAGATCCAGAAGGCAGATTTATAATAGTTACATTATCTATTAAAAATGTTAAGTTATGTATTGCAAATATATATGGTCCAAATGTAGATGATCCTCCTTCTTTCACTCCCTCTTCACCTCACTCTATGGTCACTCAGATAACACATTAATTATAGGAGGTGATTTTAACATTATACTGGAAAAACAAAGTACCACAGGAGCTCATCGAGTCTGGAAATCCTCAGAAACTGTAAAACAGTACATGAAGGATTTTGGTCTCTGTGATGCTTGGCGCTCTCACCATCCCACACTAAGAGCAGGGCCGGCCAAGAGTCATTCATGCATCAGGCCACCCTGGTCTTGACCACACACGCATGTTCACACACTCACACTTATAGTGAATTCCAGATAAAAGACCACCTATGGGACCTACTGTAATTTTTAAGGTTGAAATATACAGTAACTTTAATGCTGTATTTGTGATAGTACTAAGAGAATAAATATTTTACATAATAAGTAGTGCCAAGGTTAGAGCTAAACATAATCATGTCATGTAGAATATCAGCATCTAGAAACCAAACACCAACATAGAGGGAAAGCTAACGCTAACTAGCAGTGAAGTACTGAAGCCTTCAACAGCATCTAGTAACCAAATATCAATACTGGAGGGAAAGATGGTGGAAGTTTTAACAAACAAACAAAAAAAAAAGAGAAGAATCAAAATTAGAGAGCAAAAAACATCTGTCATGGTTATCAACTTTCAATTGTAAGTCTCTTAAAACTTAAAATTGTAAGAAAAGTTCATGAAATACATAAATCAGTGTCATTAAATATTTTATATGCATTTAAATATTTGATAAATTAATTTACTTTTATGTATTTAATTCGAAACCTAGTATTGTTCGAATATATTTAATCACTTCACCATTTTATTGATCAAATTAGCATATTTTTCCAAGTCCCTTTTTTTGCTGTAGTTAAATCTACTACATATATTGTGTCTGTCAGCCTGACTTGAGCCTTTAAATGTGTTCTTGTAGGAGTTGATTTGATTACATTCTATGAATTATCAACATATCAGGCCTCTTGTTTTATGTGAAGTGTCACATACAATCATATATATAACACATATATACAATGATATATGTATCATTGTGGTGGTGTCATTGCATCATGTCATACTTTAAAAGGTTTTAGCTGTTAAACTGGAAGCAGAGCTGGTTTAGTTATTCAATATAAATTATACCAAAAATGAGACCAATTAAACCAGTACGGTGTTCGAATGGGCCCCGGACCAGTTTGTACTGGAAAAGTTGGGCCCCAGTGCATGAAAGGTTAAGAACCCCTGGTGTAACCTATGTCTTATTTATCTTCATTTCAAGGCAAGGGCTACACAGGCTACATATTTACACTGTGAAGCCTGAAAGTGTACAGCCTCAAGGACCCTTGGGTCCTTGGACCTCATACTGTGTTTAAAAGAGTATTTTGTATCAAAGTTTTGTGTGTTTTTTTTAAATAACTTACTTGTAGACGCATCTTTTTTTTTTAATGGTATGGGGAGCCTGAATAAGTCTGTGACTTTAAGGCATTTCGCCGCATCATCCTCCAGCGCCTTTCTTTTTCTCTCTCTCTCCCTCTCGGCGCCGCCTTTCCTTTTTCCTCGTTGGGAGGAGTCCATCCCGTCGTTTGCTAGCAGTAGCTACACCCCCACACCGTAGCACCAGACACACGTCTCATCCCTCGACACGCGCTGTCTGTGTGGTTGCTACGGACTATTAGGGCGGGTGTTAATTGTAATAAACCAATCGTCTTGCCCTCCTTACATTCTACTGGCCTGAGTGGCCTCTGATTGGCCTTGCCTGTCTCCTGGGCGGGAAGAGAAAGAAAAGGAAAATAAAAAAAAAAAAAGAGACGCAGGCCAGCAGGCCAATCCTAGACCGGCGCTCCGGGAATACTCTCGGTTCTCCCTATGGCCAGTCCGGGCCTGGCTGCTGACAACGCCTACGGCAGTCAAGATAGCAGAAAGACCCAGCTGGATACATCTCAGTCACTGTAAACTAGAGATGGGATTTATGGCTCTTTGAAGGGAGCCGGATCTTGAGGAGCCGTTCCTTTTAAAGAGCCATTCAAAAGACTGGCTCGTTCTCACAATATCTTACAAAATTTCACAATATATAAGAATGACAAACAATGAAAATATGTACCTATATGAAATCTACTGTACAAGTGTAAAAAATTATAGAAAAATATAGATAAAAAAGGATAAACCTGAGCAGTCAGTGCAAATTCTAGTAAATGTTTTGGATAGAACTCACAGTATTTGTTTCCAAACAATTCTCTCTGCCCATAGATGCTTCACATGAATGGAGCGTGTTGGACATCAGACTTCTATGATGTCACATGTTATTTATTTTATTTTCATTTGACTCAACTGTGCTACTTCTTATTTACTTATTTACTTATTTATTTATTTATTCATTCAGTCAGTCTTAGCTGGAAGGGGGGCGGGGATTGGGCTTGGCGTGTGTGTGCGCGTGTGACTGTGTGAAAGATTTCATTGAGTGTTTTTATTCTTGTGTTTTTAATCATGTATGTCAAGTACTTTGTGTTGCCTATGGCATGAAAGCGCTTTATAAATAAAGTTTGATTTGATTTGATGAAGGCAGAGCATGGATGTATTATAGGAACTGGATAACGGACTGAAAATGGCGGCCCATTCATTTCTATGGAAGTTGCTCACCCAGCGCATACGCCGAAAAAGTTCTCAGGCTTCCGGGTTACTTCCGCATATTGGGCCCATAGAGCATGCGCAGTAGTGTCACCTCCCATCATGCTTCACGTCACTGTGAACGAGCAATGCGCAGCCCAGTGACCTGATCCAGCGACGCGCGGTCACGACATTAATCTGCAGTATGAGAGCTGTACAAACTCAGATGATGATTTTCTACGGTACACGATCGGACCTCGATGTAAAGTAATGATATAATATACGTGGAAAAAGTTGTGTAGTAATTGTTAAAATGATGGTTTGTTTTAATCTGATGAATTTCTATATGGGATTCGTAATAGCCCAATATAAGTCAGTCTATATTGTATATTTGTATAATCCCGTGTCAAATTTTCACGATGACTTACAATTCCTACCTTTATTCATGAATAATTTCAGGCACGTCTTTTGTAATAAATGTTAGAAGTCCTTGTTAATGCATTATTTCATTGTGCTACCCATGCATATTCTCTTTATTTTTCTGCTATTCCCTGGATGACACCAAGATTATCAATTGCGTCTCTTAAAATGTTCCTTTCTTGTGTTTTGCCGGATTCCACTTTGTTAAATGCTGCAGTTTTTTAATTGACAAAGAAAAAAAAACTTTGTTTAAACTGAGGACTATGTTAAGGAAAACTAGGCCACTTGGGTTATCACCATTCTATATTTATTATGTAGTTATGTAGTTAGCTAACTCGTTTGCTAAAGTAGCCGGCTATCTACCAGCTGTTATTTTTCTGCCGTCGTAACTACAACCTAGAGCTAATTAGAATTTAGGTCACAATACGTTTAAAAACAGGAACTATCATGCATGTAATATCAAACATTAAGAATACAAATGTATTAAGTTACTCGATATCAGAAAAAAGAAACTTAACTTTAACTTAACTTTTACGAACAGCTTTCCCATCATATTGAAGTCAACAGCCGTCCTCCTCGCTCCCGACACAGCATGACCGCGCTTCGGCAGTGCATGTGCACAGCCGTGACGTCACCGGAGAAATAGAGACTTTTCTGTGGCTTTAATGGCCTTTTGAAAAACAATTGACGGATTAAATGTCCATGAATTAAAAATATTGAATAGAAAGATTAGTAATTAGCTGTGTTTAAAGCTGAAGACGTCCTGTCAACAGTTTTACAGCCGTGTCTTTTACCATTGTGGCCTATGGGAAAAATGCTTTTTGGGCCCCATGGGATTTTTTGTTGCAGTACCACGAGTGGCCACTGGGAAAAATCGGCGTGCCGTCCTTTTTCAGTCCGTTATCCAGTTCCTATAATACATCCATGAGGCAGAGTCAAAAATTTGTATATATAAAGAATGACTCGCAAATGAACGGCTCACAGCTGTGAATCGATTCCCATCGTTCATTTAAAAGAGTCGTTCAAAAGAATCGATTCGTTCATGAACGTCACATCTCTACTGTAAACTTCTGAGTGCAAAGTAAGGCTGCTGTGAGTGGGGGAAGGAGGGCTGTGATTAAAACCCACAGCCTCTGGCTACAAATAGGGATTATCTTTTAGTGATAATTCGTATCAACGCCAGTGAAGAAACCAACGGATCCCATTTCACCTTAAGCGGCACCTTTAACTCAGAAACCAGCACAAATGGAGGATCTGGAGCAGAGACGTAGACCAAGGCGTCACTGCTGCTGGACCTACGCGTGAGCTGTGACTGTAGCATGTCTCACCACCTTGTCCTTTGCATTATTCGTTTGCGTGATGATAAATACCACCTGCTGTATCTACATTCCTGATGAAGTTAATGGAGATGTGGCGCAGGCAATGGCTGGCCTGCGGAATCTCAGGGACAGTATGGCTGCAGATCGTGTGCCACCCCCTGAGTGGGGTTTCTGGTCATGGCTTACTAGTGGACCATGGTGGACTGTGATATTAAGGGTGTGTGCTCCATTCCTATCAGTATTGATTCTGTTTTGCATTCTGATTTCTTGTGTGATTCCATGTCTTAAATCCATGATTTCTCGAGCAATTTCACATGCTTATGCGCAGCAACTTATGTTGTCACGGGAGTATGCTCCACTCCCAGTTGATGCTACAGACATAGGTCTGTAATGTTCACTGTTATGATGCCTGTATTGAAAATGTGAAGACAAGAGATACAGTCTGATGCTTTGAAAAGTGGACTTCGTTTTATATTTGCATTTCTTCACATATTTTTGATTTATGTTTTGATTTATGTTTGGTTTATGAATGGAACTGATAACTTTAAATGTCAAACAGGAGGGAAATGTTAGAGTAAGCAAAGTTGACAGTTTAAAGTTAACAGTTTAAACTTTCTCCCTTAAGGATGGGTAATGATTTGTTGTCTCACCCACCCTGCAGAGGACAGGATGTGGTGGTCACAGGTCTGTGTGAAAAGGGTCATAAAGTGTTGTATGCTGATGTGTTTCCCTGTTTGAAGTTTGCGAGAACTTTGCTTGCTTTACTGAAGTGTGATAGCTGCTCAATAAAAAGGCTGCACTGGGGTTGAGACTTCGGAGTTGACACCAGACACTCTCTGAGTACTGAACCACCGTCTCTCCCCATCGCGATGAAGCTGACTTCACTCTGAGTTCTTTGTGTCTTATTTTATGATAGAAAAATACCCATCAGGACTAATGATTTGTCTTGATGTGATCAGCTCACGCTAGTTTATATAAACCAAACTCAAATGTATCTGTTCAGACTTGCACAGCCAAAACTTCTTTGACTGTGTGACTCTCATTGCTGATCGGCTCCTATTAAAATACTTTGTTTGATTCTCACTTAGTGTGTGATCTTTGATAAATAAAATTCCACAACAACATTTTGTTTGATGTCCATCAAGGTGGTCTACATTTCAGATTTTTCCATTACATCACAAACTGACAGTCACACCTACTAATGTTGTCAGACTGGCTTTTGGCCTTTTTTGGGGTCTTAATTATCAGCTGATGGTGGTTAGAACGTATGAAAATGAATACAGCATGTGGACAATAAGATAACGAGATTATCTTAAACTGCTTATAGCAGAACATACAATAGAATAAAAGTTAATGTCTGTGTATGGAGATCGTTTTGTTTGAACCAGCTGCAGATGACTGACGGTAAACTGAAGAACTTCAGCCTCGTTTAAATGTGATGATGGACCTGCTGCTGCTAGGTCAGAGACTGAGGACCATGTGGTTCATGATGTTAATCTTTGTCAGCACTGATGTTACCACGTTAAAGTGGTGCTGAAAGGTTCAGTATATATGATTGTTATGCACTCATAGTCAGACAGTTCCCAGTCAGACTGTTTCCAGTAAGGCAGCGGCTTCAATACAAAACATGACTGCATGAAATATAAATAAAGGCGAGTAAAGTCTGACTATATGACTTTTATTATGCTGGATTTTTAAAGCAAACCTCCAAATTCATGTAAGAAATCATAAGAAATCTATAATCTGATATTCAGATGAGAATGAGCTGAAATAGCATTCCCACAGCCTACTACTACTAGAGTAGTCTACTACTACTCTAGTAGTAGTCTACTACTACTAGAGTAGTAGTAGGCTGTGGGAATGAGCTAGAATAAGAGAAGTGGTGGTTTTTAAACAGAAGCGAAAGTGAGAAAAGGAGGAGAGGGAGGCGTTCTAATTATGAAGTGTATCTTCTATAATGTTGTAGAAGAAATTACCAGGAGTCTGGGATGAGTAAAAGTATATAAGGTTTATTACAGGAGACGTATAAAATACAGGCAATACTTGCAAGTTCCAGAGTTGTCTTGCTGACCCCAGAAGCCGACAAGAGGACTCTGCCTTGCTGCATTTTTTATCAGTTTTATTCAACCTGATCCAAGCTGAAGGCCAGTCTCTGAACCGATAAAAAGGAGAAGAGAGACCAGAAGGCGCCGCTCTCCTACTGTCTCGCCCAAACAGGCTATTTTCTAAACAACTGTTTGTATCTAGCAGCTGCCGATCAGTCTCAACTTTTCCCCACATCACGAGTCTGGAGGGAAAGTGGTCAGCCTGACCTCACACAAGAACACAACAGGAGGATAATAACTTCAATGTTCTATATGAGGAAAATACACATTATGAAATGTATTTGAGGGTAATAAATGAATAAATGTATTATATGAATAAAAGAATGATTACATTTGTGATTATTATATGAGTAAATATGATTGATTACCGTATGCATTAAAACAATAGACACTTTGTTTATCACATCGAGGGAGGAAAATGAGGATGAAGTAAAGAAGACGTGGAAGCTAAGCCGGCTGGTCTGGATCTGGAGGAGGGTTAGCCCTACAACAGAGTCTGAGGCTAGCTACAGCAACAGCGACGTCGACCCGCAGTAGTTTTATCAGGTCTGTGATTCGTGGGGGACAGTCAGTGAAAATGCTGCGCTATCCTTTCACAACAGTAAGCAAATATCCCGCTTCAACCCGTGGTGGGGCTTGGGCGGTAAAGTGTGCTCCTTCACAAATGATCTAATGTGCTGTCATCTTCCAAATGGGGATAAAGTCTCTTGAGACTGGATCACCTATTCACCATTTATAGGTAACAGTTTTTGCTTCCCTTGCATGTTATTTGCATCAAAGAAAAAAACAGTTCATTAGTGGTTTTTCTGACTGGAAACATCCCGAACATGTGCATGACCATAAGAACAGTTTAGAGTACTGCAGCAGTATGCTAGCTTTTCTTCAGCTATCATCAGCCACTGAGAGCGGGAATGTGAAGAAAAACTGGTGCAACAGCTGGAAGGAGAGAAGCGGTGTTGGCGGGAGGTGCTCAGACGGTTGTTACTGCAGAGCTGCCAACTCTCACGCATCGGCTGTGAGATTCACGCATTTGAGTGACTTCTCATGCTCTCACACTAAACCTCTGATTTGTCACACTGAAATACACATCAAGAGCAATGCCGGTGTCGTGTCAAGGCAGTTGTCCCCGGCAGAAATGGTATCCCCTGACATGGTAGCGCGCACTCGTTGCTTTTAGCGTTAATTTCTTTATTGTGCTGGATTTCACCATGTAAACTTGAAATGAACAGCGTTCTTGTTCCTCAAGTTATTGTTTGAGGGTTGTTGTTCTGCCAGCAAGGTTCTTCCCAACACCACATTGTAAAATGTTTGGCTAAGACTGAAAAGCCCTTCTATTAATTGTACGTATAAGGTACCAGGAAGTGGCCTGCATCTTAATGAACGGACAGTCTACCTTTTCCTCTCTATTTAAAGCTCAAACTTTGGTGTTTTATTCTGAATGCAGGGTTGATAATGAAATCAGAACTTTTTTTTCAATCCATAACATCCAAAAAATGTGTAGTTTCAAATTTTTATTCAGCATATATTAAGATAGAGTTTTGGTTCTTTTGTTATTAAAGCATCTTCTATGGTTCCTTTGTTTTCTTTTTACAAAACATAAAAAGTTTGTTTTTATGTTTTTATTGCTTAAAAATAAAATTCAGGTTCTATTAACACCACTTTGTATTTGGAAAACAATTTGTTTGTGTTTAATTTATTCACATGTGTCACATGATTTTTCTACACTGTAAAATCTGAAGATTAATCCGTCTTTTCCGCAGTCCACCAGGATCTGTGTCCCCAGCCAGTAGCACCTATGTCCTACCTGTATGTGTTTGCATCTGTATATTCCTTATATAAAACCTGATTACTGCAGCATACATGAGGAATTTATGTTTGCAATTACAAAAGTTAGACAGGCGATACAGATTCTGGCAGACGCCATTACTCCATAATCTGTATCCCCCACCATAACTGTATATTTATTCACCAGATGATTTTAACTATTTACACTTTAGATCATATCTGCAGTAAACACGAGGAAGTACAATATACTGGTATAAAAATAAATGGTGCCTGCCAGAATCTGTATCCCCTGCCTAACTTTTGTAAATAAAGGCCAAGCTTCCTCAACGCTGTTCCTACCAGGACTGTATGCTGTTTTTCCAACAATAAACCCTGGATTACTCCTGACATAAAGGCTTTCCTGAAGGAGAAAAAGAGGGTCTTTAGGTCAGGAAATAAAGAGGAGCTGAAGATTGTGCAGAGGGAAGCAGCTGCAGCAGAATAACATCAGTGGAGTCTGGTGGAGCCTTAAAACCATCTCTGGCCACAAGGAACCCAGCATGCGGGGGATCGACGATTGGCCAACAATCTCAATCTATTCTTCAATAGATTTGATCAGCCATCTGCCCCTCCCCCTGTCCAGGCCTCCCTCACCACAAACCTCAGTCCACAGCCACCCTGCACATCTCCTACACTTCCTGTCCGGTGTGCCACCCCTCCTCCTACAACGCGTCTGATGAAGACCTTGGAAAGGCTGGTTCTTGTCCATTTCCGGCCTCTGGTGAGCCCAATGGACCCGCTACCATTCAACTACCAGCCTGGTGTTGGGGTGGATGACGCGGTCATCTACCTCCTACAGAGATCCCTCTCTCACCTGGAGAAGGCTGGCAGCACTGTGAGAATCATGTTTTTTATTTCTCCACTGTCTTCAACACCATACAGCCTCGCTTCTGAGAGACAAGTTGGAAATCACAGAGGTAGACCTCCATCTCACAACGTGGATCCTGGACTACCTCACAAACCCACCACAGTATGTGAGGACACGAGACTGTGAGTCCAAGAGGGTGGTCTGCAGCATGGGGGCCCACAGGGACCAGTTCTGGCTCCCTTCCTCTTTACCATCTACACTGCAGACTTCACACACAATTCAGCAAACTGCACCTACAAAAGTTCCTTTTCTGACTCTGTGGTGGCATCAGCCATCTATGATGGTGTGGTCTTCTGGGGCAGCAGCATCTCGACTGCTGACAGGAAGAGACTGAAGAGACTGGAAGAAGGCCAGCTCTGTTCTGGGATGCCCCTCCATCTGGTGGAGGTGGTGACTCAGAGAAAAATGTTAAGCTTTTGTCTCTGATGGAGAAAACGTCCCACCCCATGCAGGACTTTTTAACAACACTGAGCAGCTCCTTCAGCGACAGGCTGCTTCACCGCTGTGTGAAGGAGAGATACGGCAGGTCCTTCCTTCCTGCTGCTGTCAGACTCTACAATCTGCTGCCAGTAGCCACAACGAGAACTAATAACACACACAGACGAGCAATATCAATACTGTGTAATACAGTAAACTCATTTTACTCATTAAACTGAACGACAGACTAAACTGGAATTGTAACACAGAGGAATCTAGAAGGAGAACAGGGCAGACTTTACTTCTGGAGGAAGCTATGATCCTTCAGTGTCTGAACCAAGATGTTTCTTATCTTCTATTAGTCTTTTGTTGAGAGTTTAATCTGCTCCACAGAACGTGTTGGGGCAGCAGAACCAGAAACAGAGACTTAAAGAATCTTATTCAAAAGCTCTAGTTCAGTTCTGAGGACTGATATAGAGCTTCTGGAGCTGATTGTCCAAAGAAGAATGCTGCACAAGCTGCTGGACATGATGGAGGATTCTTTAAATCAGATTCTACACATCATCATATCAGACATCATTCCACATCAGATTTTATTTTTAAAAACAGACTGTCACAGCTGGACCGATTCATTCTTTATAGAATTTTTCACTGAGACCAGGGTGAAAAATGAGAGACATTTCTTTCAGTATTGAATTGATTGTTTAATATGACCCAACAACAAAACATACTCCAAATTTAGAAGAAAAATATCTTTGTGATTAACTAGATTATTTTAACATTACACCATATTTATTAACCATACATGCAGTGTGAGTCCCACAAATAATAACTGAACATAAGTGAAGTTATTATCACTCATGATGTTGTAAGAGAAACAAAAATGAACAGCTGAAGTAACACAGTAGTCTACAATTCCTCAGTTGCCACGGGAACAGACTCTGCATCAACATTTGACTCTGCTTCTTTTTTCATCTGTTTTTTTCTGGACTTTCTGGTTGTTCTTTTATGTAAGAACAAAATAACAAAGAAAACATTAAGAATGAAAAGACCAATGCAGGAGACACAGATAATGATTAATGACAACTGTCTGATGATGAGTTTAAATTGTTTGAAATGACACTCTTCTAGCAGGCCATTCACTGACATCACTTTATCTCTGAAAACCAGCACCAAATGACCACATTCACCACCATCACTGGTCCAGCCTCTCAGTCCAACTTTTACAGCAGTCTGATTGGCTCCAGTGAAAGTCAGGAGGACTCTGTCTGATAAAAGCTGGCAGTCAAACAACGCTGATGACTCCAAGTCCAAGTACAGGACATCTGTGGCTTTGTCTTTAGCACAGTTATCAATGGTAGCTGAGCCGCAGTGGAAAGCCAACACGTAGACATCGTTTCCTTCACCACCAACCAGCTAATCTCCACCTGTGGACACCAAGATGTCGTTACCATCTGAGCCTTGGAGAAGAGCGCTTTCATTTCCGGACACCAAGATGTCAGAGTAGATGGTGCCGACCACAGTTTCCACGTCCTTCAGGCCCGGACTGGCCATAGGGAGAACCGGGAGTATTCCCGGAGCGCCGGTCTAGGATTGGCCTGCTGGCCTGCGTCTCTTTTTTTTTTTTTTTTTTTCCTTTTCTTTCTCTTCCCGCCCAGGAGACAGGCAAGGCCAATCAGAGGCCACTCAGGCCAGTAGAATGTAAGGAGGGCAAGACGATTGGTTTATTACAATTAACACCCGCCCTAATAGTCCGTAGCAACCACACAGACAGCGCGTGTCGAGGGATGAGACGTGTGTCTGGTGCTACGGTGTGGGGGTGTAGCTACTGCTAGCAAACGACGGGATGGACTCCTCCCAACGAGGAAAAAGGAAAGGCGGCGCCGAGAGGGAGAGAGAGAGAAAAAGAAAGGCGCTGGAGGATGATGCGGCGAAATGCCTTAAAGTCACAGACTTATTCAGGCTCCCCATACCATTAAAAAAAAAAGATGCGTCTACAAGTAAGTTATTTAAAAAAAACACACAAAACTTTGATACAAAATACTCTTTTAAACACAGTATGAGGTCCAAGGACCCAAGGGTCCTTGAGGCTGTACACTTTCAGGCTTCACAGTGTAAATATGTAGCCTGTGTAGCCCTTGCCTTGAAATGAAGATAAATAAGACATAGGTTACACCAGGGGTTCTTAACCTTTCATGCACTGGGGCCCAACTTTTCCAGTACAAACTGGTCCGGGGCCCATTCGAACACCGTACTGGTTTAATTGGTCTCATTTTTGGTATAATTTATATTGAATAACTAAACCAGCTCTGCTTCCAGTTTAACAGCTAAAACCTTTTAAAGTATGACATGATGCAATGACACCACCACAATGATACATATATCATTGTATATATGTGTTATATATATGATTGTATGTGACACTTCACATAAAACAAGAGGCCTGATATGTTGATAATTCATAGAATGTAATCAAATCAACTCCTACAAGAACACATTTAAAGGCTCAAGTCAGGCTGACAGACACAATATATGTAGTAGATTTAACTACAGCAAAAAAAGGGACTTGGAAAAATATGCTAATTTGATCAATAAAATGGTGAAGTGATTAAATATATTCGAACAATACTAGGTTTCGAATTAAATACATAAAAGTAAATTAATTTATCAAATATTTAAATGCATATAAAATATTTAATGACACTGATTTATGTATTTCATAAACTTTTCTTACAATTTTAAGTTTTAAGAGACTTACAATTGAAAGTTGATAACCATGACAGATGTTTTTTGCTCTCTAATTTTGATTCTTCTCTTTTTTTTGTTTGTTTGTTAAAACTTCCACCATCTTTCCCTCCAGTATTGATATTTGGTTACTAGATGCTGTTGAAGGCTTCAGTACTTCACTGCTAGTTAGCGTTACCTTTCCCTCTATGTTGGTGTTTGGTTTCTAGATGCTGATATTCTACATGACATGATTATGTTTAGCTCTAACCTTGGCACTACTTATTATGTAAAATATTTATTCTCTTAGTACTATCACAAATACAGCATTAAAGTTACTGTATATTTCAACCTTAAAAATTACAGTAGGTCCCATAGGTGGTCTTTTATCTGGAATTCACTATAAGTGTGAGTGTGTGAACATGCGTGTGTGGTCAAGACCAGGGTGGCCTGATGCATGAATGACTCTTGGCCTGAAAATGTTTCCCAGTCCGGCCCTATCAGCAGCACTTGGTAGGGCCCCTCCCACCGTGGGCTGGACCAGGTTTTGCGCTTAAAGACTTTAATGAAGATCCAGTCTCCTGGTTTCACCAGCTCAGGGAGGTCCTGTAAGGGCATACAATCGGAGGGCAGTAAACTTGCACTGATTACATCTCTTTGCTGCAGAACTTTCCTCATGTAGTCTGCTAAAGTGTTTTCATCATTAGCATGCTGTAAGTCTTTAGAAAACACTGGTAGTCTGTAAGGTCTGCCATGAATGATCTCAAAAGGAGTTAATCCTTTGTCAGAAGGGGTTATTCTCATGTATAGCTTTACTAAATCCAAACATTCTGGCCAAGGCTTTTTAGTTTCTTCCATACACTTTTTCAGTCTGGATTTAACTGTACCGTTTGTCCGTTCTATTAATCCGACACTTTGAGGATGGTATGCACAGTGGTTTTTCAAAGTCATTTTGAGGTGTTCTGCCATGTCTGAGATTAGTTTGTTCACAAAGTGTGGTCCATTGTCACTATAGATTATTTCTGGAATACCATGGTTAGGTATAATGTGTTTACAAATTGCTTTTGCCACAGTCAGTGCATCAGCATGTTTAGCTGGGACTATTTCAACCCATTTAGAATAAGCATCAATCATTACCAGACAGTATTTATGTGGTCCGCTCTGGTTTAGTTCAATAAAGTCCATGTGGAGTGTCTGAAAAGGATATTTTGGTTCAGGGAACCTGCCCCTCTGTGGTCTCATGTTGCCTTGTGGGTTATGTTTAATACAGATCACGCAGGATTTACAAAAGTTTTTTAAGTAAGATTTTAATCCAAAGGCTGTGAACTGCTTCTCTATAATGTCACTCATCCCCCCTGTTGACACATGACATACACCATGTGTCACCAATGCTGCTGCTTTAAATAAAGATTTTGGGAGAACAGGTTTACCATTAAGTTCATAAAGTCCTGTTATCTGATTTGTAGCTGCTCCTTTAGTAAGCCAGAGTTGTTTCTCTGTCTTAGACGCTGCTTCCTGCATGTCACCCAGCACCGTGTGGTCAATAAAGACCCCCTGCTGCTGCTCAGCAGAGTAGAGATCATTGACCCCAAATTGCCCTGCTGCTGCTTGCTTCGCAGTTGCATCTGCAAACCTGTTTCCTGTTGATACATCATCTTGTCGAACAGGGCTGTTTTAAGCTGTTACTGATACGGGCCTTTTTCATCAGTATCATATCAACAAACAAAAACCCACGGCGAGTCCTCCTTTTATTTCTACGGCCCTAGTATGTGGAACAGTCCGCCTGAGGACGTGAGGGGAGCACCTAGTGTGGATATTTTTAAAAACAGACTCAAGACCCACCTTTTTAGTTTAGCATTTTAATCATTACACTCTTCACTTCCGGCTCTCAACCGAGGCAGACGCTTTTTCTTCTCCCTCCCTCCCACTCTGCCCTGCTACTGTCCTGTCATCTATCTGAGCCTCTCTCTGCATCTCCTTCCAAAACTAAATCTTGGATATGGATTTGATCAGCTGGTCCCTAAATGCAATCGACCAAATTTATTCGAACCGGAAAACAGGCGTGGGGGAGCCTGCTTGCCCTGGCGGAACGTTTTCGGCTGGATATGTGATGGATTCCTGGGGAGCGTGGAAAGTCTTGTGTCTGTCGATTCTTTCTGTCGAGGACGTGGAGGACATCTATACATTCGGTTTCATGATAACTGGGTTTCTGCTGTTTGGAGCGGGCGGTTTCCTGGCATATCGCAAAATTCGGACACTGTCGGCAGTCACTGGCAAGCTGCCGGATTTCTGTGCTGGTGTGTGCCGAGCTATGAACAATCAGGCTGTGGCGGTACAGGAGCTGAATCGTAAACTGGAGGCTATTCCAGTTCTGGATGGCAAACTGGTTGCGCTTTCTGGGCTTGTACGTGAGGTGGTCACCAACTTGGAGAAGTTGTCAGCTCGGCTGGATGGAAATTGACCCTAAATTCGGATCATTGGGAGTCGCCAGTGGGACCACTGAGAGACTTAAGGCAGACGAAACAGCTCTGGCCTGAACCAAAACAAATGCTGTTATCAAATTTGGCTCCCTGTGCTGGCCTTGAATGGCTGGCTGAAAGCTCCCTGGAATGTTTTGTTGATGGACGCTCAGTCCCCCACCCTCCCCTCACCCTCTTCACGGGCGATGGACTTCAACCTGGATCAGCCCTCAAGGATGCCCCACTATCATCAGGTGGCAGAGACTGTGAGGGAGAACTGGGGCAAAGTTCATATGCTCTCTTCTACGCACACACACGCACCACACTCAAGTACACCACTACAGATACACCTCCCCGTTATTCACTGCCTTGCTGTCCTTCCACCTCCCTCCACTCCCGGGCAGTGGGTTCATTGGACGCGCTCTGAGAATGTAGCTGCGTCTGCACTTGCTGCGATGGGAGACCCCCCCTCCCCTCCCCGCCACGTGTTTCTGATGTTGTGATTGTCTGAGTTATGTTCTGTATGTACTGAGGAGTGTTTTTGTATCTCAATAATGGGCCCTTAGGCCCAGTGTGGAGATGCCTTTTTTATCCTCTCCAGCTACATCTTACTCCCCCTAATGTTACCTTTCACCTATATCTAAGACAAGGAGCGCTGTAGAAATGGCTGCTCCGTCAGTATGCCTGTTCTGTTTGTGTCATCATATGTTGTTTTGTCTAGTCTTGGATGGGTTGTACTGAAAACATGAATTTCCCTGCAAAGGGATTAATAAAGTATTTTTCATTTCATTTCATTTCATTACTTTTATTATTACTATTGTATTTATTCATTTCTTTATTCTTAACACACAGGCTGTATTCAGCTTCTATTTATCTTATTAATTCTCTTATTTCACGGGTTCTCTTATTTTATGGGTCTTAGCAATATTACTTTTATACCCAGGTTGGTTTTTAGATTGTTTTAGATTTGGTTTTACAGTGTTTTATCTCAGTGTTTCCCCACACCACTAGACCCCAGAATTTACGACAGCGTTTCCTTGGTCCTTTTAACTTGCTTTTACCCTCTGTGATGTTTGTGTGTGTTTGATGGGAAGGGGGGGGGGATGGGGCTTGTTGCTATTGGGTTGGGGTTCTGGGGGATTTTACTATCTGTAAAGCACCTTGAGTTGCTTTTTGTATGTATGAAAGGTGCTATATAAATAAAGTTTGATTTGATTTGATTTGATAGAGAATGCCTCTGTGTATTTTAAATTCTTTCTCAAACCGTATGCGGAAATCATCCACTTCTTCATTTGGCTTCTGTGTTACAGCTGCAAGGTGGCTGTAATTAGCCATTTTCTTGAAGGCAACACGCACACGGTCAACAAGTGCATCTAGCTGAGTTTTATAGGCTCCAGTTATCTCACCATCTGCTGGGTAGGGGCTAACTGCTCCTACCGCATCTCTGCCTGTATAATCTCCTCTCACTCTGCCCCAGTCTTTCCCCAAAGAGGACATCATAGCTTCTCCTGCCTCGTGAGCATTCAGTCTGTAGGAATGTATAATGTCAGTTATGTCCTGGACCCAGTCATCAGGATTCTCACGAGGAGGAGTCACACCTGCTACTGCTTTGGCAGCTTCTTCAAGAGTCCATGGTCTGAACACATACATGTGTCTGTCAGCTGCCTCAGGGTTAGGATTAGCAACCTGAATCATGGGGAAAGTCTCTGTGTATCTGGCTGGTGGGCGCACACTATCTGACGGTCTTAAGTCATATGCAGGTGGCAGCAACGGACATAACGGGGCTGTCGGACCTGGTTTAGGTGAATCTGTTACTGGTGGAGCAGTAAGAGATGCAAGCGGGGACGAGGTCGGGGTCAGAGTAGGTGGTAGTCTGCCTCTTCTGGGAGTACCCTTGGTGGCCGAAGCAGTTCCACCCGAGGGGCCTGGTGCGGGCTGAACAGGTTGGTCCCATCTCCTTGGGTAGATGGGACCGGTCTCGTTATCACCAGGTCTTACAAAAGCTGCCATAGCAGCCTCTTCGCCCTTCTTTCTTTCTTTAGACTTTCTAATATTATCCCTGCGAATCTTAGACTCCTCTAACCACCTGTGCGCACACTCCAGCTCCTTCTTTTTCTTATCTGCCTTCTTACCAGTCTTACCACTTACACTTGCTTCCAGCTTATCTACTACTGTCTGCCACTCATCTACCTTCAACTTCCCTGTCACCCCATATTTGGGGACCCATTTTTCCAGAAACTTGATGTTATCCGGATTCCTCCGATTCATGTACTTCACATCACCCTCTAAGGCGACTGAAGATTCACTGTTTCCCATATTGGGTCTGCGTTGTGTTATGAAATTATGACCTTAATCTCGAGAGGTAAATTGACCTATTTCACCAGACCACTGGCTTGTGTTATCACCGTCAGGTTTCCACCAGTGCGATGCTTCAGTCAAATCTACTTCGAGCACTCACTCTCACAGTCACTCACTCACACACACTTCTGCCTAGGCTCTGTCCCTGTGACTTCTTTCAGACGCTTTACCTTTAACACTGCTCCCAAGGGTTCTCTGGCGTGCGTATTTACACTGCTCCCAGAAAATTTCTGGCGTGTTCTATAGTGCTGCTCCCAGACTTAGTCTGGCGCACTAAGTGACTGCTCCCAAGAAAAAACTTGGCGTCTATAGCACTGCTCCCAGGAACCACTTGGCGTGTTTTACCAACACTGCCCCAGATTTAATCTGGCGTGTTATAACAAAGACTGCTCCCAGGTTAAACCTGGCGTCTATTATTTCTTTCCCTAGCGTCACTCTCTTGCTTATACTCACTCCGGGTTCGGTGTCCTCCTCAGTCACGGATCCCGTCAATCCACCGCTGGCAGGATGAGCATGAAGTAAATCACCGGCCTGTTGGACAATTCAGTCGTCAGGTCTTTCCTCTCAGCCGTCCTGATGATGGCTGCCCGCGCGGGTTTCGGTGTTCAGGCCTCCTCCTGTCAACGAATGGGTATGTTGGGATCCGGGTCACGGCACCAAAAATGATGGATATTTTTCTATCATAAAATAAGACACAAAGAACTCAGAGTGAAGTCAGCTTCATCGCGATGGGGAGAGACTGAGGTTCAGCACTCAGAGAGTGTCTGGTGTCAACTCCGAAGTCTCAACCCCAGTGCAGCCTCTTTATTGAGCAGCTATCACACTTCAGTAAAGCAAGCAAAGTTCTCGCAAACTTCAAACAGGGAAACACATCAGCATACAACACTTTATGACCCTTTTCACACAGAGCTGTGACCACCACATCCTGTCCTCTGCAGGGTGGGTGAGACAACAAATCATTACCCATCCTTAAGGGAGAAAGTTTAAACTGTTAACTTTAAACTGTCAACTTTGCTTACTCTAACAAGTCCTCTGTTTCAAAGGAATGTTACAAGAAGATTGGAAGGGGAGGTAAATGAAGCTCACTCAATTCTTATCTGGGTAGAAGTCATCCTCCTTCCTCAGTAAAACACAAGACAAGGTTTTGTAACAATACAAAGTGCATGTGTATAAAATTTTCCATTACAATGTACATAAGCCAGTGAGTTACACCACAATGTGTAGTGTGTTGCTATTGGCAAATGTTAGCTATGTAGTTTTATATTGTGTCATGCACTTTTAATCTGGCCCTTCAGGTCTCTGTGCAGTAGCTAAAGTCAGATGTGTAGAGGGTGAAAAGAAAGGGGGAGAGGTTAGTCCCTTGTGGAGCTCCAGTGTTGCTGACAACTGTGTCCGACACACAGTGCTGCAGGCGCACATACTGTGGTCTTCCGGTCAGGTAGTCCACAATTCAGAACACAAGAGAATCATCCACCTGCATCTCTGTCAGTTTCTCACCCAGGAGGGTCGGCCTGATGGTACTGAGTGCACTGGAAAAGTCAGAAACGTGACCCTCACTGTGCTCGCTGGCTGGTCCAGCTGGGTGTAGACATGATTGAGCAGGTAGATGATGGTGTCCTCAACTCCGAGACGAGGCTTGTATGCGAATTGAAGGGGGTCCATATGTGGTCTAACCATGGGCCTGAGTTGATCCAGTATGAGTCTCTCTAGGGTCTCAAGGGAGGGAGAGAGGGTGGTGTGGTAGGGGTTTTCAGGCTTGTTCCTGACCAGTTAGAAGGGTAGAGCAGTAGTCGCAGAGTCGAATCTGTTAAAAAAAAACAAACTCAGCTCGTTGGCCCTGTCCACATTGCCCTCAGCTCCTCCGCTGTTGGATGGCCTGAAACCAGTGATGGTCTTCATTCCACTTCAAACCTCTCATGTTGTTTTCTTGGAGTTTCCACTCTAGTTTTCTCCTGTAATTGTCCTTAGGCCTGGTGCACACATAATGATTTTTGGGCTGTTTTTGTCCCGATTTTGCCTCTTCCCGACCAGGACAGCAAACGCTCGATCATTGTGAGATTTCCCTGTACAATCATTGTTTGGTCTGAGGTTAAGAGTCAATTTGTCCTGATAATCCACTTCGAAACGGGTCATAGCCAACAACTGGGAATATTGAACATGTTCAATATTTCAGAGCCAATTTATGAGGAACGCCGACAACTCGGGCATTCATTTTTTTTTTTTTTTTAACTTGTCCTGTTCAGCATCATAGCAGCAAAATGATGATCTGGTTGCTGTATCGTGTTGAACAAATTTGCTCTACCAAGGGGAGGCCTATGGGTAAGGCTCCTCTTGATAATCTGATTCATTTATTTATTTATTTACTTTGAATCACGGAATCTATGTAATCTTGCTGGACCTGACCAGAGGGGACAGAAAAAGAAGAAAGGAGACAAAAAGATCACAGACAGAAGAAAACGACCCTTCAATCCACACCATCACCAGACAACAAACTGTTACACCTGTACATGAACACACCAGAAAATTTCCTACAACTTTTACAAAAGCAGAAACACACACACAGAAAAAACACTAGTCATTAAGAGTTTTTAAATAATAACCAAATCAAAAAGACATAACAGCAAAAAAAAAAAAATTAAAAAAAAATTATCGCTTAGTATTAAAACCCACTGGACAACTCAGTGACTGTGTCAGCATGCAGAACATGAGAAACAAGGAGTGATCAGTGATGAAGAGTGGCGAGTGAGATCATGCAAATGCGACCACGCCTCCACGGAGGTCAGAGGCAGACCAGGGACAGAGGCCCGGGCCCCCAGCAGCAGACCCAGAGCACCAACCCAAGCCACCCCACCACGAAGACGATTCCAGCCCCACCCGAAGGGCGGCAGAGGAGAGCCCCAGCAAGAGCCCCCCACGGTCCCGGGGCACAGCTCCCAGTGGGCCAAGATCAGCAGCCGCCGGCCCCATCAGGGACCGGCTACCCAGGGCAGCCCAAGCGAAGGGCCCAGGGCCCCAGGAGCCCAGAGGCGGCCGCCCCACCCCCCAAAGGCAGAGGGCCCGCAACATGCCTAGGAGGACCAGGCCCCCCCAGACAGCCACCCGGCGCAGGCCAGCACACACCCCGATGTTCCAGCCGCAAGCCCCGGGAACCAGGGTGCTATCGGCCCCCTCCCCCCACTCCCCACCTGCACCCTATATAACGCCACACTCACACCCTCCCCCACGCTGCACCCACAATCACTCACCACCACACAGTCACACCACACACAACCCACCCACCATGCCCCGTGGGGGACCAGAGGACAGCGAGCCCCAAGCACCCCCCACTTGACTAAACACCCACAGAGCCAGCAGCCCACCAGCACAGCCACAACGGGACCCGGCCCCAGGGCAACCACCTCCCCCCACCCGCCCCCGGCCACACAAGGGGAACAGGGGTGTGAGAGGTCCCCAATACCCTCTCCCTCCCCGCTCCTGACTGTTTAGGTAGTGTGTGTTGTGTGTATTTAAAATTGAGGGGCATTGACCGCAATGAGCCGGGAGCCGGGCCACCTAAGTGGCCCCGCCCGCCATGCACCGCATGCCATGCCCCCCAGGTGTTGTTTGTGTATTGTGTTTCTTGTGTTTTGGTGTCTTGGTGCAATTAAAACTGAGAGGCGAGTCGCCACGGGGTGCATCCAAGGAGACCACTGAATGGTCTCCTCCGTTCCACCCCGCATGGCTCCACACCTCCCAACTCCCTACGTGTGTGTGTGTGCGTGTGAGACAGAGAGAGCAGGAAGTAAGAGGGGTCCGGTGATGTACGCTTGCTTCCCTCATCATCCAGAAGGAAGTTTGCGTCCCTCTGGATGATGAGCCTCTAGTGGCATTAGGCACCCCCGCTCCCCAGGAGGACCCCCAGGGCAAGACAGGCCAGGAGAGGCCGCCCCCCACGACTGGGCCACCGAGGGACCACAGCCAGTGAGCCGTCACCAACCATAGAAAGTATCCACCCTCCCACACACCTAACGGGGAATGAGAGAATGGGGACAGCAGCAGACCCACGGCCCACCACCCCCAGGCCCACCCAGGCTGCCCCCCCCCCCCCACCCACACACACACACACACACACACACACAAGTGCACTTAACCCCGCCCAGACCACACACAGAAACACATGCACACACCTGTTCATCCTAACTCACAGTATGCCCTCTCGGCCCCACCCACACAATATAAACACTCACACATCCAACCCTCCCACTCTCACTCCCCAGACACACCCCCACTCATCCTATACCCCACACACCCCAGCACCTCCCCCTATAATCCCCCGAATCCCACTCAGCCCTCCTTCAAACCCCTGCACCCCTCTTGCCCCCGGGCCATACCCTGGGTCCCAGGGTGTCAACCAGACACCAGGGCATGCACCAACCCACACCACAGCAGCACAATCGGGCAGGCCCAGACCCCAGGCACATAAGGAGCCCACCACCCCGGAGGGAGGAGGACCACCACTGGGCACCAGAGCCCAGAACCCCTGGCCAGCCCGCCACGGAATAGCCCGGCCGCCTGGCCCAGGACCGACGCCCACCAACCCAGGCACCACCAGTGGCCCAACCGCTGGCCCCCACAGCCCCGACCAGGCCAGACCCAGAGCCACCCCCACCGCAGCGCAGCCCGGTCCCGCACCACAGGCAACCACAAAGAACCCGCAACCACCAATCACTCCCGGCCATTTCCCAAACCCCCATAGCAACGAGGTCTCAGTCCTCCACCTACACTAAGTGATGGAACTAAGCACAGGGGACCAGAGGGAATGAGATTCAGCTAAATAGTTCTTTGAGGAGGCAGACATTGTCTCACTACTGATGTGGTCAACTAAGAGATTCCTAAACTGCTGAATACACAGATTATTTTTGTTTTTCCAGTTCACATGGATAGTTTTCTTTGCAATGCATAATGCTGTGCATTCGGGCATTCGACTCGGGCATTCTGACTGGATGGTTACGTGGTACGGAATGCAGCCAATCAGAGACCGAGCTGGCTGGGGAACAAGGAAGTAAATAAAGTCTGTGTTCACGCCGCCTCCAGTCTGTTATTCTTTTTAGTTCTGGCTTTTTCTGTTTTTGATTTATTTACTTCTCCATGTCATTTTTGGTTCAATTTATTTATTTGATGTTATTTTTTTTAAAAAAATATATCTTTCATTATTTTTATGCCTGTAATAATTTCTGTATTATTTTCCTTTTGTAATCCCCCAAATGATTTATTTTTGTCTTTTATTTTCATCTAACATTTTATTTATTTATTTATTGATCCATCTAACTCAACTGAATTAAAATTACTCAGTTACTCTGTTAGGCAACTCACAACGTGTTAACCCTAACCCTGCATTTTTATGGTCTACATGGTCACTGAAACTATTTCTGTTCATTATTTTCAGGGAAGGTTCTTCGAATTTTAGTTGTGACCTTCAGCAATTGTGTGATTTTTCAGCTAAAAGAGAAGATCCTGTATGATCTGCTGTTGAAAGTCAGCCATTTCTGCTGAAGATGTACCAGCTTAAACCTTAATTTCCCTCCCAAGGCCACAGAGCCAGGCAGGCTGCACAGCTCTCCCTGCACAAACAACCTGTGACCTGCTCAGTGTTGACAGAACAAGAAGCCAGAATCTGCTCCAAGGACATGCCTTGAATGACCACCCCCTCATTTACATAATGACATCTGCTGACACCTGCTGACACTTACTGACACCAGCTGACACCTGCCGACACATACTGACACCAGCTGACACCTGCCGACACATACTGACACCTGCTGACACTTACTGACACCAGGTGACACCTGCTAACACCTGTTGACACCTACTGACACCTGCCAACAGCTGCTGACACCTATTAACACCGGCTGACACCTGCTGACACCTGCCGACACCAGGTGACACCTACTGACACCTACTGACACCTGCTGACACCGGGTGACACCTACTGACACCTGCTGACACCTACTGATACCTACTGACACCTGCTGACACCCACTAACACCTACTGACACCTCCCTACATCTACTGACACCTACTGACACCTACTGACACCTGCTGACACCCGCTGACACGGGGTAACCCCTGCTAACACTTGCTGACACCTGTTCACATCTTCTGACACCTACTGACATCTGCGGACACCTGCTGACATTAACTGAAACCAGCTGACATCTGCTGACACTTAATGACATCTGCGGACACCTGCTGACACTTACTGACACCAGCTGACATCTGCTGAGACTTAATGACATCTGCTGACACCTAGTGACACTTACTGACATCTGAGGACACCTGCTGACACTTACTGACATCAGCCAACACCTACTGACACCTGCTGACACTTACTGACACCTGCTGACACTTACTGACACCAGCTGACACATACTGACACCTGCAAACACCTGTTGACACCTACTGACACATGCTGACACCTATTAACACCTGCTGACACCGACTTACACCTGCTGACACCTGCCGACACCAGGTGACACCTACTAACACCTGCCGACACCTGCCGACACCAGGTGACGCCTACTGACACTTGCTGACACCTACCGATACCTACTGACACCTGCCTGAAACCGGGTGACAACTACTGACACCTACAGACACCTACTGATACCTACTGACACCTGCTGACACTTACTGACATCAGCCAACACCTACTGACACCTGTTGACACCTGCTGACACTTACTGACACCTGCTGACACTTACTGACACCAGCTGACACCTACTGACACCTGCTAACACCTGTTGACACCTACTGACACCTGCCAACACCTGCTGACACCTATTAACGCCTGCTGACACCTACTTACACCTGCTGACACCTGCCGACACCAGGTGACACCTACTAACACCTGCTGACACCTGCCGACACCAGGTGACACCTACTGACACTTGCTGGCACCTACCGATACCTACTGACACCTGCCGACACCGGGTGACAACTACTGACACCTGCTGACACCTACTGATACCTACTGACACCTGCTGACACCAGCTGACACCTACTGACACCTGCTAACACCTGTTGACACCTACTGACACCTGCCAACACCTGCTGACACCTATTAACGCCTGCTGACACCTACTTACACCTGCTGACACCTGCCGACACCAGGTGACACCTACTAACACCTGCTGACACCTGCCGACACCAGGTGACACCTACTGACACTTGCTGGCACCTACGGATACCTACTGACACCTGCCGACACCGGGTGACAACTACTGACACCTGCTGACACCTACTGATACCTACTGACACCTGCTGACACCCACTAACACCTACTGACACCTGCCAATATCTTCTGACACCTACTGACACCTACTGACATCTGAGGACACTTAATGACATCTGCAGACACCTGCTGACACTTAATGACATCTGCTGACACCTACCTACACCTGCCAACACCTGCTAACACCTACTGACATCTGCTGACACCTACTGACACCTGTTGACACCTGCTAACACCTGCTGACACCTGATAAGACCTACTGACACCTACTAACATCTGCTGACACCAGCTGACAACTTCCGACACCTACTGACACCTGCTGACACCTTCTGACATCTCCTGACAACTGCTGACACTTACTGACAACAGCTGACACCTACTGACAACTGCTAACGCCTGCTAACACCTACTGACACTTGCTGACACCTACCGATACCTACTGACACCTGCTGACACCCACTAACACCTACTGACACCTCCCAAAACCTACTAACACCTGCTATCACCTGCTGACACTTACCGACACCTGCTAACACCTACTGACACCTGCTGAAAATTGCTAACACCTACTGACATCTGCTGACACCTGCTGACACCGGGTGACACCTACTGACAGCAGCTGACACCTGCAGACACCTGCTGACACCTACTGACTCCTACTGACGCCAGCTGACACCTACTGACATCTGCGGACACCTGCTGACACCTACTGACATCTGCGGACACCTGCTGACACTTGCTCACACCAGCTGACATCTCCTGACACTTAATGACATCTACTGACACCTACTGACACCTGCCAACACCTGCTAACACCTACTGACATCTGATGACACCTGCTGACACTTACTGACACCAGCTGACACCTGCTGACAATTACTGACATCAGCCAACACCTACTGACACCTGTGTACACCTGCTAACACCTGCTAACACCTGCTGACACCTACTAACATCTGCTGACACCTTCGGACACCTACTGACACCTGCCGACACCTGCTGACACCTGCTCACACAAGCTAACACCTGCTGACATCTGAAGACACTTCCTGACACCAGTTGACACCTGCTGACACCTATTAACACCTGCTGACACCGACTTACACCTGCCGACACCAGGTGACACCTACTAACACCTACTGACACCTGCTGACACCTACTGACACCTGCTAACACCTGTTGACACCTACTGACACCTGCTGACACCTATTAACACCTGCTGACACCGACTTACACCTGCTGACACCTGCCGACACCAGGTGACACCTGCTGACACCTACTGACACCTGCTGACACCTGCTGACACCAGGTGACGCCTACTCACAACTGCTGACACTTACTGACAACAGCTGACACCTACTGACAACTGCTGACGCCTGCTAACACCTACTGACACCTGCTGACACTTGCTGACACCTGCTGACACCTACTGACACCTGCTGACAGCTGCCGACACCAGGTGACACCTACTGACACCTGCTCACACCTGCTGACACCTACTGACACTTGCTGACACCTACCGATACCTACTGACACCTGCTGACACCCACTAACACCTACTGACACCTCCCAAAACCTACTAACACCTGCTATCACCTGCTGACCCCTACCAACACCTACTGACATCTGCTGACACCTGCTGACACTTGCTCACACCAGCTGACATCTGCTGACACTTTATGACATCTACTGACACCTACTGACACCTGCCAACACCTGCTAACACCTACTGACATCTGTTGACACCTGCTGACACTTACTGACACCAGCTGACACCTGCTGACAATTACTGACATCAGCCAACACCTACTGATACCTGTGTACACCTGCTAACACCTGCTGACACGTGCTAACACCTGCTGACACCTACTAACATCTGCTGACACCTTCTGACTCTTACTGACACCAGCTGACACCTTCGGACACCTACCGACACCTGCCGACACCTGCTGACACCTGCTCACACAAGCTAACACCTGCTGACATCTGAAGACACTTCCTGACACCAGTTGACACCTACTGACACCTGCCGACACCTGCTGACAGCTGCCAACTCCTACTGACACCTGCTAACACCTACTGACACCTGCCAAAATCTTCTGACACTTACTGACACCAGCTGACACCTACTGACACCTGCTAACACCTGTTGACACCTACTGACACCTGCTGACACCTATTAACACCTGCTGACACCGACTTACACCTGCTGACACCTGCAGACACCAGGATGACACCTGCTAACACCTGCTGACACCTGCCGACACCTACTGACACCTGCTGACACCTATTAACACCTGCTGACACCGACTTACACCTGCTGACACCTGCCGACACCAGGTGACACCTACTAACACCTGCTGACACCTGCCGACACCAGGTGACACCTACTGACACTTGCTGGCACCTACCGATACCTACTGACACCTGCTGACACCTACTGATACCTACTGACACCAGGTGACACCCACTAACACCTGCTGACACCTGCCGACACCAGGTGACACCTACTGACACTTGCTGACACCTACCGATACCTACTGACACCTGCTGACACCCACTAACACCTACTGACACCTCCCAAAACCTACTAACACCTGCTATCACCTGCTGACCCCTACCGACACCTGCTAACACCTACTGACACCTGCTGAAAATTGCTAACACCTACTGACATCTGCGGACACCTGCTGACACTTGCTCACACCAGCTGACATCTGCTGACACTTAATGACATCTACTGACACCTACTGACACCTGCCAACACCTGCTAACACCTACTGACATCTGATGACACCTGCTGACACTTACTGACACCAGCTGACACCTGCTGACAATTACTGACATCAGCCAACACCTACTGACACCTGTGTACACCTGCTAACACCTGCTTACACGTGCTAACACCTGCTAACACCTGCTTACACGTGCTAACACCTGCTGACACCTACTAACATCTGCTGACACCTTCTGACTCTTACTGACACCAGCTGAAACCTTCCGACACCTACTGACACCTGCCGACACCTGCCAACACCTGCTAACACCTGCTCACACAAGCTAACACCTGCTGACATCTGAAGACACTTCCTGACACCAGTTGACACCTACTGACACCTGCTGACACCTGCCAACACCTGCTGACAGCTGCCAACTCCTACTGACACCTGCTAACACCTGCTAACACCAGCCAACATCTGCTGACAGCTACTGACATCTGCTGACACCTGCTGACACTTACTGACATCTGCTGACACTTACTGACACCAGCTGACACCTACTGACACCTGCTGACACCTATTAACACCTGCTGACACTGACTTACACCTGCTGACACCTATTAACACCTGCTGACACCGACTTACACCTGCTGACACCTGCCGGCACCAGGTGACACCTACTAACACCTGCTGACACCTGCCGACACCAGGTGACGCCCACTGACACTTGCTGACACCTACCGATACCTACTGACACCTGCCGACACCTGCTGACACCTGCCGACACCAGGTGACACCTACTGACACCTGCTCACACCTGCTGACACCTACTGACACCTACTGACACTTGCTGGCACCTTCCGATACCTACTGACACCTGCTGACACTCACTAACACCTACTGACACCTCCCAAAATCTACTAACACCTGCTATCACCTACTGACCCCTACCGACACCTGCTAACACCTACTGACACCTGCTGAAAATTGCTAACACCTACTGACATCTGCTGACACTTACTGACATCTACTGACACCTGCCGACACCGGGTGACACCTACTGACACCAGCTGACACCTGCAGACACCTGCTGACACCTACTGACTCCTACTGACACCAGCTGACACCTACTTACACCTGCTGACACCTGCTGACACTTGCTCACACCAGCTGACATCTGCTGACACTTAATGACATCTACTGACACCTACTGACACCTTCCAACACCTGCTAACACCTACTGACATCTGATGACACCTTCTGACTCTTACTGACACCAGCTGACACCTTCCGACGCCTACTGACACCTGCCGACACCTGCCGACACCTGCTGACACCTGCTGACACCTGCTCACACAAGCTAACACCTGCTAACATCTGCAGACACTTCCTGACACCAGTTGACACCTACTGACACCTGCTGACACCTGCCGACACCTGCTGACAGCTGCCAACTCCTACTGACACCTGCTAACACCTGCTAACACCAGCCAACATCTGCTGACACCTGCTAACATCTACTGACACCTGCTAACACCCACTGACTCCTGCTAAAAACCTGCTGACACTGGGTAACACCTGCCAACACCTGCTGACACCTGCTAACACCAACTGAAAGCTACTAACATCTGCTGAGACCTTCTGACCCTTACTGACACCAGCTGACACCTTCCGACTCCTGCTGACACCCACTAACACCTACTGACACCTGCCAAAATCTACTGACACCTACTGACACCTGCTGACACCAGGCAACACCTGCTGACACCTGCTGACACCGGGCAACCCTTGCCAACATTTGTTGACACCTGCTGACACCTGCCGACACCAGGTGACACCTACTGACACCTACTAACATCTGCTGACACCTTCTGACTCTCACTTACACCAGCTGACACCTTCCGACACCTACTGACACCTGCTGACACCTGCTGATAGCTACCAACACCTACTGACACCTGCTAATACCTGCTAACACCTGTTGACACTTTCCAACACCTACTGACACCTGCTGAAACCTGCCGACACCTGCTAACACCTGCTAACACCTCCTAACATCTGCTGACACCTGCTGACACTTCCCGACACCAGTTGACACCTACTGACACCTGCTGACACCTGCCGACACTTACTGACACCTGCTGACACTTACTGACACCTGCTAACACCTGTTGACACCTACTGACACATGCCAACACCTGCTGACACCTACTGACACCTGCTGACACCTGCCGACACCAGGTGACACCTACTGTCACCTGCTGACACCTGCCGACTCCAAGTAACACCTACTAACACCTGCCAAAACCTACTAACACCTGCTAACACCTGCTGACACCTACTGACACCTGCTAATGCCTGCTAACACCTGCTGACACCTGCTAACACCTACTGACACTTGCTGGCATCTACTGATACCTTCCGACACCGGGTGACACCTACTGATACCAGCTGACACCTACTGACACCTGCTGACACCTACTGACTCCTGCTAAAACCTACTGGCACCTGCCGACAATGGGTGACACATACTGACACCTACTGATACCTACTGACACCTGCTGACACCCACTAACACCTACTGACACCTACCAAAACCTACTGACACCTACTGACACCTGCTGACACCTGCCGACATCAGGTGATTCCTACTGACACCAGTTGACACCTACTGACACCTGCTGACACCTGCCGACACCTGCTGACAGCTGCCAACACCTACTGACACCTGCTAACACCAGCTAACATCTGCTGACACCTGCTAACATCTACTGACACCTCCTAACACCTACTGACTCCTGCTAAAAACCTGCTGACACTGGGTAACACCTGCTAACACCTACTGACACCTGCTGAAACTTACTGACACCAGCTGACATCTGCTGACACTTAATGACATCTGCTGACACCTACTGACATCTGCCAACACCTGCTAACACCTACTGATATCTGCTGACACCTGCTGACACTTACTGACATCAGCCAACACCTACTGACACCTGTTGACACCTGCTAACAACTGCTGACACCTGCTAACACCAACTGAAACCTACTAACATCTGCTTACACCTTCTGACTCTTACTGACACCAGCTGACACCTTCCGACACCTGCTGACACCCACTAACACCTACTGACACCTGCCAAAATCTACTGACACCTGCTGACACCAGGCAACACCTGCTGACACCGGGCAACCCTTGCTAACACTTGTTGACACCTGCTGACACCTGCTGACACCTGCTGACACCAGGTGACACCTACTGACACCTGCCAACACCTGCTAACACGTACTGACATCTGCGGACACCTGCTGACACTTACTGACACCAGCTGACATCTCCTGACACTTACTGACATCTGCTGACATCTACAGACATCTGCAGACACCTGCTGACACTTACTGACACCAGCTGACATCTGCTGACACCAGCTGACATCTGCTGACACTTAATGACATCTGCGGACACCTGCTGACACTTAATGACATCGGCTGACACGTACTGACACCTGCCAACACCTGCTAACACCTACTGACATCTGCTGACACCTGCTGACACTTACTGACACCAGCTGACACCTACTGACACTTACTGACATCAGCCAACACCTACTGACACATGCTAACACCTGCTGACACCTACTAACATCTGCTGACACCTTCTGACTCTTACTGACACCAGCTGACACCTTCTGACACCTACTGACACCTGCTGACACCTGCCGACACCTGCTGACACCTGCTAACACCTGCTAACACCTGCTAACACCTGCTAACACCTGCTAACATCTGCTGACACGTGCTGACACTTCCTGACACCAGTTGACGCCTACTGACACCTGCTGACACCTGCCGACACCTGCTGACACCTGCTGATAGCTGCCAACACCTGCCGACACCTGCTGACACCTGCTAACACCTGCTGACACCTGCTGACACTTAATGACATCTGCTGACGCCTACTAACACCTACTGACACTTGCCAACACCTGCTAACACCTGCTGACACCTGCTAACACCTGCTGACACCTACAAACATCTGCTGACACCTTCTGACTCTTACTGACACCAGCTGGCACCTTCCGACACCTACTGACACCTGCTGACACCTGCCGACGCCTGCTAACATCTGCTAACATCTGCTGACACCTGCTGACACTTCCTGACACCAGTTGACACCTACTGACACCTGCTGACACCTGCCGACACCTGCTGACACCTACTGACACCTACTGACTCCTGCTTACCCCAGCTGACACTTAATAACACCTGCTAACACCTGCCGACACCTGTTGACATCTACTGTCACCTGCTAACACCTGCTATCACCTGTTGACACCTGCTAACACCTCCTGAGAGTCTAAGCAGCATTCAGAATTTTCAGCTCAGCTTGACAACAATGGAAACACAACTGGGTGTTCATGCTCATTTTCACTGAGGATGATGCAGCTCCTTCTTTTTCTCTTGTGCTTTAAGAGAACCTGTTAGTTTTAGAGCCAGCTATGGTCTAATATATCTTTAATCTGAGTTTCATCCCAGTGGGCTCAATGGAAATGCTCTCCATGACAGGGTGGTGAAATTGGACAAACTTTCTGTCTGACTAATATCCTGTATTTCCATTCACACTCACAGACCACATATATATTTATGTGGCTGATGTGTATTGAATCCGATACTAACATGTGGCTCTCCATCCATCAGGTTGGTAGGTGACTATGTGAGTTTTCTGGGTGGATTTCAGGAATGTGGAAACTTCCCAGCTGGTGTGAAGAAGGAACAGGTTGGTGATTGAGATGTCTCATATATATTAGGGCTGGGCATGTTAACGCGTTAATCATGCGCTAACACAATGATTAATTAACGAACTAAAGAGCTGTAATTGGAGTAAGGTATAGGTGGATGATGTTAATGAAGCTTACCAGGCTTTTATAACAGTAATAATTGATCTTTATCATAAATGTAGAGGAACCGACGTTTCTCTTTGTCAAAATGCAGATGGCAGAACATCATGATTCTTGGACGGGAAACTGCTCCCAAAAGTCAACGAGAAACTTTTTATTATTATTTTTTAAATAAATGTGGTTTTAATTTATGCAAGACAGCAAAGGTAAGACATGTTTTTCCGACTTTTACAAACGTGCAGCATAAATCGGGTCTTCTTCTGTCTCTGGTTCGGTGAATCTTGGTCATAGCGAGATGAAACTTCCAGCTGTGGAATCTATGAGATGTGAGCTTTCAGTAGAGGAGTCGTTTGTTTGTGTTCATGGGGAGACATTATCTCTGTTTACATGTTTTTCAGACTTTGTGTACTTGGTCTTTGAATTATTTGTTGTCTTAACTGTGTTTGCTGGTGATAGAAATGGTTTTACTGAGCTGGTAGCTGAGATTCTGGACTTTCTGTGGATACCACACATGTTTAGAGTTACATCTACAAACCTGACGCTACATCTGGAAACGAGATGTTAACCCTTAACTCCTGGTAGCGGAGGCTGCAGGTGCAGAGGTGAAGCTAAACAGTCAAGCTAAGAATGAAAGTTTAGAGAATTTATATCCAGAAATCTGGATAATGAAGCAGTGAAGCTGCATGGATGGACGTTATTGTGCATATTGTGAATATTTCTCTCTCCTCACCATCTAGAAGCTGTGAGATTCTCATCCTGCTTTCTGTCTGTTCACCTGATGCTGATATTCATCACATATTGTTCCTTCTGTGTTTAGAAGGAAGCAGCTTCACAGCTTTAAATTCATCCTGCTGACTTTTTACCTTTTAGTTAGTAAATCCTGAACATTTCATCCTTCTTTCTCATAAATATTTGATTTTATATGAAGAAATATTTTAACTGTTGCTGTTTAAAGAGAAAATTGCTGTTAAACCTGTTTATGTGTTTAGTGCAGGGGTCTGCAGCCTTTCCAATCCAAAGAGACATTTTTCCCTCAGCCAGCTAAATAAAACTCCTTTAGAGACGCAAATGTTACGAGACTTTTCAAAAAGGAAACCTAATATAAATTTTAATGAAGAGCCACCATAGGATGTTTGTTCTTTTTGAAGAACCACATTTTTATTTCCATTTTTAGGTTTTAAAAGAAAGAAAAATATAAAACCTTTATATAAAGAGGATAGACAGACTTTCTTCTAAGGGATGTAGATATTTGTGGAAAAAAAGAAGTCCCTGGTTTCCAACCTAATGACAAGAAAGATAGATTTAAAAAATATTTTAGGCACGTATTTAGAGGCATTGTGGAAGGTCCAGAGAAAGACTTGCAGCTCCAGAGTCGCAGTTTGGAGACCTTTAAAGGAAAGAGACAAATCTTTCTAACTCATTCTGAGTAGAAGAGTTAAGCTAAATGTGGAAATGCTCCTTAAACAACTGAGTCTTTAGCTTGCTTTTAAAAGTGGATAAGGACTCTGTGGATCGGACGGAGTTTGGTAGATGGTTCCACCACCGGGGAACAACAGAGGAGAAGAGTCTAGCTACTGATGTGGCGCCACCTTGTGGTGGGAGCACTGGGTCTGCTGGCTCTGCTGCATGAACTGGGTCTGCTGCATGAACTGGCTCTGCTGCATGAACTAGGTCTGCTGGCTCTGCTGCATGAACTGGCTCTGCTGCATGAACTGGGTCTGCTGCATGAACTGGGTCTGCTGGCTCTGCTGCATGAACTGGGTCTGCTGCATGAACTGGCTCTGCTGCATGAACTGGGTCTGCTGCATGAACTGGGTCTGCTGGCTCTGCTGCATGAACTGGGTCTGCTGCATGAACTGGGTCTGCTGCATGAACTGGGTCTTCTGGCTCTGCTGCATGAACTGGATCTGCTGCATGAACTGGGTCTGCTGGCTCTGCTGCATGAACTGGGTCTGCTGCATGAACTGGGTCTGCTGCATGAACTGGCTCTGCTGCATGAACTGGGTCTGCTGCATGAACTGGGTCTGCTGCATGAACTGGGTCTGCTGGCTCTGCTGCATGAACTGGGTCTGCTGCATGAACTGGCTCTGCTGCATGAACTGGGTCTGCTGCATGAACTGGGTCTGCTGCATGAACTGGGTCTGCTGGCTCTGCTGCATGAACTGGGTCTGCTGCATGAACTGGCTCTGCTGCATGAACTGGGTCTGCTGCATGAACTGGGTCTGCTGGCTCTGCTGCATGAACTGGGTCTGCTGCATGAACTGGCTCTGCTGCATGAACTGGGTCTGCTGCATGAACTGGGTCTGCTGGCTCTGCTGCATGAACTGGGTCTGCTGCATGAACTGGGTCTGCTGCATGAACTGGGTCTGCTGGCTCTGCTGCATGAACTGGGTCTGCTGCATGAACTGGCTCTGCTGCATGAACTGGGTCTGCTGCATGAACTGGGTCTGCTGCATGAACTGGGTCTGCTGGCTCTGCTGCATGAACTGGCTCTGCTGCATGAACTGGGTCTGCTGCATGAACTGGGTCTGCTGGCTCTGCTGCATGAACTGGGTCTGCTGCATGAACTGGCTCTGCTGCATGAACTGGGTCTGCTGCATGAACTGGGTCTGCTGCATGAACTGGGTCTGCTGGCTCTGCTGCATGAACTGGCTCTGCTGCATGAACTGGGTCTGCTGGCTCTGCTGCATGAACTGGCTCTGCTGCATGAACTGGGTCTGCTGCATGAACTGGGTCTGCTTATGACGATCACGTTGTTGTCATGGTTACAAAATTAACCCAAACGTGCAGCCTGTAGGTCCTAGATCAGGGATCACAAGGGTCCTGCAGGTCCTAGATGCTTGCCTGCTGCAACACATGCTTCAAACTAAATGGTTCTGCAACAGCTTGTTGTCTCGTTGTTCCACAGGTAACTACGCTCAGTGGAAGCTCACTGGATTCTTCTGGGATTAAGAGAGACACTGAGACACTGCTGCCACTTCTGAACCCGATTTCTTGCTGCCCCGCTGGCGTCCACATGCTGCAACCATGTATGTTTGCTGAATGCTGAGCAGCCAGGACATACTTACAATGACAAAAGAAGGATGTTACACAATTTAACAACATGACAACTTAGTCCACAGATGGAAAGCCTCTGGGATCTTGGGGTCCTGCACTCTGGCCGCCCTGGATGGACGGTGCCTGGAAGAGTCGGCAGCTGCCCCGTGACCGTGGGGGGGCTCTGGCTGGGGCCTTCCCAGGTGTTTTACACACATTTTACTATCACTGAAGTTCATATGCAAGAGGCTACTGAAGAAATGATTCAGTGCTATATAAACATAAACAAAAGGATTTTTTCCCCTTTAAAGTGAGATTAAATTAAATTAAATTAAATTAAATTAACCTCTGCTCAACCTATGTTACAAACAAGGAACCTACGTGATGAATATTATCATCTGATGGACCTCAAGGCTGATCCAGATAAATCCAGGACCTACGTTCACCTGGCGCCACGCGGCTGCCTTTTATTTACATCTCTATAATCTCTACCTGAAGCATAGTAAAATCTGGGGAAGGTCAGACACAGCTAGAATGATCTGATCAGAGCCTTACATAAACTCAGAGCTGCGACACTCTCATTGACTCCTTGTACAAAAAATGGCGGCGAACTTCCTGGTTACTGTAGATGTTGAATAGCTCCAACCACCAGATCAGACTGCTTCTATCGCCAATGCTTCCGTTCGTTTTCAGAGGGAAGTCGATGCAACATCAGTCTTATAAGTCACGGAAATGTACATTCTGTCAGATGTCCTGTAATAAAATAATTATTTCTGTTCAGTGTGATAAGTTTTTGTTTAAATGTATTTTTCCTTTGTATGTTGTAGATATTGTCCAGCTTTCTTGTTTTAGTTTGAAAGAGTTCTTATATTATTTATTTCAGTGTTCTGATCAAGTGTTATCCATAGATTGATAGAATGTGATGCTCGGTGTGACTTCGGTTAGTGGAAACGTTTTATCTCTGTGTTCTCATAGTGCTGCTTATGTTTAGGTCGGAGCCGGTGACATTTCAGGGTCCTGTGTCGTATTTTAAGGTGAACAGTTGTTTCATGTGCTGGGGATTTTAACGTGTAGTAGCAGGAACAGCTCGGGAGTTTGTAATGCTTTTCATGATGTCTGTTTTTTTTTTTTTATTTAGTGGAAATACTTAAAATCGATTCTTTGTTGTTTTAAATAGTAAATGGCCTGTATTTATACAGCGCTTTACCTGGAATGATACCCAAATCACTTTACGTTATACATCACATTCATTCATTCACACACACACACACACACACACACACACACACTGATGGCAGAAGCTGCCATGCAGGGCGCTCACCCACGACCAATCAGGAGCAGTCTTAGAGTTCGTGTCTTGCTCAGGGACACGTCGACATGAGCTCAACAGGTGGAGGATCGAACCAGCAACCCTCAGACTACAAGACGACCACTCTACCCACTGAGCCACCCGGCCCAGAGTTCTATCCATTTTAAGAGTTTTATCCAATCTGTTATAACTCTGTTTTGATGATTATTTGAGAGATTTGTGTCATTTTACACAATGTGTATTATTATTACTCCTGAGTTGTTAACATTCATGTTGGTCAACGTTGAATCTGCTGCGTCACTAATGACGTTATTAACACGCGTTATCTGTTTACAACATGTGTTCAGTTTCATCAAACCAGAATGTGGTTTGCAGTATGAATGATCATCAGGTAGGTGATAAACCCTACGAGATGTGTCCTCCTTGCTGGGCTGTTCTTCCTCCTTGGCGCTGGACGATGCTGGAAGATGGTTGGAACGGCATCAGGTCTCAGCTTTGGTCCACCTCTGAACCGGTTACAGGAACAGGTGTTCCTGTTCAGAGGCTTATTGATTTGAGATGAAGCCCCTGGAGCTGATAACAAGTTATTGTTCTATCACCTCTGTAGACATAACAAACCTCACACAGTTTCTTATTGTTGCTCGTTTCTGCAGCTGTATTAAAATCCTTCCTGTCGACCGTTACAAGCCGCCTCTTCCTCCGTTCTGGGTTCCTCTGGAATCCATTCATTGGGAAGCTCCTCTCAGACCGGTTGCAGCATCCAAATTCTGCAGAGTTTTAGGTTTTCAAAGTGAGATTCTCACCATGAATACTGGATTCTGGTTGAATCCTGATCTTTGATAAAGCCAAAGTTAAAGGAACAACATACAGCCTCACTTTTATTCCTTAAAATAAGGACGATTTGCGGACATTAATCACAATGGCTCTATTGTTCAAAGCCTCAGGGACCCCCTGTGCTCTTTGGGGGACCCCTTTGAGGGGTCCCAGACCCCAGGTTGGGAATCACTCTGTTTGGTAATTATCCAGAGCCTACTCCATTAAATTTGATTTAAAGTGCTTGAATATTTATTAAAACTGCCTTGTCCCCTGTTCCATGCACCAATAACTGACTAATAATCACCTAAATTTGAGTCCTAATCAGGGACGAAGTTTTGATTTCAGAGGTGGGGACAGAAGTATTTTTATAAAACTAATCTTTCAGCTCGCTGTGTTTTCTACTAGTTCTTCTAGTTTCTGTTGCTACTTTTAAGCTTAATGTTCCTTTTTTGGTTTGACTGGTTGTAAAGCATGTAGTAAAACATCATCACCCAATTCTGTGTTTCACCTTGTTGGTCAACTTCACACCAACTCAGAACCTCCAGTTTTACTTATTTATAGAACACCATCATTTACAGAGCTCCACCCGACGGTGGGCAGGTCACACTGGCATCACAGGTGAGAAGAAACTGAATAAATGTTCATTATTCAGTGTAAGTAGTGAAGTATTACTATTTATTTTAAATAAGTAATAAATAATTTAACCCAGAACCACAGAAGGGTCAACATAATGACCTCAAGCAACGTTTCCAAACATGTTGTCTGCCATCATTGGCAGAAATAAATTCCTGGCAGGTTCTTCGTGTTCAAGGCGTCAGATTTCATGTCGGTGACAAACATGAAGGTGTTTCTGCTTCATGAAGGTGTGAAGCCAGAACTTTAACCTTCTCAGTGCTGGAGCTCCACCTGGTCAACAAGGACCTCCACCTGGTCAACAAGGACCTCCACCTGCTCAACAAGGACCTCCACCTGGTCAACAAGAACCTCCCCCCTGATCAACAAGAACCTCCACCTGGTCAACAAGAACCTCCCCCTGATCAACAAGGACCTCCACCTGGTCAACAAGGACCTCCACCGGCTCAACAAGGACCTCCACCTGGTCAACAAGGACCTCCACCTGATCAACAAGGACCTCCCCCTGATCAACAAGGACGTCCTCCTGGTCAACAAGAACCTCCACCTGGTCAACAAGAACCTCCCCCTGATCAACAAGGACTTCCACCTGGTCAACAAGAACCTCCACCTGGTCAACAAGAACCTCCACCTGATCAACAAGGACCTCCTCCTGAACAAGGACCTCCACCGGATCAACAAGGACCTCCTCCTGGTCAACAAGAACCTCCACCGGATCAACAAGGACCTCCTCCTGAACAAGGACCTCCACCTGATCAACAAGAACATCCACCTGATCAACAAGGACCTCCACCTGATCAACAAGGACCTCCACCTGGTCAACAAGGACCTCCACCTGATCAACAAGGACCTCCACCTGGTCAACAAGGACCTCCACCTGGTCAACAAGGACCTCCACCTGATCAACAAGGACCTCCACCTGGTCAACAAGGACCTCCACCTGATCAACAAGGACCTCCACCTGGTCAACAAGGACCTCCACCGGATCAACAAGGACCTCCACCTGGTCAACAAGGACCTCCTCCTGAACAAGGACCTCCACCTGGTCAACAAGAACATCCACCTGATCAACAAGGACCTCCACCTGATCAACAAGGACCTCCACCTGGTCAACAAGGACCTCCACCTGATCAACAAGGACCTCCACCTGGTCAACAAGGACCTCCACCTGGTCAACAAGGACCTCCACCTGATCATCTGATCACCTGACCTCTGACGTCAGGCAGCATGCCTCAGGATGTCTGGTGTTTGAACTTTAGAAGCTCTGATCCACATTATCATCACTAACACATGTCACAATGCTTCATGTCATGACTAACATGTTTATTCTTTCAACCTCACCTCTGAGCCTCCAGCCTCTTCTCCATCTCAAGCCTCTACTCCTCCATCTCCTCCAGATTCTCCTACTCTCCCTCCTCCATCTCCAGCTTCTTCTCCTCCATCTCCTCCAGCTTCTCCTACTCTCCCTCCTCCATCTCCAGCTTCTTCTCCTCCATCTCCTCCAGATTCTTCTACTCTCCCTCCTCCAGCGTTTCCTCCTGCATCTCTACTATCCGTCACCAGATAAAAATATATTGTTGCCTGATATGAACAGTGGGACAGTTTGGGGAGCAACAATCACCCATTTTGATGATACAGTTATAGAGGAAAAACCTCACAATTATCATTAGTTTGGACGTATAAAAACACATTTGTATATGTTGTGTTGTTCCCTTGGTCGCTGGTTGGAGGGGAGGTTTGAACCTGGTGGCCTTTCTGTGTGGAGTTTGCATGTTCTTTATGTGTGGGTTCTCTCCGGCTTCCTCCCACTGTCCAAAAGTCATGCATGTTAGTTTAACTGGTGACTCTAGATTCTCCTAGCAGTGAATGTGTGTGTGAATGGTTGTTTGTCTCATTCTGTGTTGGCCCTGCGATGGATTGGTGACCTGTCCATGTGTACCTGCCTCTCACCTGATAAAATGCTGGGATACGCTCCAGCTTCCCCGCGACCCATAATGGACTAAGCAGTAGATAATGAATGAATGAATGTTTAGCAGCACTTCCAATAAAAGAATATACTTCACAAGACTATTGTGAGCTTTGTAAATGATGAGGAGGATCTTAGAGTGGACCTGCTGCTTTAAGGAGCCAGTGAAGGTGTTGCATAATGGGTGTAACGCATTTCTCTGAGTAACTTATACTTTGACTTTTTCTTTTTTTAGACATCAAGGGTGCACATAATTACCAAACGCACATACGCACACAAGCACATGCGCACATGGACTCAGATTCAAACGTTAATGTAAACGAAACTAGAGATGTGACATTCATAAACGAATCGGTTCTTTTGAACGACTCTTTTAAATGAACGATGGGAACTGATTCACAACTGTGAGCCATTCATATGTGAGTCATTCTTTTTATATACAGTTTTTTTACACTGCCTTCATCAACTCAAATCAAATTAAACTTTATTTATAAAGCGCTTTTCATGCCATAGGCAACACAGAGTTCTTTACATGATTAAAAACATAAGAATAAAAACACTCAATGAAATCTTTCACACAGTCACACGCACACACGTATACACACACAAACCAAGCCCAACAACCCCCACCCTCCTTCCAGCTAAAAATGATTGAATGAATAAATAAGTAAATAAGAAGTAGTACAGTTGAGTAAAATGAAAATAAAATAAATAACATGTGTGACATCATAGAAGTCTGATGTCCAACACGCTCCATTCATGTGAAGCATCTATGGACAGAGAGTATTGTTTGGAAACAAATACTGTGAGTTCTATCCAAAACATTTACTAGAATTTGCACTGATTGGTCAGGTTTATCCTTTTTAATCTATTTTTTCCTATAGTTTTTTCTATCTTGTATAGTAGATTTTATGTAGGTACATATTTTTATTGTTTGTCATTCATATATTGTGAAATTTTGTAAGATATTGTGAGAACGAGTCAGTCTTTTGAATGGCTCTTTGAAAGGAACGGCTCCTTAAGATCCGGCTCCCTTCAAAGAGCCAAAAATCCCATCTCTAAACGAAACTTCTGATATTACAATCCTTCCAACTGACGTGACCCACGGCCAGCAGCGCATCAACAAGGACTCCTGACCACAGACTAGCTTACTGGCAAAGCAAGGTGGAGTGAGGGCGGGGACAGCCAATCACACAGAAACAGCAGAGCCAATAGAAGAGCTTGTGGGCGGTCTAAACTAAGCCGTTTTCTGCTTGGTCCTAGCGCTGGTCGGGTCTCTGTTCACTATAACAAAACATTGTTTTTGGAAAGTAACCCCCCCCCCCCCCCGTCCATGTTCCTAATTAACTTATATTTCACCAATTCCCCGTGCATCGCTATTCACTATCACTGTTTTATCTTCCCTCTTTACTCTTGCTTTACTTTTTCACACATACTTGTCGACTCATTTGGTAACACCCATTGATATTAGCTCATGTTACAGCTGCTCTACATTCATGTTCTGTAGCTAGTTTAACCATTACTGTCATTTAAAAAAAAATCGCTATTCAGGAGCAGCAGACAGGAACACTGACATCCATCAGTTTGTTATTTTTCTTTCCCCAAAGTTTTTATAATTTCATTATGCAAACTGAAACTGATTTATTTAGTTTATCGTCTTGCCCTGTTGTCTAATGTCAATAAAAAGTTTGTTTTTTTCAAAGGTTCTTGTGTCGCGTCGCAAGCCCCCGTGTGCACGTAAGGTCTGCCATGAGAAAAGCTCAGATGACTGGACGTAACTGATGAAGCAGGCTGGTTCTGTGGGGAAGTCCGATTTTCTTCCAGTTCTTGAACGCAGCAGTGATGTTTGCAGGTGGTTACTAGGCGACAGCAACGGACTTCAGTTAGATCCCGGATAAAAGTGGACTGAACTCTGTGATGGCAGCTGCAGTGACAGACCTGGACCGGGCTCCGGTGGCCTTCGGACGGTGGGCCGTCCCGCAGCTGTTCTCGGAGCTGCAGCAGCCGGAGGCCGCGCGCAGGCTGCCGGCTCTGGCCTCACTCTGCGACCTGATGCACGACCCGGAGCGGCTCTACGAGACCGTTAACGGAGGTAGGTCCACGAGAAAATACGGTTCACTGTCAGGTCTGAAGCTGATTCTGGGTTTGGGAATCAAACTGTCTGAAGCTGCTCGGAGCGCAAATGTGAAGGTCAGAAGTAAAATATATTTTTATTTATACAAACACAATATTATTATGGCAAATTAAAAGAAACCCCCAATTAAGACATATTCTAACCGTTAAATGCATAAAGACTAAAGACCATGAACGCCTCACCCCGTCCTGGCTTCACTACATCTGCTGCCTGGACTTTTTAGAATTCATTTCCAGGTTTTACTGTTTGTTTTTAAAGGGTTAAGTAGACCTGCTCTACCATCCAGGTCTGCAGATCAGATCCTCCTGGTCCTTCTTAAATCCAGACTGACCAGCTTTTTCAGTGCTGGCACCCAATCTTTAGAATGAGCTCACATAACTGGCCCCCTCCAGGCCAAACTGGCCCCCTCTTTATCCTGGATCTGTTTATATAGATATTGTAACTAATTTTTCTTTATTCTATTCTATTCTATTCTACAGTCATTTAGCAGACGCTTTTATCCAAAACAAGCGACTTACATTTGAGAGGAAGAACAACACAAGCATGAATTCAAACAAGATGGGACGTCATAATTAAGTGATAGTCAGACCGCTTTTGAGTCCAGTTGGACCAGGTGCTGTCATGTAGTGCTAGTGCAGTGCATATAATTGTTTTTTTTTTTTTTTTTTTTTAGTCATTTTATTTAAATACAGGATCACGATTTCATCACACAATATCAAGTAGGTCATAAGTGCATGATTTCATCACATAATATCAACTTGGGCATAAGTGCATGATTTCATCACACAATATCATCTTGGGCATAAGTGCACACAGCTTCTTCAGTACTTGGTTGAGCCAAAAAGCTGGACAAATCTTTCTGACTCATTTAGTTAAGCTAAATGTGGAAATGCTCCTTAAACAACTGAGTCTTTAGCTTGGTCTTAAAAGTGGATAAGGACTCTGCGGATCAGACGGAGTTTGGTAGATGGTTCCACCACCGGGGAACAACAGAGGAGAAGAGTCTAGCTACGGATGTGGCGCCACCTTGTGGTGGGAGCACTAGGCGTCTTTCACTGGTAGAGCGTAACTGTGGAGAGGGAGTGTAGCCCTGGATTAAGGAGTGGAGGTAGAGGGAGTGTAGCTCTGGATTAAGGAGTGGAGGTAGACCGGAGCCGTTTGGGTTATTGTTTTGTAAGCCAGAAGCAGAGCTTTGAATTTGATGCGTGCTGCAACTGGAAGCCAGTTCTTATTGAGATTTTTATCTTTAACTTATTCTTTATTTATGATCAACCTCTGTGTGGAAACACTGTTCCTACCAGGACTGTACGCTGTTTTTCCAACAATAAACCCTGGTTTGCTCCTGACATAAAGGCTCTCCTGAAGGAAAAAAACATGGCCTTTAGGTCAGGAAATAAGGAGGAGCTGAAGATTGTGCAGAGGGAACTTTTTTTCTGATTCTGATTCAAACTTGCAGTGAAGTTAGTGGAGCAGCATGTGGGACATGCCAAAATCACATAGACCCAAAGAAAACAGGGAAATTCATTTCAGCAATCCTGAATAAAATCAAATGGATCCAAACAGCTTCAACTTTTTCACAATAACCCATTAATTTCAGACAGGTGTGTTAGATCAGGGAAACAATGAAAACCTGCAGGATACCGGCCCTCAAGGACTGGACTGTGACACCCCTGCCTTACAGGGACTTCTTCACTTTTCTTCTGCAGGTTTTCTGGAGCAGCTGAAGGTTTTGTTACAGGATGAAGATCCATCAGTCAGACGAAAAACCTGCGAGCTGCTTCACCTGCTGACGGCCCACAGCATCGGCAGGTAAAGCTGTAGTTTTAACAGCCTGGCATTACTCTCTTTATCAACTTCACCGAGACACAGATGTTTCCAGGAAGGTAGAAGGTTGGAGGTACTCGGGACTGGGGGCCCCTGAACCTGCTTTCATAGGAGGGTTATTAAAATAACTTCAAAGATTAGGATGTTGGAAACTACATTCAGTCCAGCAAGGAACTTTAAGACCCTAGACTCAGACAAAGCCCATCCTCTGGACAACACAGTTAAAGATCTTTATAATTACATCAGCTGGACTCCAGCTGTGGACTGTTTCTGATAAAACATACAAAAACCTGTTAGTAGATCCATCTGACCCCTGGATGGAGAGATGTCAGTGAGATTTAGAGGTTTCCTGAAGCGGTGAGGTTTCTCTTGGCTGTACCTCAGACTGACCAGCAGGTGGCGGTGTGACAGAGCAGGAAGTCAAAGCTTTACCTCCTCTGGCAACAGCTGCAAATGACTGACAGCATGGAGGAGTTAAAAACTAAAAAACTAAACTGACTGACGATGATTTTAGTAGAAATGATCATTTTATTTATCTTCTGAGCACCAAATGGACGAGATGAAGCTGAAACTTCATCACTGTGAGTGTGTGGTCTCCTCCTGCAGACGGGCCCTGCTCGCCTCCTCCCTCCTCCCTCCTCTGTCTGAGCTTCTGGACGACTCCTCATCCTCCTGCAGGAGAAACGTCCTCCAGGTTCTGAACCGCCTCGCTGAGCTGCCTGCAGGTACTTTGACACATCTGAACCTGCTGCCAGGGCTGTTTCTAGAGTCTGCCACCCTGGTTTAGATGATCCATGAACTACATTTCACAAGAAGCAGGCTGAAGACATGATGAATTCATGTTTTTCTATATGATAAAATAATGAAATAGATGTTTGTCCTTTTATTAACTTTTATTTTGATAAAGGACAAATAGGACGAATAAAAATAATTTCTAAAATCATCACACCTCATCTCTAAATCTCCCACCTTCACATCACAAACAAAATGTCTTTTTATCCTTTGAGTGTCTTTCTGCCTGTTTTCTTCTTCCCACATTTTCCCGTCCCACTAGGAAAACTTCTTGATACCATAACGCTGTTTTTCATCCATATCCTCACTAACAGGAATGATGGCTACCTGTCAATCATTCCAGCCTATTCATGCATCTAACTGCGTTCCACTGGAGTCCAAACTTTAAAAACACCAGCCACAGCTGATCATCGCAACTTATTTTATTCTCATATCCCACATTTATTCTAAATATATAAAATATAAAGACAAGTCTTTTCAGTTCTCCTCAGATGGAGCTGGACATTCAGTCTTTGGCCTCCTGGTGGCTTGTAGGACCTCAGCAAGCAACGTGTCTGCTGCTGATGTCTGGATCTGCATCTTCTAACCTGAGCCGACGTCCTTCTGTGTCCTTCTGCAGGTGCAGCAGCTCTCCTCACGCTGGTTCCTAAACTGATGCTGACGCTCAGACAGGAGGAGGAAGATGAGGAGGAGGAGGAGCTGCTCCTCTCCACCCTCAGCTGCTGTTCAAAGCTCAACGCTCTGCCGGCTCTGGCCTCAGACGGAGTCTCACTGCTGGGCCACAAACTCTCCCACAGCTCCCCGAACATCCGCAGAGAGGCAGCGGCGGCCATGATGGAGCTCAGGTTGGAGCAGGCTGAGTTTGGCTGGTGTGTGTGTGTGTGTGTGTGTGTGTGCGTGTTTATGACGGCCATCTTGTTCCAGTGTTCCTTTGGACGGGAAGCGACAGGTCTGTGAGCTGCAGGTCCTTCCGGTCCTGGTGGGTCTGCTGCAGGACGAAGACGCTGAGGTTCAGACCAACGCTGCAGGAGTCATCATGAACACTGTGATCATCACCGCAGGTACAAACACACACTGACCTCTGCTTCCTCAGAAACTCAGAGCTTTACTGGTTTCTTCTGCAGCTGAGGAGCAGGAAGGAAAAATGTCCACTGATGGATGCAGTCCAGAAATCCACATAAAAAATATCTTCATTTCTTTGTAAATGAGGTGACGAACATTAGAGCTCCTCTCTGATCCATCAGTCTCTCTTCCTTGTTCTGCTGTTTTCCTCCAGTTTGAGGATGTAACCTGAAATTAACATAATCTGAAGCCCTCAGGTTCCCCTACAGATGCTGTCCTACCTCACTTATTTAAAGAGGATATTTCCACTCTGGGGCCACATGTTCTGGTCCCAACAGTATACAAACATGCTGCTAGTAGTAGCATTAATCAAAAAGCCTAGATCCAACTATACCGTCCAAGCTTTTATTTAGAGGTTTTTCAGTCTGGTTTTAAGTCCCTACAGAGTCTGAATCACTAAAGGTTTTTAAATTGTTGGTACAGGCGTCCAGCGGGCTGGACGTGATAAATAAATCATTCTCATTCTCTCTTCCAAGTAACTGTACATGCTGTAAACCACTGGAAAGCTCAGATTCTTTCCACACCAATCATCAGAGCTCAGGCTACATACCAGCTCCTTCACTGAGGTCGGTCCTCAGCATGAAAACAAAAGAAGCTCTTACTACTATATAACTTTTATTTTACAAAAAAAATCAACGTTTTAAACTCTTGTAAAATCCTCCAATATTATAATAACAATCTTTTCTATCATTAAATGTTAAATTTCCAAGTATTAAAAAGGTTAATGATATTAGCTACAGACAGCAGGGATCATGTGACCCGAGTTTTGTTAGATTTAACCGCTGATTTGAAACAATGGGTCATGAGACATGTAGGTATTCAAGGCTCTTCTCTGGTTCAAGTCCTGGCTGGCTGAGGACATTTTTTTTATCTCTCGTAATCATCTTCTGTCTTATGGCATCCCCCAGGGCTCAATCCAGGGCCGCTGCCTTTTTCTTTAAATCTGCTTCCCCTGGGTTCTGTGTTTGAAACCCGCTCTTTCCCATCTGCATGTCTGTGACGAGTACATGGAGGAGACAGAAGGTTTCTCCTGGTTTAGCTGCGTTTCAGGTTCATTTTAAAATAATTTACTTTGCTTTTAGGCCGTTGTTAAACACATGCCACCGCTCTGAGCGGCTGCATGCCGACTCATCTTCCCGGTGACCCCGGCTGAAAACTCCGAGCAGGTGGATCTTTAGTGGTGAAACTTCCTGCTGCTGCATGTTAACCAGGCTGGACGTCTTCACCGAGCGTTTTAAACCAGCCGCTTCTCACTGACCTTTGACCCAGCTTCGAGTTGATTTTATAGAATTTTTTTCATCACTTTGGTCAGTAGCTGCTGTTTTTAAAGTGCTTTAGAAATAAAGTTGCCTTGACTTGAAACTCCTCCTGCAGGTAAACTTCAGTGCCTGGACCTCCACGTCATCCCTGTTCTCCTCCAGCTGCTGTCTGAGAAGCAAGAGAAGGAGGAGGAGAGGAGGAGGAGGAAGGCTCTGGTCCTCTACTCCTTGCGGGCTCTGACTGCGCTGGCCGAAGCTCCGGTGGGCCGCCGCCTCCTGCTGGAGCAGCTCCCCGTGCTGGTGAGGAGGAGCGAGGAGGAGGACCAGGACATCCAGCAGGCCGCTCAGACTGCTATCGGGGTCATCACCTGGACCCCCTGAGACCTTCAGGACCTCTGACCTCCAGGGTTCATGTCAGAGTCAATAAATCTGTTTCCACAAAAAGCTTTGACGCTGAAATCTGAAAAACATTTGAACCTCAAACTTGAGAAATTTTCTCACCTTGACTTTGATGGAAGTTTCTTTGTCATTGGGACAGAATAAAGTTTTCAGCTCTCCCGGTGAGATCAGGGACTGAGACCAGCTGCTGTGGTCTCTGTTGTTCACTTTTAAGTTTCTTTTGTCATATTTTGTTGAAATAAACAGTAAAAAATCAGCCGTGAAAAAGTGGGAAAGAAAACAAAATCTCATGATTAATCTCATTAATCTGATCTGTGTGAACATTTTATCATATATGTTTAAAAAAGGAAAAATCTGTCTGTCTCAGTAGGTAACAAGCTGCCTTGGTGACAGCTGGAAGTCAGATCCGAGTCTGTTAACTAGTTCGGTTTAATCTCCTCCTCCTTCATCTCCTCCTGATGATGATGATGATGGTGTTAGCTTCTTCATAAACGAACATTTTCTCTTCCTTTTTTCTTCATGTGAACTTTAAAGTTTCACATAAAGAGTTTTCAGCAGCTGAAAATCCTGGTTTTTACTGCAGTTTTCCGTCTCAGGGAGTCAGAGAAAGAGGCCACGAGTTTCTCTTGGTTAGATTTCCACCACTAACATCCCCGTGATAGAGGACTGTGGGGTAAGAGACTCTGGGGAGGAGTCTGGCATGGATGTGGGACGGAAGCCTGGAAGGAACAAGTCGAGTTTGGGGATCAGACATGTTGGTGTGGTGAGGCCTGAGGGGGGTCACAGACCTGTCCTGATGACCGGAGCAGATGCAGAGGTTGATGAAGATGGGTCAGGAGGATGATCAGCACCAGAGGCTGAGGCAGGACAGGGATTCATGACTGCTGGGTTGGTGGGTGGAGGACAGAGCGGTGAGGAGGTGGGCAGGAAGCTGAGGTATCAGCAGCAGACGGGAACAGGAAGCATCGGTCATCCTCCTCCAGCCATCAGGCCTCCATTAAGCTCTGAAGAAAGGACCAACAGTCTGGCTTCAGTCCAGCTGTGACCCTTCATCACCTTTTAGGATGTAAAGTTAATATCTATGCTTCCCTGGCTTATAACAACGGTCTGATGATGAGGTCGTGTCACATGATATTCAAAGACAAAGTTAGCTGTGTCTCTCCACCTCCACTCTCCTCTCTGGTGGGAGGAACACGAAGAGACGACTATGAACCAAACAGGGTGAAGAAATACTTTCTCACAATCTTGGAACCTGTTGCAGCACTGGTACGTTTCCACGGAGACGGCATTTTTAAGATTTCGCTGATCTACTAAAGAAAGATGGAAGAATAGAAAAAGATTTTTAACTTAAAGGTCCCATATTATGCAAAATTCACTTTTTAATGGTTTTGGAACAGTCATACTGGTCCCCCCGCATGTGTAGGAGACCCGTAAGTGTGAAACTCTTTCAGGCGCTCTCTCTCCCCCCTGCTCCACCTCTAGGGAAGTAAGCGCTGAAATGAGCTTGTTTGAAAGCGTGTACGTTAAGACGTCATAAGGGACAATAACCACTCCCCACAGAGCGATGGACCCGTCGACCGGCTCTCAAAGCCCGCCCTCTAAAAATCACCTAGCGCCCAGTGTTTATCCTTTTCGGCAACCCTCGTTAGCGGACATGGCTAAGCGACAGAAGCACTGTTTTGTTTGTGGCTGCATAAATGAACACGAAAACGTTTTTTTACTTCCATCCACTGAACCCACGAGGACTGAGTGGATTAATTTTATTTTTGGAGGAAATGTACCCGGAAAACTTCCAAAGGTTTTGCATGTCTGTGGCCAGCATTTCAAAGAGGACTGTTTCCACAACATGGGGGCATGGAAAGCAGGCTTCGCCAACCGTTTGAAGCTGAAGCCAGGTTCAATACCAACTGTCCGTGACACAGCTGGAGAGGTAAGAGCTGGCAGTTATTTTATCGTTTCGGCCTTATTAGTCTGATAGCTTGAAAATATATTAACCTGTCAATCACCTCATGACGGGCGATGCGATGGGCGGAGCCAACAGCTGAGCTGCTCCACCAGGGTTCCGCCCACCATAAACGGCACATTTCTGAAGCTGCTAAAAAGAGGGAGGTGAAGAGAAGCCGCTGCACTCAAACTGAGGGTCGATTTGTCCATACCATGGCGGAAATATTTCATTTAGATATTAATGAATGGTCTCAGATTGGGAATAAAGTGTATAATATGGGACCTTTAATAGTTTTTATTAAACTTTACGACTTGACAGCAGCAGCATTTGATGTCTCATCTCCTCTGATTGGTTCTTCCGAGTCCATTTTAAGGATCGTTAAATCCTCAGTGACGCTACAGCTGCTTCAGTCTGATGGAGACACATGAAGTGGTTTAATAGAGAACATGTTCATTTCTCACAGCTCAACAATAATTAGTTGTCTCTATAGAAGCTGAGGTCCCACCAGCTCCTAGACAACATCTCAGAGTTAACAAATTCAATAAGTAAATGAAAAAATAGATGAAAAGAGAATACTTAAAAATGACCATAAAATGTCCTTTAGGACCTTTCAACCTGACCTTCAGGTGAAGGAGGACGATCAACATTAACTCTGATAAAAACGGGGTCTTAAATGTCTGCTGAGGTGAATCTAAACTAGTAGTTGGCACCATCAATCAGACCTGCTGTCGGTAAAATTAACCTCTATTTTCCTGTCTGACACACCTAAAATAAGTTTTCTTCAACCAGGGGCCTCATTTATAAAACGGGGCCTGAAAGTGGCGTACCTCACTTTCTGTGCCAAGGTTGTGATTTATAAGTAAGTTTACCTGGAATAACTCCATCTTTTCTCAGCAGTCCAGAGCTGACATGTAATGTGTGTGTGTGTGTGTGTGTGTGTGTGAACAGGTTAAAGAAGCTGCTACTGATCTTATCCGACCACAAGACCATTTCTATAAAACTGAGTTTGAGTCATTTTTGTTCTGAAAGAATAACCAACAACTGCTGGAGATGAAACAAATGTCTGTTAGCAGATAAAAATTTCACTAAGGAAGCAGGTGAACGTTATTACAAAATCTTGGAGACAAGTGTGTGTGTGTGTAAATGGGAATGCTGGACTTAGCTGGGAATGAATGAAATTTGAAATTAGGAATTTGGCTATACATAAAAATGAAACAAAAATATGAACTTGAAATATTCTGAACCTTTGTAAAAGGTCAGACCTTTTATCTCAGGAAATGACTGAATTATAAAAACTAAAGATACAATTAGACAATTTCTATGAAGACAAGCTGGAGGTGCTTCATAAGATCTGGAATAAAGAGGATGAAACACGGAGAAAAGAACTTTAAATACTTCTTCAGTCTAGAAAAAAGAAGAAATGTCAAAGATTAACAAACTAAACACAACAACCGATGATCCTTCAACTGTTTCTAAACACATGGTGGAATTTTATAAAAACTTGTACTCATCATTTAACCCAAATGTAGGAATATTCAAACTTTCCTTCACACAGTCTTTAATAAAATTCATAAAGTAGAAAACACATTTAAAAATACATGTGAAGACCCATTTAATGTTACTGGAGTTAAAAAATGTGTCGGAAATGTTAAAGACAACCAGGCTCACAAGTCAGTTTTATAAATGTTTTATCCATTTATTAGCACCATTCATCCTCCTTTTATTTGGAGAATCATTAAACAAACAGGAATTCCCTGCATCACTTAAGCAAGAAATAATTATACGTATTCCCAAACCCAACAAAAATAAGTCATATATCGACAGCTGGAGACCCATTACGTTATTAAATGATTATTGTAAAATATTTTCTTAAATATGTGCCAGAAGGTTAAAAACTGAACTAGACGATTTAATAGATGAAGAACAATCCAGCTTAATGCAAAGTAGGAATATCTGGACATGGTTGACTATAATCATTCAATGTTAGATGAAGCTTTATGTTATTCATTGATTTCTATAAAGCTTTTGACATGGTTGAACATCTTTATTTAAGTAATCGTGGTCTAAAACAAGGGTTTCGAGTAAAGGGTGTGTCACAGACAAAAGACCGAAGAAACCATCAGGTGTCCAGAAAGAGAAGGAGAAGAAGAAGAGAAACACTGAGAAGATAAATACGCAGGTAAAGAAAAGGTACGCAGGTAAAGAAAAGGTACGCAGGTAAAGAAAAGGTACACAGGTAAAGAAAAGGTACGCAGGTAAAGAAAAGGTACGCAGGTAAAGAAAAGGTACGCAGGTAAAGAAAAGGTACACAGGTAAAGAAAAGGTACGCAGGTAAAGAAAAGGTACCCAGGTAAAGAAAAGGTACACAGGTAAAGAAAAGGTACCCAGGTAAAGAAAAGGTACACAGGTAAAGAAAAGGTACGCAGGTAAAGAAAAGGTACCCAGGTAAAGAAAAGGTACGCAGGTAAAGAAAAGGTACACAGGTAAAGAAAAGGTACCCAGGTAAAGAAAAGGTACGCAGGTAAAGAAAAGGTACGCAGGTAAAGAAAAGGTACGCAGGTAAAGAAAAGGTACCCAGGTAAAGAAAAGGTACGCAGGTAAAGAAAAGGTACGCAGGTAAAGAAAAGGTACGCAGGTAAAGAAAAGGTACGCAGGTAAAGAAAAGGTACCCAGGTAAAGAAAAGGTACGCAGGTAAAGAAAAGGTACACAGGTAAAGAAAAGGTACGCAGGTAAAGAAAAGGTACCCAGGTAAAGAAAAGGTACGCAGGTCTCTATGAGTGACGTTGTAATGACACTATTTATCTGTAGACACAGAGAGACTGTGTTTGGTTTTTAGCTTTACTTAAGCAGCTATTAAACTTTGAGGCATGAAGTCATGTAGTTAATTTCACCAGTAGGTTAGTTTGTGTTTGTAACACGAGTACAAGTTGACACGGACCTGTTAGTCTGAGAGGATGGTAAACAACAGGACTGGAAGTTTTAACGCTGTACGTGGGTCTATGCTAACTTAATAACTTATATAACATTCATGTCAACATACACTGACATGACATTTTATAAGCTTTATGTAATAAAGTTTTTTTTAATAACTTTTAGTGTGTTATATTTAGTTAATAGGATGTTAACAAATGATAATCATTTGTACATTATTATGGTTTATTTTAATTGGGTAACTGATGCATGTTGAGTGGGATCTAACGTACGTTTTGTATCTTGATTGTAAATTCGGGCTCTTCTGGAATATTTTGGAGCAGCTCCCACTGGCCAGAATGAAGAACCACCTCCCTCTGCAGCCACACAGGCCTTTGAGATGCTCCCTTGTCAGGTGTGTGTGTGTGTGTGTGTGTGTGTGTATGTGTGTGTGTGTGTGTGTGTGTGTGTGTGTGCCAGGTGTAAACAGGGTGAAAGACCCAGGTTGAAAAATCTGCTACAGTCTGAGCACTGAATTCAGATTATGTTAAGTATTGTTACTATTTTTATTTATTTTATTTTATTCATTTCTATTTGTGTGATGAACTCTATTTATTTTATCTATCTGTTTGTTTTATCTATTCTTGTTAACTTTTGTATTTAATAATAAATAAATAATAATAATTTTCGGTCGGTCGGTGGGGGGTGGGTCGGGGCGTTGATGGGGTTAGTTAGTTGTGGTTGGTCGGGTGTGGGGGGCGCCGATGGGCGGTTCGCCCTGGGCTCAAAACTAGCCAGGACCGCCTCTGAGTGTTACTATCTAAGACTGAAGGTATATCTAGATCTGTATACACCTCACTGTCACTGGAGATGCCTACTCATATATCTAAGTCACTTAATTCACACTTATAGAACTTTATTTGGAGAAATAAACCCCATCAGGAAAGATATTTTACTAAACAGTAAACAAAATGGTGGATTAGAAGTTTTGGATTATGAGTCTTTAAACTATAGCTTTAAAGTCAATTGGCTTGTTAAACTTTTAAAACATAAGAAAAAAATTTCACCACACAGAAATTACATCTGGAATAACCAAGTTCTTCAGTTTAAACATAAAACTCTGTTCATTCAAAGGTGGTTTGATTGCATCATTTTTCTGGTAAAACAACTGATGAATGAAAATGGACTGTTATTATCTTCTGGTGAAGTTTGGACTACCTGTTACATCTACAGAGTATGAAGTGGTGTTCGATCTCTGCAGCTCCTGAAAAACTGTCCTGACGACATAAACATTCTTAACAAAAAATGCAGCAACAAGTTCAAACGGAACATCATCCTTGGAAACACAATCCTGGACGTCCGTATATGGCTTCACCAACAAGACAAAAGAGGTGTCATTTAAAATCCTTCACAGAATTTATCCTGCAAAACATGTTCTGGAACGATTTAAGCTGAATATCAACTATTCCTGTGACTTCTGAGCATCTTCTGAGTTTTTTGACGCATATATTGTAAATTATAAAACGGGTGTTTCTCATCCTTAATTGTGATTGGCTGAGCAGCGTTCCATGCCGTGATAAATTGAGTGTAACCCACACATAGACCCGGTAAGACCTCATCACAAAATATTCCTGCGCCAGTGTCAACGGGCGTAGCGTTGCCTAGCAACCAAGAGCTCTGAGCGCAACTTACCTGTTCCGTTGTAAATTGTTTTTACAATTGCTAAAAAAGAAAAGAAATGTCAGACTTTGTGGTAAATTTCGATTTGCTGGATGGCCTGAGCCTTGATGAGTGGTTGGAGGAAATGGACAAGGGAGAAAAAGAAGATAGGAGACACGCTGACATCACTGAAGAGGATATTGACTATTTGGAGAAGTCGAGAAATGAAAAAGCAACGGTAAAACAGACAATGTGGTCTGTTCGTTGCTTTCAGAGCTGGTGTGCGGAAAAGAAACAGACAATTGACTTTCAGTCAATCACAGAAACAGATTTTAATGTGATTCTCCGTCAGTTTTATGCGAGTGTAAAAAACGGAAAAGGTGAACTCTACGGTTTTAGCAGTTATGTCGGACTACGTGCGGGGCTGAACCGTTACATCAATGATCCACCGATCTCCCGATCCTGGTGTCTCTTAAAAGATGCTGAATTCACCACCAGCAACAATGTTTTCGCTGGTGTATATATATATATATATATATATATATAGATAGATAGATAGATAGATAGATAGATACAGTCAAGGTCAGTGGCTCAGATAAAGTATTCAGACACCTTCACTTTGTTCACAGTTTGTCCCATTTTGTTTCACAAACCAGAGTGATCATCTTGTATGTAGGTGAAAGAGATGTGTAGACTTGATGAACATATCACCTGACAGGATGTTTTAAAATAAGAGTATTTTGAACCATCCAATAGCTCCATGTAGATCCATGTGTGGAGGAATTGCTGTGAATATATGCATTTGTATTAACGTGATATTATTTTGTAAGCTGCCAAGGTGGGTTTGGGGTGAGGTGGTGAATGGTGTAAAAAGAAAATAATGGGATAGAGGTAATCTTAATCTGTATTCACGTTCCTTTATTAATTGTTTTTTTTTTTAAGTAGAATGTGCATCTCCTGATGGAGATGATGGATGCTGCTGTGTTCTTGCTCTCTGTAGAAGATGTTGCTAGCTGTTAAATGGTGGCTGTTAAAAAGAAAGCCAAATTGTCACATTTAATGAAGCCTAATAGACTTTAAATAAGCTGGGCCCAACTACAGAAGAGGATACAAAGTGGTCAAATATTTTAGTCCGCATGGCTAAATCATCTTTCATAGTTAGAGATAATATTTTGATAGACTAAATCAGTGTTTCCCACACTTTTTTCTTAGAACACACTTTTTAAAAGCGACAATCATCGCTACCCAATTCACTTTAATTCAGCTTTATTTATAAAGCGCATTTCAGGCAACATGATAAAAACTATCATGTCATCTTCAGTACATACACACTTACTAACACACCCACTCACTGCACCCACTCACACAACCACATATGGACACATGCACACACACAGAATGTTGTTGAGAAAAGATGGCTTCATTCTAAAGATGGCTACTAATGTGGCATGTCTGTGTCAGGCAAGGTGTTCCATTTTCATGGGACATATGGTGTAAGGAATTAGTAAGTTGCCTCTGCTTGTTGACCAAAGTGTTCTTGCTGGGGTGTAAGTGATGAGCATATTTATCATGTACTGAGGTGCAGGGCCATGTAGTGCTTTGTAAACCATGAATACTATTTTTAAATCGATTTGTGTACTGGTAACAGGTAACCAGTGCAAAGATTTAAGAACAATACTATACATAATGTATTGAATGTATTGTTATACATTCATGGATTCATTTTTCTGAGTCTGATTTTGACAGAAAACCCCTCAATTTGGAAATATTTTTGAGATGATAGATGATCTTTTAATGTGGATGATATGACTTCTGAAATTTAGATTGCTGTCCAACACTTATTCCTTGCTTCAGTTGTGCTGTCTTGAGAGAGAGAGAGAAAGTGAGAGAGAGATATGAGATATGATGACATATTAGATATGAGGAGATATGATATATGAGATATGATAAGATGAGATAAGATGAGATATGATGAAATATGGTGAGATATGATGATATATTATGAGATATGATGAGATATTAGATATGAGGAGATATGAGATATGAGATACGAGATATGAGATATGATGAGATATGATTAGATATGAGATATTATGAGATGAGCTGCAATTTTCTGTCTCTGAGCCTGTGCATCAAAGATGAGTATTTCTGTTATGTATTTGTTTAGTTGTAAAATCATGCAATCATGAAGGTAGGTTCTGAACCAATTTAGAACTGACAAGTCAACCCACCTTTCAAACCTTTCCAGTAAGATGTGGTCAACAATGGGCCTGATGTATAACTGTGAGAAGAATGAATTTGTCTGACCATTGTTTTTACTGCTATTTCTGGATCACCTTAACTTGAATAAATAAACCAGCCATTTCAAAGAAATATTGATGAATCATAACTATAATGCAGATGTTGAAAACAAACATTAAATACTTTATAAATGGATTTATGCAGATGTAACAGACTATCTCATTATTTTTTCCCCTCTCATCAGTAAAACAATATACACATTCTAAATACTTTATAAAACGTTTGAAATAATACTTGTTTAAAGCTGAAATTTTGATCTGGTGACACTTCATGAATCTGGTTTAGTTTTGAAAGGACTGAGCGCAACTGCCCCTCCCCCACCCATGCAGTGCAGTCTCCAGGTAAAGTCGTGAGGCAAACTCTTCATGAACTTCAGCTGCTTCAGCAAGAACGGACGGACGTGTCGAGTCGGCTTTGTGCATTGCTCAGCGTGGCGAAAACGGTGGGTAACGTAAAACCTTGCAGCTTATTATCATGTGGAATTGTATGTTTGGTGACTGAGTAAATATTGAAACACTGGTTTTACCACGCACACTTTGTGCTGGTCAGTAACTTTAAGGTTAGCATCCATTCAAACTAGCTAAAAACAGCGCGGCTACTCGTGGTGTCTGCATGTAAATTATATTTGACGCATACACAGTTGTTGGTGTAATGTAAAATGTCTAAGGTCTTTTCATGCCGCTTCTGTAGCCTTTCCTTAAAATCAGTCAAAGGTTATGTAGATCACCAAATACTACATAGACATGAAGCTAATGGCCAGTTCCCATGTTGTGTTGCTGACTGCAAATGTGTGTTTTTCAAGTACAGTGCTTTTAAAACACATTGTTACAGACACCATAAGAATCTTTCTGTGCTAGAATTGGAAATTATGCAAGGACCACATACATGTGAGAACACAAGTCCTTTTCTTTAATTTGAGATTGATTAGATTGTTGTGAATTTTTAGTTAATATTGTGTTGCTTTCTAACAGTGTTTGTATTTTTTACCACTCCTATTTGTCCAGGTGCATCTTTAAGATCAATCCTGACAAGGGCTCCAAAGTAGAGCGCCAGGAAAAGAAGAAGAGTGTTGCAGTGAACCCCAAAGTGCTGAGCCTTATCAACCGCATTGCAGAGTTTGAATGGAGTACTTAATGGGCAAGTTGCTTATGGTCACTTTGCATGTATTAAAGGTGTTGTGTGCAGACAGTGTGTTCTATGAGGGGCCGTATAGGCCATAATATATTCTCACACTCATACATGCATTCATTCTTTCTCTCACATACATATACACTTATTCTCACATACATATATTCTCACTCCCACATATATATATATATATTCTCTCTTTGACATACACATATTCTCACTCTCACATACATATATTCTTCCTCTCACATACATTCTCACTCTCACATACATTCTTTCTCTCACATACATTTATCCTTAAGCTTGTGTGAGGAAAAGTATAGTGGAAACAGAAGGAGTTGGGGGAATCGGAAGGCAGGGAATTTATCGTCCTGTGATTGGCTGAGAAGCAGGGACAGCGCTGTGTCTTGGTCCGCTCAAAATTATGAAGAAATGAGACAGAAGAAGGGTAGCAAGACATCGATACTTCTGTCAGTAACTAGTAATACTCAATCGCTTTACTCTTCAAATAAACTAACTCAGTTACCGTTACCAAATGGTGTTACTAGCTTAATTAATAAATTTTAGCAAGCAGCTGTGCGCTCCTTCCTGTTTACAGTGGCGATGCATTAAGGGCGGTATCATGTCGTCCGCTTGTCAAAAACCATGTTGGGTTTGCTTTCCTGTGAAGTCGCTAATATCGTCATTTGCGGGTGGCAGGTTTTTTGGCTCATTTTATTAGAGTGTAGTTTCTTATTTCCTCTGCTCCCGCTGTGAAACCCTCCTGATTTTGTCACTACTGTCCACAATAAAGCCCCAATCTCTGGATGCAGAATAGGAAACGTGAACGCATCAGTCTTTTCCCCCACTACGAACTAGTGTGTGCAGAATGAGACATGCATGGGAGGGGTTTTTAGTTCCAGTTCTCATCCAAGAATATATCTATTTGAGAGTAAGAATGTATGTATGTGAGAGTGAGAATATATATATGTGAGAGTAAGAATGTATGTGTGTATATATGAGTGTGTGAATATATTATGGCCTGTACGGCCCCTCATAGTGCCGTGCCTGCATTGCTGAAAGTCTCTGTTTTTATTACAGCGTTGTGTTGGGGTGAGAGCAGTCACACAGCCAGTGTGAGCAGAACGTCATGTAGAGATTCGGAGTTTCGCCTTCTTTTTCCACAAGTCCACTGTTCTCAGTGGAAATCTACATAGTTCTACTTTTTCAGTTTTTTAATATGTAGAATAGGTCAGATATGAAAAATAACACCTGCTGTTTCACATGAATAAGGATGGGAATCAAGAAATTGTTTCAAAAGTGTGAGCAGAATGTCATCTAGAGATTCAGAGTTTAATCTTTTTCCACGAGTGCACTGTTCTCAGCAGAAATGGTCAGTTCTACTGTTTCAGCATTTTTAATATGCACAATATGTCAGACAAGAAAAAATAACACCTGCTGTATGATGTTAAAGTTATTTCAGATTTAATAATAAAAATGCTATAAAAGTGCAGCTTGTCTCATTTTTCCTGTTCTGTTGTTGCAGATGATATCTTCTGAAGAAACACGGTGTCACAGTAGTGCAGCTCACCTCACAGCTAGAAGGTCCTGGGTTCAATTCCTGCCGGGGACGCTATGGGTGCTGGGGTGTGTTTGCTCCTCCACATCATCAGCATCCACAGCCTGGGTGGGGTTGGCTAAAGGGCCTTCTCTGTGGAGTTTGCATGTTCTCCCTGTGTTCCTTTGTGTAAGTGAACTCCTCTCAAAAAAAACATGCACCAGTACACTGCCTCCTCCTGGCCGTCCGGGGCACCTGAGGGGGTGAGTGGAGTCTGGCTGCATAATGTAATCCTTCCACCGCCCCATCGAGTGAAAAGAAGGGCCTACTCACTCCTCAAGCAAAGAAGGAGACTTGAGCTCCAGTGCAGGGCCCTCCCCGGATTGGCAGAGGGAGAGCAATGCCCAGTACTGTAACTTAGTAGGAGCACAGGGTGATGAAAAATGGGGAAATACTTGAAATTGCACCTTATCAGAGTACTTAGCGGGGGCTTTTAATTTGAAAGTAGCAACCGTTAGTTTGCACCATGATCATCTCCTGTCCTGATGTCCGCGGATGAAGTGATGGACTGACTGCTGTGATCAGCTGTTTCCTGGTTTTAAAAGTCCTCGGCTGTGGGTCACACAACAGTGCAGGTCATCCATCCAGCAGTGGAGGCGGAAATAAGTGTTCCCTCTGAGGCGGCAAATCGGCGGACCAAAACAGAGCTCCAATTTGCCGCCTTCTGTCTAAAACCACGGACTGAGCCGCCAAAAGGACGGGCAGATTGGAGGCTTGGTGCTCAGTGTAAAAACGGCAAGTGCTCTCAGAATTAATGAATGAAGAATTTTTTATTAGTGTCCTGTCCAGTCCCCATAGGCTCACATGACAACAGAGAATAAAAAAATCCAAGACCAAGAGGGTTTTTCCAAATACTTTCCAGCGACAAGTCCAGATTTATGAAGAAAAAAGGAAACTTGTATGTTAAATCTTAAGGTTTTCACTAGTAATGGCGGCTTCAAAAATAATCTCATACTTTTTGGAAAATATATTTTTTTTACAGTCGTTTTCAGTCAATTACTATTATGTATGTTTACCCTTCAAAAAAACATGATTCCCTGAAACTTTAAGACAACAATTTGAATGACTGCTTATTTCTGTAATGAAAATTTGAATATGAACATGTTAAATTGACTATGATAATATATTAATAATGTAATCATATATTATGGTTACTTTTATGGGTAAATCTTAAAAATACTGCTAATATCTTCTAATACATGTAATGTCTTATTGAAAACGGTAATGAACCTGTAAAAAAAAATGCAACATTACATTGGAATGTACTAATACCAGGTAACAATTGAAATTCTCCCAATATCTCCAAATCTACAGGCATTTTATGTTATGAAAAATACATGTAAGAATTTATTCTGTAAAATGACATTACTTAAAGTGCACTTTTTGTAAATTGATGTTTTGAATGGTCTTTATACAGTAATGTGTAGTAAATTACTTTTTTGTCTGTACAAATACTACGTATTGCCTCTAAAAATACATAAAATCACGTTAATGATGCATACTTAATGACCTGTAATTTTGTCGAAAACCCCGAAGATTTCTGGAATTTTACATATTTCTTCATTATTATTATTAGGAAAGATCTGTGAAATTACATCACATTTTATGTAAAATTACATTTGAATATGAAAAATATATTGAATTACCTTTAAAAAACATAATAAAAATGTAATATCATATTATGGTTAATTACTTGTAATTCTAAAGGTACATCTTTAAATTACTGCAGTATCTGTTAATTTACAGTTATTACATTGTCTTATGGAAAATGGTAATATACCTGTAAAAAAAAAAAATACAGAATCTTTATGTAAAAGTACAGGTAAAGATGTACAAATACAACAAATCGTCATTAAAAAACATAATATTAATGTAATCTTACATTATGGTTGATTAACTGTAATTTTAAATCTAAAATCTAAAATTACTGAAAATATCTGTAAATCTACTAGCATTCCATTGTTTTATTGGAAAACAGGAAAAATCTGTTAAAATTTACAGAACATTTCCTGTAAAATTACATTTTTTTTTACAGTGTAGATTTGTCCTGACTCTCTGCTCTTTCTATATATTTTTACGAGTACATCTGAGCCTTTTATATTTGGAAACAGGTTAGATTTTCCTGCATGAGATGTTAACAACTAAACAATAAATTCAGATGATTCAGGAGTTTTTTGTTTTAATAGATTTAATAATGAAGTTGTATTAACAGAGTTCAAGCGTCAACAGCAACAAAACCTTTACAATGATACAAGTTACTAAATAAGTTTCATATTGACTTTAGGATTTGATGTTTAGGGACGTGGATGTTCTTCCCAACATCTGACTAAATGCCTCTCTGTCTTATGAAAATGCCTCACTATGCTCCCCATCATGTTTGTTGGTTGTATAGTTTCTTTTTCCAGGTTCCCCTCTTTTTTTTGTTTCTGTAGCTCCTCTATAAAGGCTCAACTCCTTAAAATTATCAAACACTTTACATATTTGAATCCACAAGCCTGAGAAACCATGTCTTTGGTGCGTTCACAGAGCAACTGGTGATTGGTGAAGGAGCCGCTCATATGCCTCAGACTGGGCCGTTTTACTCTGACTTCCAACATCTATCTACAGCTTAAAAATTAAGCTTGAAATTAGTGTGTTAGATTTAAAATCTGTCCGGAATATTTCCCACTTTTGAAACTCTAAAAGTAGAAAGATGGACCCCAGGAGAGTTTGGGAATTACCATTTAAATTTTCCCAGATTAATGAACAGCAACACTACTTCTCTAAAATCACTGATGTCTGTCCTCTTTGGCATCATGTTAACAACACAACAGATAGAAAAAAACAATTTAAAAGGTGAAAAGGAAAAGAGCAGATGCCTTAAAATAGACGCCACACTGGCCCTCCTGTCCCCTCGTTTGTGGCATTTTACGTGATTGGATGTGACCTTCTTCGTGTTCAAGAAATGTGTAGTTTGTCCTGATTCATAAAACCTTCTAATATTTTCATGACTTTATTTAACTGAGTAAGAAAAAGACCAAAGTTCAGATAAACAGCTGAAGCTCTGAGTGATGGTCAGAACATTTGATCAGCTTTCTTAAACAGAGGGAAAAACTCATTTTAACAGGGAGAGAAGAAAAAGGTATTCATTTGATTTTCCAGCCCAAAGGATGGTTTTCCCCCCAGCAATAACCACTCAATGTAGTCGGGTTGAGAAATCCCCCTTCCCCCCAGACCAGGGTGCTCATTTATAAAACTCTGCGTAGGATTCCTACTAAAAGTGGACGTCCGCCAAGAATCCAGAGTTTGCGTAAGCAACAAAATATTCTGATTTATAAAACCGTGCGTGCGCACAGGTGCAAGCAATCTTCCCTTTATAAATCACACTCTGCCTGAAAGCTTGCGCAAGTGAATTCTGCTGCTAGCCCGCCCCCTACACGCCCACATTCTACCATAAATGGTCAATGCAAAGCACCTCATGGACATTTCTGCATATAAATGAACCAGCTGATCTCTGCTATTTAAACCTAAATCATGGCAACCGAAAAGACGAGGAAGCGTAATTTTACGGAGACGGAGGTGGAGGTACTTGTTGGTGAGGTGGAGGCTCGCAAAAACATATTATTTGGCGGCCTCGGTAGTGGCATCAGCAACAAACGGAAAACAGAAGAGTGGCAACACGTTGTTGCAGCTGTCAATAGTGTGGGGGTGACGGAGAGGTCCGTGCCAGACATTAAGAAAAAGTGGTCGGATCTCAAGGTGGAGGCAAAGAGGAGGATGCCACGCCACCGCCAGGGAATGTGTGCCACAGGCGGGGGTCCTGCCACACCAAACCCCACGCCGCTGGAGCGGAAAATAGCCTCCATTCTTGGGCCCGCAAGCATCTACGGCATAGTGCCAGAGAATGAGGGGGACACAGACCAGGCGGACGCCACAGCAGAGACCGGTAAATTATTGTTTATTTAATTTAACAGCCATGTAAAAAGCAGCGAATAACATTTCTTATTTATCTCCAGTCACTCTACAGATGGAGGCAGTGGGTGAGGAGATCCCCGGTACATCCACAGAGGAGATGGTCAGACCCACCACGAGTGCGCCCCGGGCGCACGGCACAGCTGGAGGTGGCCGCGTGCTGACAGATGCGGTCCTCCAAACACAAAGGGACACCATCGACGCTGTGAAGGAAATTCGTGATGAATTACATCAAATCCGTCATGTAATTAGCGGAATGTGTGCTGTACTGTCTGAAATTTCCACGTCATTAAAAGAACTTGTTAAAAAATGAGATTTGCCTACTGTATTCCTTTCACAAACGCTGCATGACTTGCTGACGTAGCCTGGCTCCCCGTTGGTGGTCTTCATGCCGGGGAGGGGGCTGTGCGTCAGGATCCTCATGGTGAATGGGAGGGAGGCCAGGTGGGAGGGGAACACCATTCCTCAGTGCCACGTTGTGCAGGACACCACACGACATGATGATCCTGCACACCTTATTGGGCTGGTAGAGAAGTCTCCCCCCCGACGCATCAAGACACCGCCACCGGTTTTTAAGGAGGCCGATGGCTCGCTCCACAACAGAGCGCGCACGAACGTGGACGGAATTGAAGCGCGCCTCCTCTGCGCTTTGCGGGTTCGCAAAAGGCGTGAGGAGCCAGCGTCTCAGGGGATAGCCACTGTCACCTGCAGGTTATGGAGATTAATTCAGAACAGAGACTTTGTTGAGATTTCCACAGTGTATGTTGATACTTACCGAGAAGCCACCCATCCCGCGAAGCACCTGCCTGCAGTCTATTCCCTACACTGCTGTGTGCCAGGATGAATGAATCATGGGTTGACCCAGGCCACCGTGCCACTAAATTTGTCAGAAGCAAGTTTGAGTCGGAAATGACTTGCACGTTAACTGAATGCACATTTTTTCGGTTAACGTAGACAAACTCATTCTGACTTGGAGCCCTTATAGCAACGTGAGTGCAGTCAATCGCGCCGATTACATTTGGGAAACCGGTTGATGCTGCAAATTGCCTTTTAATGTTGGCCTGTTCCCCTACAGTGTATGGAAACTTTATGTATCGACTGCTCATTTTTATAATGCCATCCAAAACGGCAGGCATTACATTACTCAGCGATGGCTGAGATATTCCAGACCTAAAATGGAATGTAACAACTTATTGAAACCCACTGAGTGTTGGGCTGGAACATGTCAGCTTAGATTAAATTAAAATTACCTGTCGGCTAATTCCCGCTGGAAAGAGCCGGTTGCCAGAATCCCGAGAGTTGTCAGCACCTGCATATGCGCGGGTATGGCATGGTTCCGGCGGGTTGATCGCTCCAACACTGGGCCCAACTCAGCACATAGATTTAAGAGCACTGCTCTAGGAAATCTAAATCGGCATATCAGCCAGTCATCATCGTTGGCCAGGAAATCTTGATGGTCTCTAAAAACTCTCTCCATCCTGATCCTGCCGTTTGCGTAATCTTCAAGGAGTGCCAGCGCATCCATTGTGAAGTTCTGCATTACGCACGGTCGTAATTCACCTATTTATGTTTACTCAGTAATTACACTCATTACTACACACCTTGTCACAATTCGGCTTCTGTGAACAAATGAGTGCATTTGCTTTACGATCAAAACAAGTAAGACCATACTGCACTGACAACATTAAATTCCTATGGGGTGCCTATAAGTCGGCTACAGGTATGATTTCAGGAACGCATCTATATTTCAGGCTTCTGTGTTTATGATTCTATGGCACTAGTGTCGGATATGATGGCATGATGGCATGCATGAATGAAGGTGAAGTTCATCACCTCACCAGCAGCACCGCCAGTTTCCCGTCTCCAAAATGTTCGTAAGCAAGTTTCAGAGTTTACGTACCGGTACGCACATTTTCCCGCCACGTTAGTTTTTATAAATCAGAAACTTTCCGTAGAAAGTCACTTACGCCGCTTTTTGTGCGTAAGCAAGCTTTATAAATGAGCACCCAGGGCATTATTCTCTTTTTTCCTGTTAGTTTTGAAGGTGTGGTTCTTAAGATAACTGGAATCATTTCATGCTGCTTGCTGACTGTACATACTGATTTTATCACACAGACCAGGGCTTAATGCAAACCAGGAATAAACTAGTTTTATAATCTATGAGATTTCTTGGTCTTTTACATGTTAAGTTTATATCTTGGTTATTTGAATCAAGTCTGAGAAATTATTTGCAGGACAAAACATGGTGTTACCATGACAGGTCACCAGCCCATGAGAGAAAAATAAGAGGAACATTTTTGACAATAAATCACCCCATAGTCCCACAAATGTCAGTAATGCTGCTGTTTTGCTAAATCTTGTGGTCTGAAAGGTCTCCTTTGGCATCGCTGCCCTAAAACTTTTCTGTGGCAAAATTAGACACTGAACTGAACCTAAAACAGCAGTATGAGACACTGTCGCCCACATAGAGAACAAGGACTGTTATGTGGGCCTGCTCTTCATGGATTTCATGTTTGCATTCAACACAATTATCTCACAGAGCCTGATTCAAAACTAAATACATTCGGACTGCGCTCCAGCCTTTTCAACTATGTCCTGGATTTCCTAACAGAAAGGCAACAGTCTGTGAGGATCCACAATGTCTCCTCCTCCCCCATTACCCTCAGCACTGGCTGCCCCCAGGGCTGTGTACTGAGCCCCCACCTGTTCACCCTGCTCACATACGATAGCTCAGCGAAACTTCGAGCTGTCTGATTGTGAGGTTTGCAGATGGCACAGCTGTGGTTGGACACATCGTGGACAACGAGTCTGACTACAAGCAGGAGGTGGAACATCTGGAGGGTTGATGCAACATGAAAAAGACCAAGGAGATGATCATGGACTTCAGAAGGGGAGACACCTTCTCCCTCCCCTGCACAGCAGAGGGACAGCGGTGGAAGTGGTCTCCACCTACAGGTTCTTGGGCGTACACATCATGGAGGATCTCACCTGGAGCAACAACACTGCCTGACTGGTTAGGAAAGCACACCAGTGCCTATACTTCCTCAGGAGGTTGAGGCGTGTTGGACTTGGGAGCTCAGTCCTGACTTCACTCTACAGATGCATGGAGGAGAGCGCCCTCCGTATCACCATGTGGCACGGCAGCTGCTCTGCCGCAGAGAAGAAGACGCAGCACAGAGGACTATGGGATGCAGCCTGTCCACCACCACGGACATTTATACCTCCAGGTACCTCCACAATGAAGGACCCCACTCGCCCCATACACACATTGTTTGTCCCCCTCCCCTCAGGCAGGAGACTGCGGAGTATTAAGAGCAGGACCACCAGACTGATGAACAGCTTCTACCCGGCAGCTGTGAGAGTGGTGAACGCAGGAGGACCTCTGTAGCTTGTTTTTTATAGTTAGATAACTATACTGATTCTGTTTTATACTTATTTTTCTACTTGTTTGTTATCGGGCTTGACTGGACCAGAAAAACAAATTTGTGTGAAAATGTGTGAAATGACAATAAAAAAATCCTTGAATCCTTGTCAGGGAGACTGGGTTTACCTCAAACTCAGGTCAAGAACAACACATCTTTGATGCTGGTCAGACTGACATTAAGTTAAACACTAGTTCCGCTTCCGCTTCACGCGACGTGACGCTGCTGCTCGTCGGTCGCATTTTATTATTTTTAACTCTCATGAAGGAAACACCAAGGCTCTTTTTCTTTTTACAACACCATTCTTAGGTCCCCTGATTCCCTTCCCACCACTTCTATTCTACAGCTTACTGTAACTCTCTTATGTTGTTTTTCAATACATAAATTCACTCCATCCACCAGTCTCAGCCCCTCTCTGCTCCTCCAATGATCTTCCTCTGCCAGCTCATCTACTCTTTGTTTTTGAACTCCCTACTTCCTCTATCTGAACTCATCCACAATTCCAAATCCTCTTCCTGCCAACTTGACCCTCTCCCTACAGCCCTGGTTAAAGCTTGCCTCCCCTTCCTCCTTCCCCTTATCACTGCTATCATTCCCACTGGTTCCCTTTCACAACTGCAGCCATCACACCAATATTAAAAAAAACGTTCAGATCTAAAAAATTGAAAAATCTCCAACCTGTCTCCAACTTGCTCTTCTTTCACAAAATCCTAGAGAAAAGAGTTGCCTCTCAACTCCATACTCAAAACAACCCAAAACAATCTGTGTGAACAAGTTCAGTCTGGTCCACAGCACTGAATCCACACTGTTAAAAATCACCAACGACCTCCTTATCACAGCTGATTCTGGTCTTCTCTCCATCCTCATCTTTCTTGATCTGAGTGTGGCTTTTGATACTATATCGCACATCATCATTCTCAGTAGATTATCTCCACTTGGCCTCACTCACACCCCACTTAAGTGGTTTAACTCATACCTCTCTGGCCGCACTCAGATCATTCAGCTCAAATCCTTCTTCCCAACCCTCTCCTCTCACTGCAGGTGTCCCCCAGGGTCTGTCATGGTTTCTGGGTGTTGGTGTGTGTTATGTTCATGTTCTTGGTTTTCTGGTTATATTTAATTAGTTTTTTCCCTGGTGTTCTGTGGTTTTCTGTTCCTGCCTCGTTAGTTCACCTGGTCTGATTAATCATCCACTTCACCTGTGTCTTGTTGTTCCCTCTGTGTATAAGTACTCCTGGTTTTCTGTTATTCCTTGTCAGATCCTTACATGTGGTTCATTCCCCTGTTGTGTGTGGTTCCCTGTCCTGTGTTCTGCGAAATAAACCTTGTCACCAGCACAGTTCTGCCTCCTGCCTTGACTGCCTGCATTTGGGTCCTCACCTCCTCCGACGCCCGCCATTCATGACAGGGCTCTGCCCTGGGTCCCCTTCTTTCCATAACCTACATCCTCCCCCTTGGCAATCTTCCGGAAACACATTTATTTTCACTGCTATGTGGATGACACTCAGCTCTACATCTCTGGCAAACCAAACTTCTCCTTCCCATCTCCGTTTTTCCAACTGTTTAGGCAACTTAGAGTCTTGATTCTTCTCTAATTTCCTCAAACTTAACAGCAATAGAAACTGAGTTCTTTCACATCAGCACACCTTCAACTATTTCCAAAACTAACAGGTTCTCACTCTATCGACAACTCTTCAATTCACCCTCAGGTTAAGAGTCTGGGTCATTCTTGATAGCATCTTATCTTTTCAAGCCCACATCAATAACATTACTTGATCTGCATACTTCCACCTTCGCAGCATTAACCACCTTCGCCCCTTCCTCACCCTGCAGTCCACTGCCATCCTGGTCCACAGCCTGGTCACCTCCCGCCTTGGTTACTGTAATGCCCTTCTTTTTAGTCTAACTCACAAATCATTCCATAAACTTCAACTGGCCCAGAATTCTGCTGCCAGGATAATCACTAAAACACCATCCTCTTCCCACATTTGTAAGGCCATCCATCATCTCACTCCTCCGTACCTGTCTGCTCTGGTCCACACTTCTATCCTCTCCCATTCCCTCAGCACCTCTTCCTCTCTTCATCTTATGGTACTGTCCCATCATCTCGTTACCATGGGGACCAGGGCTTTTAGCTGCTCAGCTCCCAAACTCTGGAACTCCCTTCCTTCTGACCTCTGTAATGGTGACTCCCTCCCTCTCTTTAAATCCCTTTTAAAAACCCACTTGCTCAAATTCATCTCCTTGTCTGCTGTGTTTCTGTTTCTGTGTTTTTAAACTGTTTCATTCCACATTTGGTTTCCTGGAAGGCGCTTTAAATAAAATGTATTATTATCATTATTATAGTTCTGTAGAGATTAAAGCCCATCATTAAATATGTCTTTTGGTGCAGGGCAACCATAGTACTAAACTGAGACATTCACTACATTAAAAAGACATTTACAAAAACTAAAATTAGTTTATTCTACAGTAGGTGTATCCCATCAACCTGGGTGTGTCATCAGTCCATCACACTACCAACACAGAGACAAACAACCACACTTGCTCACAACTTAGAACCATTTAACCTGACTTAAATGTTTCTGGATAGCAAGGAAGTCAGAGTACCGAGACAGAAAAAACTCCACACAGCGAGGCGTCAACTGAGACTCAAATCAGGAAATTTCTTCCAACTTCACAGAAGAAATAAACATGTTTAAAGCCTGGTACAAAAATCCATTTTAGGATTAATAGGTCAAGTTTACCTCCATGACAACAGTGAGGGGGTGATTTTTTTCTAGCCCATCCCTTTGGATGTTATTTAATCTTGAAATCTGGAATACTTAGGGGCATGTCCTTTTGGTTGACAGGTATCCAACATCCACAGCAAGAAGGGGGAGTGCAACACAACCGTGGTTTTTAGCCGGCTAACAAAGCTGTTACCAAGACAACTTTTTACCAACTCAAAAACATGAACAGAACTAAAAGGTTTTGTCTCTCAGAAAGAGCAGTAGGAACTTCATCTCCAGTAGCTGGATTACTGTAATGGTCTTTTAACTGTACTTCTCATTGGAGACCTGCAGCCCAGCCAGGAACAGCGCGGGGTGTATGGATGCACTACATATTGACACTTATTAGAATATTTCTATATCTTTTAAAACTTCAAAGAAACATGTACACATGAAAAACAGACTAAAAACAATGTGAAAATAAACCTTAACTTTGACTTTTTTTTTAAATACATTTTGGATCCTGTTGCACATTATACTTGATGTTCTGCCCACACCATACACACTAATTATACACACACAATCATTTAATTTGTGACAGAAATGAGTGCCATATTCTCAGCCACAGTTGTTGTGATCCATGAAAAGTGAGCATGAGTGTGAAAGCTAAACATGGAAGCCAGATTCCTGTTGCATTCTGGGTCTGCCATCACATCCTGTTGGCTGGACTCTCTCACCTAGGGGACATACTGTAGATCACCTCGATCCAAAGGCACTTTAGGAGACATAGGCGAAGCAGGTTCAAATTTAGCAAATGAAGTGGCGCCTGACAAGGGGCCTCTGAGGCAACAGCATACGAGCAACAAGCAATGGGCATAACTTGAAACAAAGTTTATGCTCATAAACACTTGCACCCTCACGGAAAGGGAATTTACTTGACTGCATTGACGTTATGTAGCCCAAGCCCTCTTGTCTGCTGGGCTTAATGCTGTCTATCGCTAACACCTGCTGTTTATGCTTATGTAAGAGCATTGGTTTGCTGCGGCCGGAAATGGACATCTAATCTCTCATGCTATCATGCAAAATGGTGTGTTCCCCTTTCCTAGCTTCCATTTGAGTCATTCATTTACTCAACACATCTCTGCATGTGCTCATGACAGCTGGCCAAAATCCTGGAACATTTTCATATCAAACTGTCTACACTTAAAACATTATTCTATTACTGTACTATTGTATCACTACAGCAAAAATAATTATCCCCAGTAATGTCATCTTTACTCACAGCTTACTGGGCCAAAAAGCAAACTGATGTGGGAGGAAGGTGGGCTGCCCCCTTGAGACCATGTCTGTCCCAGCAGATGGATCCAGGAATAACGTGTGGAATTTCAGTTCTCTAAATATACAGATATGAAAACCCAGCACAGCCTCCCCATCATCCTTGGCTGTCTATCAGAGTCTCTGCTTCTCCGGTTGCCCTCGTAAACATACAGCAGTGACTGGTGCAAATGTGTCGGCTGTCAGGCTTCCGTTTGGTGAGCACCACCAAGAGACTGGAGGAAATATTTGGGAAATATGTCAGTCTACACAGGAAGATGAATAAAAGTTAGGACAGCAGAAAGTCAGTCAGGCAGAGCCAGTTTTAGTCCCGAAACATGAAGTCCTGGTAAGAACGTCAGGGTCCACAAAAGACTGATCTACAGCTGATATAAAGACTGACAATTACCACTGAATTGATTGTTGAGGCAAATATCAATCAAACAATCAATCAATCAATCAAATTAAAAAATGTGATCACTTTCCAGCTGTGGGTTAGTCATTAAGTCATGTGAGTAATTCATGCATGGTGTGTGACTTTTACACAGTGTGTGTTAGTGAGTATACATATAATCAGCATCAGTCCACCAAACATGCATCTGATCTCATTTTTGCAGAAGCTCCAACCTCTATAGAACCAGATTTCAACTTCACTCTTCACAATATCAAACAAATTATTCTTCTAAATCCTTTTTGTCCCTAATATTTAAAGGTCCGGTGTGTAAGATTTTCTTATATCTAGTGGTAACGTATACTCATACCCATACACATACATATTTAAAACTAGATTCTCTGCTTTAATAAATGGTGATGTAGTATAATTTTCAACTCAATCATGCTATTTATTGTAATTTGGTAAACGATTCAACCTATTTGTTTCTCTTTTTGATTGCATTCGTTTTGCTTTAGGTATGTAAAACTATTCTCTGGCTTTGTGGTTTACACATGAATATTTATACTAACATTGAGGGTTTTGTTACTGAGATATTTTTCATAAAAATGAGTAGTGAATATAAAAACATGTCTTTAACCAATAATCAATTTCACTTATTGTGCATTGTGACAACATTTGTCCTGTAATTACATTTTAGTACAACACATGATGTGTGTTATATTTAAGTATGACATAACTTTCTTGAATATTTCATTTGATGCTCTGGACCAGATAACGGAACACTAATTCAGGTCAGAAGATATTAGCGATTGGATCATTTCCTTTCATTTGTTGGTAGAAAAGTTGCTTTTCTAAACTGAGGCTGCTACATCTTTTTCTACTGTAGATCACACAGTCACATGTCATTTTGTGAAGCAGATCGCCGTCCTCGTTACGTAGCTTGATCAATTGTGCAGGTGGTGTGAGGTGAGTTTGAGATCTTTGTCTCCGGTTTACAGAACTCAATCCACCCTCCAGCGTCTTCCTCATTGTTTTTGTGGTGAGATGAAGTAAAGAGGCAACCCTGATGTTGACACCTTCACACGCCACCAGGTCATCCATCCACTAAAGACGATAAATGAAGGATTAAACAGTGTTGACCTGTGGTTGCATCAAAGGCTCTGTGAATCATTTTGGTGAAACTAAATCATACATACAACATACTATACATTATATTTCACAGCAGTATTTCCATGTTCTCATCCAAAAAATACTTTAACAAGAGTTTTGGAAGCTAATAAAGCCCAAAGTCAGCAACGTCAGTGCCTCAGGACAAAAAGTTTCATTATTCTGGCTTGATAATTCAGCTAAACACTAGAAAAGCAGAGTCAGGGTCTTTTCCCAACACACCAAAGCTCTTAATGAGCCTGTTGCCTCTGCTCTTCATTGACTTAATGCTCAGCTTGTTTGGGGGCATTTTTTCAAGCTTCGTGTCTGAGCACAGTGAGCTGTTGTCAGATCTGAGGGCAGGAATCAACATGACACAAAGGATCTGTGGAGGGAGAAGAAATTAGTTTGACTTTCCAGGAAGAGAGGGCAGCGCTGTGAGAAATGCAGGTTTGTTGATACCTCACCCCCACAGAAGCAAAAAGAAGGTGCTTCTGATGAATATTTCATGTGAACAGACGAGCATGTGCAGGCATGAAAGGAGTGAATTATGTGAGGAAACATGAGGAAATTAACAAAGTGGAAAAACTGAACGCTGGAAAATGGAAAGGATTTTACTGGTAATACTACCAGGAAAAAAATGAACAAATGACATTTTTCTCAGTGCTTTTGGCTCAGATGTGATCCCCGCCCACACTAAAACCCAACAGAGGCCTTTTTGTTGTTGAATAACTTTCAAAGTCCACAGGCCTCTGTCATGAAAACCACTTTTTCATCCAGCTCGCGCTTCCTCTGCCTGCTGACACCAACTGCAGGAAGAGGCAGCACAATGGGAAGTCAGACAGAGATAGTAGATTGTGTGGACGCAATTAATTTGTGTTAGGGTCTTAAAATCATCAGGGCTGATTCAAACGTATCCTTTGCGGCTTGGAGCAGCTCCATAGAAGCTGTGGAGGAAGTGAGTGGATGTCCGAGGTGGGATTTGAAGAGAAAAGTTTGAAGAGTTGAGAGAGAAGCTGAGCCAAAGGAAACCTTCCCATTTAATTCACTTACTGAAGCACGCAAAGTTCTAGCAAAGTGAGATAAATATAAAGAGCCTTGGTATAGTTATGTAAGAAATGTCAGGTTCTCATCTCCACCATGATTAAGATACTTCCATTATTTCCAGTACATCCATTATTAAATACACACAGCAGGTTTCATCGAAGGTTCCAGCCAACCTCATGCTGGTCAGCTTCATTATCTGGAAAAAAATGGGTCTTTATTAAAATATTAAACACTTATAGGACTTATATTCCAGTAGTATGACAGATGATCCGTTTTACATTTTTACTGCTTGGGAATGTCAAACAAACAGAATGTGAACTGATCAATTTGGACAGATTTTAGCAGCAGTTTTTGTCTTTACACATAACAGTTTAAATGTTTCTTGTAAATCTTACCTTATAGATTAATGTAATAAAATCAAATATTCATGACAAAGAAGGATGAAATGTTCAGGATTTATTAACTAAAAGGTAAAAAGTCAGCAGGATGGATTTAAAGCTGTGAAGCTGCTTCCTTCTAAACACAGAAGGAACAATATGTGATGAATATCAGCATCAGGTGAACAGACAGAAAGCAGGATTAGAATCTCACAGCTTCTAGATGGTGAGGAGAGAGAAATATTCACAATATGCACAATAACTTCCATCCATGCACCTTCACTGCTTCATTATCCACATTTCTGGATATAAAATCTCTAAACTTTCATTCTTAGCTTGACTGTTTAGCTTCACCTCTGCACCTGCAGCCTCCGCTACCGGGAGTTAAGGGTTAACATCTGGTTTCCGGGTGTAGCGTCAGGTCTGTAGATGTAACTATAAACATGTGTGGTATCCACAGAAAGTCCAGAATCTCAGCTACCAGCTCAGTAAAACCATTTCTATCACCAACACACACTTAAGAGAACAATAGTTAAAAGACCAGGTACACAAAAAGTCCGAAAAAATATTTTGTACTATGGGAAATGACCGGTGTTCATTTTATATGTTGATTACACTAATTAAGCCAAGCAGAAGAAGTTTCATACTAGAAAAATATGTTTAACTTTAACCCTTTTTTTCTAAAATTTTAAAAGAATCAATTTGACCCACAACATAACAGGAGGGTTAAGTTCAAGTTTTGTAATATGTAAACTTACTGAATATTACATGATAGCCCCTTAAACCATCTTTTTCCCACCATCTCAAACAAAGTATTCCTCCAAACCATTTTCTCAAATTTTCCTTAGATATTTCTGGACTTTCTCTCGGCCCCACCTCGGAATCAGCCTCAAAGACAAAGTAAAACTGAAGATAACATTTTCAATCATGCATCGACAGCAGATTCTAACAACAGGCTGAGCACGTGGCAGCTCTAATGTGAGCAGCATGCAGGCGCCACTCTTTTCCTCTGAACTTCACATCAGCAGCAGCGACAAGTGAGCGAAACGCCACCTCTGCCTGACCCTTGAGCACATTACTTAGCCCAGACAAATGGCATCTCAGCAAAGGTTAGGATAACAAATTCAGCATGGAAGGTTTTATGTGTGGGTTAGGACAACACTTCACTGCATTGTGTGAGCTGCGTGTATCTACGTCGTCTCAATCAAGTTATTGTTTTCTGTTCCTGATTAATGAGTTGTCACTCCATCCATCCATCCATTCTCTTCCGCTTATCCGGAGTCAGGTTGTGGGGGCAGCTGCCTAAGCAGGGAAACCCAGACTTCCCTCTCCCCGGCCACATTCACCAGCTCATCCAAAGGGATCCCGAGGCGTTCCCAGGCCAGCCGAGAGATGTAGTCTGTCCAGCGTGTCCTGGGTCTGCCCCGGGGCCTCCTTCCGGTGAGACGTGCCCGGAACACCTCACCAGGGAGGCGTCCAGGAGGCATCCTAACCAGATGCCCAAGCCACCTCATCTGGCTCCTCTCGATGTGGGGGAGAAGCGGCTCTACTCTGAGCCCCTCCCGGATCACCGAGCTTCTCACCCTATCTCTAAGAGAGAGCCCGACCACCCTGCGGAGGAAACTCATTTCGGCCGCTTGTATTCGAGATCTCGTTCTTTCGGTCATTACCCACAGCTCATGACCATAGGTGAGGGTAGGAACGTAGATCGACCGGTAAACCGAGAGCTTTGCCTTTCGGCTCAGCTCTCTCTTCACCACGACAGACCGATGCAGAGCCCGCATCACTGCGGACGCCGCACCGATCCGCCTGTCGATCTCTCGCTCCATCCTTCCCTCACTCGTGAACAAGACCCCGAGATATGTAAACTCCTCCACTTGGGGCAGGACCCCATCGCAGACCCGGAGAGAGCACTCCACCCTTTTCCGGCTGAGGACCATGGTCTCGGATTTGGAGGTGCTGATTCTCATCCCAGCCGCTTCACACTCGGCTGCGAATCGCTCCAGTGTGAGCTGAAGATCACGTCCCGATGAAGCCAACAGAACCACGTCATCCGCAAAGAGCAGAGACCCAATCCTGAGGCCACCGAACCGGATCCCCTCCACACCTCGGCTGCGCCTAGAAATTCTGTCCATAAAAGTTATGAACAGAATCAGTGACAGAGGACAGCCTTGGCGGAGTCCAACCCGCACTGGAAACGATTCTGATTTACTGCCGGCAATGCGGACCAAGCTCTGACACTGGTCGTACAGAGACCGGACAGCTCTTACAAGCGAGTCCGGCACTCCATACTCCCGGAGTACCCCCCACAGGAGTCCCCGGGGAACACGGTCAAATGCCTTCTCCAAATCCACAAAACACATGTAGATTGGTTGGGCAAACTCCCATGCCCCCTCAAAGACCCCAAAGAGGGTGTAGAGCTGGTCCACTGTTCCACGACCGGGACAAAAACCACACTGCTCCTCCTCAATTCGAGGTTCGACTATCTGACGGACCCTCCTCTGCAGCACCCCTGAATAGACCTTACCGGGGAGGCTGAGGAGTGTGATCCCCCTGTAGTTGGAGCACACCCTCCGGTCCCCCTTTTTGAAGAGGGGGACCACCACCCCAATCTGCCAGTCCAGGGGGACTGTCCCCGATGTCCACGCGATGCCGCAGAGGCATAGGTGAGCCAGCACCAGCTACCCCAGACTCTGCTTCCTCATCAGAAGACGTGTTGGTGGGATTGAGGAGGTCTTCGAAGTATTCCCTCCACCGCCTCACAACGTCTCGAGTCAAGGTCAGCAGCCCCCCATCCCCACTGTACACAGTGTTGACGGAGCACTGCTTTCCCCTCCTGAGCCGCCGGATGGTGGAGCAGAATCTCCTCGAAGCCGTCTGGAGGTCATTCTCCATGGCCTCTCCAAACTCCTCCCACGCCTGAGCTTTTGCCATAGCGACCGCCGAAGCCGCGCTCCGCTTAGCCCGCCGATACCCATCAGCTGCCTCTGGAGTCCCACAGGCCAAAAAGGCCCGATAGGACTCCTTCTTCAGCTTGACGGCATCCCTTACTGTCGGTGTCCACCAACGAGTTCGGGGGTTACCGCCACGACAGGCACCGACGACCTTACGGCCACAGCTGCGGCTGGCCGCCTCGACAATAGAGGCACGGAACACAGCCCATTCAGACTCAATGTCCCCCGCCTCACCCGGGACTTGGTTGAAGCTCTGCCGGAGATGGGAGTTGAAACTCTTTCTGACAGGGGACTCTGCCAGACGTTCCCAGCAGACCCTCACAACACGCTTGGGCCTGCCAGGCCTGACCGGCATCCTCCCCCACCATCTGACCCAACTCACCACCAGGTGGCGATCAGTTGACAGCTCCGCCCCTCTCTTCACCCGAGTGTCCAGGACATGCGGCCGCAAGTCCGACGACACGACTACAAAGTCGATCATCGAACTGCGGCCTAGAGTGTCCTGGTGCCAAGTGCACATGTGGACACTCTTATGTCTGAACAAGGTGTTCGTTATGGACAATCCATGACGAGCACAGAAGTCCAACAACAAAACACCACTCGGATTCAGATCAGGGGGGCCGTTCCTCCCAATCACGCCCCTCCAGGTCTCGCTGTCATTGCCCACGTGAGCATTGAAGTCCCCCAGCAGAACGAGGGAGTCCCCAGAAGGAGTGCTCTCCAACACCCCCCCCCCAAGGACTCCAAAAAGGGTGGGTACTCTGAACTGCTATTTGGTGCATAGGCACAAACAACAGTCAGGACCCGTCCCCCCACCCGAAGGCGGAGGGAGGCTACCCTTTCGTCCACCGGGGTAAACCCCAACGTACAGGCGCCAAGTTGGGGGACAATGAGCAGGCCTACACCTGCTCGGCGCCTCTCACCGGGAGCAACTCCAGAATGGAAGAGGGTCCAGCCCCTCTCGAGGGAAGTTGTTCCAGCGCCCAAGCTATGCGTTGAGGTGAGTCCAACTATATCTAGCCGGAACCGCTCAACCTCGCGCACCAGCTCAGGCTCCTTACCCGCCAGAGAGGTGACATTCCACGTCCCTAGAGCTAGCTTTTGCAGCCGAGGATCAGACCGCCAGGGTCCCCGCCTCTGGCAGCCGCCCAGCTCACAATGCACCCGACCCCTATGGCCCCTCCCATAGGTGGTGAGCCCACGAGAGGAGAGGCCCATGTCTCCCTTTCGGGCTGAGCCCGACCGGGCCCCATGGGCAAAGGCCCGGCCACCAGGCGCTCGCCTCCGTGCCCCACCTCCAGGCCTGGCTCCAGAGGGGGGGCCCCGGTGACCCACGTCCGGGCAAGGGAAACCTTGGTCCTTGTTTTTTCATCATCATAAGGGTTGTCACTCAAGTCTTACAAAAACACTTCTCCCAAAACCAGCAAGGTCATGGTTCCAATTAGTTCTGAACGTCTACGTTTCTGATGGTTGTGTTTATTAATGGGGTTAAAAACACTGACAGGTCAACCTTAAAATACATCAAATATTCTATTATCCACCAGAGAGGAGCGTATTTTAGAGCAGTTATCACAACCCAGCAGGGCGTTGCCTGGACAACTCCCGGTTCAACATGACAAAAGGTATGTGTTCATTTATTGTTCATATTTTTTCTGCAAATGCTTTCACATTTATGTCAACACTTCACACCATTTTACAATAAAAAACATAAAACATTACAAGTTTTTGATTAAGAGGTGAGCAGGTCTGTTTGTACAACACCAGATTTTTTTTAGCACAGTGCCAGAGTTTCCCAGGTGGGTCTATTGTCCTTCCTGGTTTTGGTTCTGATAGAGGTTTTCCTTCCTGGTTCTGGTCCTGATGGAGGTTCCTTCCTGGTCCGGGTCCTGTTCCTGATGGAAGTTTTCCTTCCAGGTTCTGGTTCTGATGGAGGTTTTCCTTCATGGTTCTGATGGAGGTTTTCCATCCTGGTTCTGGTTCTGATGGAGGTTTTCCTTCATGGTTCTGATGGAGGTTTTCCTTCCTGGTTCTGGTCCTGATGGAGGTTCCTTCCTGGTCCGGGTCCTGTTCCTGATGGAAGTTTTCCTTCCTGGTCCTGGTCCTGATGGAGGTTTTCCTTTCTGGCTCTGATGGAGGTTTTCCTTCCTGGTTCTGTTCCTGATGGAGGTTTTCCTTCCTGGTTCTGACCCACATGGACTGGTGTCACTGGTGGACATTTTTAATGTTTTGGATGGGTAAAAGTTGCCACGCAGTTGGATGAGAGCTACAGGCTAGCGATGTGTCATCACAATGATGAGGTGAGCAAGAACCGACACATCGTAACCCCGCTCATCGACTGTGTGAAGTCTCTTCCTCTGCTCAGAAAAAGATGTAATATCGCGAGAATTAAAGGTTTCTACCGCCACCGAGTGGACGAGGCGAAAATGCAGATGGGCTTTGTAATTACTTAAGCTCTATTCAAATAAATTTAATCGCATAACAGCTTAACTTTAGGTCTGTTCATTTTTGTCCAGGGATATTTTCTATTTCTTTTTCAACTGTTTGAAATTGAAATGCAATTAAATGCAGTATTTTATATATATATATATATATATATATATATATATATATATACATATATATACATATATATATATATATAGTCATGGTTAATGTTTGGCCAGGAACTTGGCCAGGGAATTTTGCAAAAATCTAAATTATATCAACGAGCAGAGTAGCTTGCTGCTACAGCTGCTCACCTGGAAGTGTCACACACTGGAAATCAGACGAATGAGATGTTTACAGACTGGTGAAAATCTAAAAAACAAACAAACACAATTAATCAGATTCTACCTTAAAATAAGCTGCTTTCCTTTATATTTTCTGAAAATGTTCATGACCAAGAAGTCTTTTCAATTTTTAACCCAAACAGCAGTTTCACCCACATCACAGAAACACAGAGATTCCACTTTTTTGTTTTCCCTTTCTGTTTTTCCTCATGTTGCTTCTAGTTTCTCTCTCTCTCTCTCTTTCTCTCTCTCTCTCTCTGTAATGGGAGTGCTGGCCTGGCCTCTCTCCTCCCTCATGTGTTGAGGACTCGCCCGTCAGACCCCAGACTGCTCCCACAGAGCTGCCAGAGGGAGGCAAGGAGGAAACAGAAGGCATTCTTCATCAGACATATGAGGCGGAAGATGAGCCGCCGCTGAGACGTCAGACATCGACAAACAGAAAGGTACTGGGTTCACTGGTTAAAGCTTATGGTTCCTCCTGTTTCCATCTATCTTTCTAACCATAACCAGGAGTCCTATAATATCACTCCAAGACACACATGGCAACACTTCAGCCAAAGAAAAAAATTGTACATAGCAAGTATTTGAGAGCAGGAAGTTTTCTTTCTTTTCAGACCCTGATCACATTGGTTGCTAACATGATCCAGGTAGACGGAGTTAGACGCAGGTGTGAATAAACTCCGGATGCTGATGCTATTGCAGAGATAGCATCGCATTCAGAGGTGGTCCCGGACACAGTTATTCATTTTTGGCTTACCTTCATTGGCTACCTGTCCGTTTTAGAGGTAATTTTTAAATTCTTTGATTTGTTTTTAAGTGCATCCACAGTCTCGCCTCACAGTATCTGTCAGACCTTCTGTCTCTTAGAAAACAGATCTCACTGGATGCCTTTGGCTACTTGAATCAAATTAAAGAAGTACTACTGAACTGTGGTAGATTTTCTTTCTGAAAATGGACCAAATTACACACGTAACCAACGCAGGAGACAGACGAAACTGTCCGTCTGTCTTCGTATCCGTCTCTTCTCTTAGACCTCCCCTAACAACGGCTAATCCGGCGGCGTCTTTGTCCCGTCTCTTCTCTGAGACCTCCCCTAACAACGACTAATCCGGCGGCGTCTTCGTCCCATCTCTTCTCTGAGACCTCACCTAACAATGTCTAATCCAGCGGCATCTTCATCCCGTCTCTTCTCTGAGATCTTTCCAGCCAGTGAAAGTCAGTCTGATGTTGATCCTTTTTTTTTTTGTTTTCGTCTCTTCCTACGATAATGTTTCCTTGTGTTTCTTTGATCAATCAGCCACTGTGCACGTCCAAAATGGCTGGTGTGCTAAAGTGTGTTTTTTCAGCCTCGGGATGCTGCAGGACAACAATGACTCCAATGTACGTAATAAATGAGTTTTAAAGTCCGAAAGTTAAATAGTGCTACTTCAAAGGTTCTGATGCTGCCTACAGAAAGACTTTTGGGTCTGCGGCAGCTATTTAAACACATGCAGACGTTCCTTCTGGAACACCTAGTTCCTCTCAGAACAAAACGGTCTGGTGCAGTTTGGTTTAGACCTCTTTTGTGTTTCTGCAGCCCACCGTACCCTCACCTGGTAGGCGGGGTATCAGCCAGACAGCGACTGATGCATAAACTATGTACATAAGTACGTCATAGCGGCGCGATACCTTCAACACAGTGGATTGCAGTGTGTCATGCTCCATTTTTATGGTGGTTTCAGTAAGATTGGGACCCCAATGGAAGGGTTAAAAAACAGTTGGATTGGTTGGATTTTTGGCACCCTTCCCAGATTTAACCTGTGGAAACAGGACAGTGTGCCCTGTCACGTACCGAGTCCCGTACTCAGCTGGATCCCTTGTTGGAAACGGCCTTAAAAGTGCAAATGGGGATCTACTTACATTTCCACACATTATTTTGGCTGCTTCTCGAAAATAACGGACAAATGGGGGAATACGATGAGTTTCAAGTTTCTAATGCTAATAAACACCTTAGATTTATCTCTAAAGATTCAGTTTATAAAATCTCTGAAGAGACATTTCAGTTCAAGGCTGGATGCTTTTGAGAGGGAAATAGCAGCTTTGTGGGCAAAAACATAAAGAAGGTTATTCACCAAGACTTGTAGGATTTATTTACTGACCTCAAAGAGGTTAAGCTATTCGATTAATTTGTGGTCTCTGTAGTTGTTTTCTCTGTGTGTAAGTGCATTTCTATAGCGCTGTATTTACCTGTTGGTTTAAGTTTCAAGTTGTTTATACGTCACATGCACATACAAGATGTGAGTGAGATGCAGTCATACATGCATCCAAGGCTGTCCACACCCATTTACCACCAGTAGAAAAGAAGACAGTAATAAACTAAAAAGACACAATAAATATAAATATAAATATAATAACATAACATAACATAACATAACATAAAATAACATAACATAACATAACATAACATAACATAACATAACATAACATAATATAACATAGCATAACATAACATAACATAACATAACATAAAATAACATAACATAACATAACATAAAATAACATAACATAACATAACATAAAATAACATAACATAAGATAACATAACATAACATAACATAAAATAACATAACATAACATAACATAACATAACATAACATAACATAACATAATATAACAATATAACATAACATAACATAATATGACATAACATAATATAACATAACATAACATAAAATAAGATAACATAATATAACATAACATAATATAACATAACATAACATAAAATAACATAACATAACATAACATAACATAATATAACATAATATAACATAACATAATATAACATAACATAACATAATATAACATAATATAACATAACATAATATAACATAACATAAAATAACATAACATAACATAACATAACATAATATAACATAACATAATATAACATAACATAAAATAACATAACATAACATAACATAACATAACATAACATAACATAAAATAACATAACATAACATAACATAACATAACATAACATAACATAAAATAACATAACATAACATAACATAACATAACATAACATAATATAACATAACATAATATAACAACTGTTACGTCCCCCTTTACGTCCAGGGGTCAAAAGGACTGTAACACAGGAATGGCCGGACCAAGGGTAAATGAAATACAATAATGTTTATTAACAAAAATGGGTTCCAAAACACAAACAACCCTTAACCGGCAAATAATACAAAATAAACAACTCAAAGTGTCCCTGTCGGGTATTTAACAATTAGTCTTAACTCTACTTAGTAACAAAACAAACAAACAAACCAAAAATGTCCCCAAAACGGGCTACACGCACACAGGCGGACTAATTAACAAACAAAATAAACACACGCTCTCAGGCGGACTTCTATCAAAACAAAACCAAACTCCTAATAAACTAAACACAAAAACCTCCTTCTTTCAGGCAGGGACGGCACTAAAGCTCAGAACACAAAAAGGTATTTATCACTAAACCAAATCGCTAACTCGCACAGAAAAGTCTCTTAAACCACACAATCCACAATCTTTCTCAAACTGGCAGGCATGTGTCCCACAATCCACAGCTGCCCCGAATGATGGTGATGACTCTGTCTTAAAGGAGGCCTCTTCTCCGGATTGGACAGCTTGTTTGGGGAGTGAGTGGTAAGGCGGCCAATCAGGGATCAGGGGAGGCGGGTGCTGGGCATCCTCCACTGTCAGCGTCTCCAGCACGTCCTGCAACTCTCTCCTGGCTGGCTGATAAGCCGGCGGGCGTCACACTCCCCCCCTTAAGACATGGCTTCTTAGACATGTCAGTCTTCACCACCTGCATACACCATTTTTTTTTTTTTTCACACAATGCAAAGTTTAAAGCACACATTTTTCACATTTCTCTAAACCCTGGAGAGGGCATCAGCAAAGAGATTCTCTACTCCCTTTTTGTGATGAATCTCAATGTTGTATTCTTGTACAATCAGTGCCCAGCGCATCAGCCGCTGGTTGTGATTGTACATGCGACTCAGGAAGGTAAGCGGGTTGTGATCGGAGAATACGCGGACCGGCACAGGAGAAGATCCCACATAAACCTCGAAGTGCTGAAGCGCCAACACCAATGACAACGTCTCCTTCTCTATTGTAGAATAATGGAGCTGGTGCCGGTTGAACTTCCTCGAGTAGTAACTCACGGGATGGTCAATGCCATCAGGACCGGTCTGAAGAAGCACGGCACCCGCCCCCACAGCACTAGCATCTACATCCAACTTGAAGGGCCGGCCCAAATCCGGCGCCCTTAACACAGGAGCGTGTACTAATAACGCCTTTACACTTTCGAATGCATGTTGACATTCTGGAGTCCACTGGAATTTGCGTTTGGGACTCATCAGCGTGGTTAACGGATCAACCACTGTGGCGTAATTTCTGCAAAACGAGCGGTAATACCCGGTGACACCCAAAAACCTGCGCAACGCTTTACGAGAGTCAGGGACAGGGTAAGCTGCCATAGCTGCTATTTTTGCGGCTATCGGTCGGACCTCCCCTTGTCCCACCTGGCGACCCAAATATGTGACAGTGGCTTTCCCAAATTCACATTTAGCTAAATTCAGGGTCAAAGACGCATCTTGTAACCGTGAAAATATGTCAGTCAGCGTAGCCATATGTTCCTCCCAGGTATCCGTATGAACGACCACGTCGTCTAAATAAGCACTACAATGGGGAACATCTCCAAATAGGGTGTCAACTAAACGCTGAAAGGTGGCTGGGGCGTTGCACATACCGAACGCCATCACAGTGTACTGAAGAAACTGATCCGGGGTCACGAAGGCAGATATCTCCGATGCCCTGTCTGTAAGGGGAACCTGCCAATAACCCTTCAGTAAATCTAACTTGCTCACAAATTGTGCTGAACCTACAGCATCAATACAATCATCTACCCGCGGAAGGGGGTACGCGTCAGGTACGGTTACCGAGTTCACTTTACGGTAATCCGTGATGAACCGGGGTGATCCATCGGGCTTCATCTCTACTAAACAGGGGGAACTCCAAGCGCTATGACTGCGCTTCGCCAAACCGTGTCTTAACAAATACTCAGTTTCATTTTTCATTAATGCGCGTTTAGTTGGATTGGCACGGTACGGATGTTGCTTGATGGGGACAGCACCTTGCACATCAATGTCGTGTTTGACAATGGTGGTTTGTGTTGGTACGTCATTGAACAAACCCGAGTAGTTGGAAACTAGACTTAACACATCGGCCTTTTGTTCTTTAGACAGATGCTGCAGCGCTGCCGGCAAGGCTTTCAGCATCTGGGAATTTGGCAGACGAGGTGTCAACACGGCCTCTACTCGCGAGGGTAGTCCAGCATCCGTTTTAGTTGAACCAGTTACCACTAACGCAACACTATCCGAAATATCACCAGAGTTTCGGTCGCTCACCACTTCTATTTCACGGGACCGGTACGGCTTAAGCATGTTGACATGGCAGACTCTCGTCTTCCGTTTCCGATCGGGAGTCGCTATTATGTAATCAGTGTCACTTAGCTGCTTGCGAATAACATACGGCCCTGAAAAGCGAGCAGACAGGGCAGTACTGGAGAGAGGGAGCAACGCCAAAACCTTCTCCCCTTCTCTTAAATGTCTAGTGACAGCTGTTTTGTCATACTTGCGTTTCATGGTACTTTGTGACTCTTTCAGCGTAGCTGCTGCGAACTCACGAGCGTGAATAAGACGATTGCGGAAGGTTGTCACAAAGTCTAGAACGTTACGGTTCGGAGTTGTTCGTAGATCCAACAACTCCTCCTTGAGGAGTTTGAGGGGTCCACGAAGGCTGTGCCCGAAAACTAACTCGGCAGGACTGAACCCTAAAGATTCCTGCGGGGCCTGACGAGAGGCGAACAACGCGTAAGGGACTCCTTCATCCCAATGTTTGTGGTCGGCACAACAATATTTACGTAACATCGCCTTTAATGTTTGATGCCACCTCTCCAGAGCTCCCTGGCTCTGCGGGTGGTATGCACTAGAGGTTACGTGACGAATGTTTAGCTCACGCAGCACCTGAGTAAACACTTTAGACGTGAAATTAGTCCCCTGGTCGGTCTGGATTACACGCGGGAGCCCAAATGATGAAAAGAACTTTACCAAAGTTTTAGTCACTGATCTAGCAGTTATTCGGCGTAGTGGGATGGCTTCTGGATATCGCGTGGCTGTACACATCAGTGTCAACAGGAAAACATTCCCAGAGCGAGTTTTTGGCAATGGCCCTACACAGTCGATTATCAGTCTTTCAAACGGCTCTCCTATAGCCGGAATCGGGTGCAATGGAGCTCGAGGAACTGGCTGATTAGGTTTACCTGCCACCTGACAGAGGTGACAGCTGTTTATAAATCGCACTACGTCTGCCTTCATGCCCGGCCAGAAGAAATGCTTCAAAACCTTCTGATGGGTCTTACGGATGCCTAAATGCCCCGACCATAGTTCATCATGAGCTAACTGCAAAACACGTTGCCGATACGCCTGCGGAATCACAATCTGTGTTTCTACATTCCAGTCCGCACCAGGAAGCACAACAGGACACCACCGCCTCATTAATATTCCTTCATGCACGTAAAAGGAAACAGTGTCCGCCTCAGCACTCTCAGCACTCACCACCTTGGAGTAGTACGAGCGCAGTGTGGGATCCTCCTCCTGCGCGGTCCTCAGCTGATCACGAGAGAGCGGCAACAGAGGGACAGCAGGGGAGATCAGGGCTTTCCGAGCTTTTATGTCGGGGTCCCTGCTCTCCTCCACTGGCTCTGTCACGGCTTCGTCCGTATCTGTTGGAACAAGAAAGCTGTCAGCGAGATGAATTTCATCATCACGATGGTTACGTTTCTTACGTGATCTTCTCGCTTGTGCGCGTGTTACCACACCAGTCGGTGCTTCCCCCGTTACGGCATGAATTTCCCCTGGATTGCTGATCACCTCTAGGGAAGGCATCACTTGTCCACCTGCAATGTCGTTCCCTAAAAGCAATGTCACATTAGCAACGGGAAGTTCATCACACACTGCCATGGGGAAAACTCCGGTGATTAGATCAGTACTCAAATGTACTCGGTGCACTTCACGGGGAACATAACCCATTTCCACACCTCTCAGCATAACACAATAGCCTTCGGATGAGGCTTCAGAAAACGGCAAAGCACCCGCCAAAATGAGGGTTTGTGATGCTCCAGTGTCACGCAACACCTGCACTTCTTTCTCCTCCTCACTCCTGCCATTCAGTGATATTTTTCCGGCCATTATAAATGGCTTAAAACAAGGATCTATGTGGTTACTCCCCCTTTTCACCACTGATTCAGCTTGTTTTATAAAACCAACTTCTTTCTGTACCACTGGGTTTTGTTCTTTCTTAGCCAACAGTCGACAGTTGGCTATTAAATGACCCGGCTTCTGACAGTAAAAGCATTTTCTGTCGTCAGGTTTTCTCACTTTCTCAGTTTCAGTGGTTTTTCTAAATGTGGGTTTGGTTGGAGCCGAAAACACCACTTTGTGAGTGAGCACGTATTCATCGGCTAACGTGGCCGCAGAAGTTATGTTATCCACTCGGTGCTCATTAAGGTGTACCACCAACCCTTCTGGTAAGCGGTTCTTAAACTCTTCAACCAGTATAAGTTCTCTGAGCTTTTCAAAAGTCGTCACATCACAAGACGCACACCAGCGATCGAAGAGCGTGCTCTTCTCTCGCGCATATTCTACAAAAGTTTGAGAAGATTCCTTCTTGTGGGCACGAAACTTCTGTCGGTATGCCTCCGGAACTAGCGCATACGCTTTCAGAACCGTGGCTTTCACGATATCATAATTCTGGCTGGCTGCAAGAGGGAGCGCTGCTACCACCTCCTGAGCTTTACCAGTCAACCGGCATTGTACCAATAATGGCCAGCATTCTTTCGGCCACCGCAGCGCAAGCGCAATGCGCTCAAACGCCGGAAAATAGCAGTCCACATCAGACTCACCAAACACCGGAACAAAAGGAATAAACTTTGCTATGTCATAGGGGGCCGCGGGACTCTGAGACCCTGACGGGGCAGCAGAGATCCACGGCGAGGTGGCCTTGGCCTGGGCATCCAGCTCAACCTGCCGCAAGCGCACAGCTTTGTCGGCTTCAATTTCCAGCTTTCTGATCTCAAACTGGAATTGTCGCTGCTGGGCCTTCTCCTGGGCTTCCATGCGAAGTCTGGCCAGCTTAAGCCTGTGCCGTGCCCCCAACGGGGAAGCACCAGAGCTGCTGTCGAGTGGAAGAGGCTCAAAACGGGGAAGCGTGACAGGTGTCGCAGGCCTATCACCGTCCTCGCTATCCTCCTCCATATCAACCAGATCCAGCTGAGTGCTCTGCTCAGCTTCCTCTCCACCCCCACTGGTGGAGGGAACAGCCTCATCAGGAGAATCCTCCGATTTCCCAGCAACTGCAGGCACCTGAAGCACCTGCCGTTCCACCAAGCCTGCCACCACTAATGACATTAACTCCTTTTTCCGCATTTGTTTCGGCCTTGGAATGTCGTAGTGGTCAGCTACTAAGGCTAAATCATCCTTCCGACACGCCTCCAGACAATCCAGAGTCGGTTCCACTATGAACCGATCCAGATCAAACGGAGTGCGCCGCATAGCCATATCACAAAACTACAATTAACCTTACCTGTACAATGCCAACAAAACTGAGTTCAAAATTACCTACCGTGCCTGAAAAGAGCCACACAAACACGCAGCAGTAAGAGCAACCACTCTCACCACGAGGGGCACTCAAACCACGCGCCACACACACGTATCTAAATCTAATAAAGTGGTATACAATAATATATACTATAATATTACAAAAAGATCCCGGACGAGCCCCCACTATGTTACGTCCCCCTTTACGTCCAGGGGTCAAAAGGACTGTAACACAGGAATGGCCGGACCAAGGGTAAATGAAATACAATAATGTTTATTAACAAAAATGGGTTCCAAAACACAAACAACCCTTAACCGGCAAATAATACAAAATAAACAACTCAAAGTGTCCCTGTCGGGTATTTAACAATTAGTCTTAACTCTACTTAGTAACAAAACAAACAAACAAACCAAAAATGTCCCCAAAACGGGCTACACGCACACAGGCGGACTAATTAACAAACAAAATAAACACACGCTCTCAGGCGGACTTCTATCAAAACAAAACCAAACTCCTAATAAACTAAACACAAAAACCTCCTTCTTTCAGGCAGGGACGGCACTAAAGCTCAGAACACAAAAAGGTATTTATCACTAAACCAAATCGCTAACTCGCACAGAAAAGTCTCTTAAACCACACAATCCACAATCTTTCTCAAACTGGCAGGCATGTGTCCCACAATCCACAGCTGCCCCGAATGATGGTGATGACTCTGTCTTAAAGGAGGCCTCTTCTCCGGATTGGACAGCTTGTTTGGGGAGTGAGTGGTAAGGCGGCCAATCAGGGATCAGGGGAGGCGGGTGCTGGGCATCCTCCACTGTCAGCGTCTCCAGCACGTCCTGCAACTCTCTCCTGGCTGGCTGATAAGCCGGCGGGCGTCACAACAACATAACATAAAATAACATAACATAACATAACATAATATAACATAACATAATATAACATAACATAAAATAACATAACATAACATAACATAACATAACATAACATAACATAACATAAAATAACATAACATAACATAACATAACATAACATAACATAACATAAAATAACATAACATAACATAACATAACATAACATAACATAACATAACATAATATAACATAACATAATATAACAACATAACATAACATAACATAACATAACATAATATAACATAACATAACATAACATAACATAAAATAACATAACATAACATAACATAACATAACATAACATAATATAACAGTGCAATGATTGTGCAGTGATGTGCTGCTATACACACTGACACACACACACACACACACACACATATATATATATATATATATATATATATATATATATATACATATACAATATTTACAATGTACAAGCATTATATAAACCTTTAAAATAGTGTAAGTTAAAGCGACACGAGTAAATGACAGTGTTTCCAGCAGAAGGTAGAACTGGCCAGGGTCATTACAGGGTTGAGTTCTCTGAGTCTCTGGGTTCACTTTAATGAACCTCAGACGCTGGCCAGAGCCCAGGCACTCCACCACACCGGTGTTAGGATGATGAGGGTCTCCATGGTCCTGTTCACTCTGGTAACATCACCCGTACCACTGGGTGATGTTACCAGTCAGAACTTCCTCAGGTGTCGCTGCCTCGTCTTCTTCACCTGGCTGTCTATGTGCAGAGTCCAGGACAGATCCTCAGTGGTGTAGGGGGCAAAGTTCTAACCCTCCTTTCCGCTGTTGTGGAGTCTTTATCGCACTGATGGTATGTTAACTACAGCTACACAACAATCGGAAACACCCGCCTGTGCTCCTCCATCATCATAGAACCAGCAACTGTGGAGCCACAAAGAGGGATGAGAGTTAGGGTGCATTCACATCTTAAGGCACATTTCCACTAACGGGTCTGGTTCGTACAACATGGGTGTTTTTTATGTTTCCACAAGCAAAAACTGGTAAAGGTTGTAGACCTGACCCAAACGATTTATGGGACCCTTCTGTTTGGTCCCAGTCTTACCCATCCGACCCAAAAGGGTGAAGCCTGACACACTTTCGTCATCACTTCCTGTGTGACTCTGCACTAAGAACATTGGTTTTCAAACCTAATATGGTTTTCACCAGAATGTGTCTAGTATGAGCAGCAGGAGAAGCAGCCAGATATCCACCACGCTGATCTACGTCACTTCCTCTCTTCGGTTTACTGACTGCTCGGTTTGCTTTCACACTGGAAGAGAACTGAACCAGGATTCACTTGGAAGTGAACCAAGACCCCAATTTTTAGGTGGACCAGAGTTTGCATCTTTCGTCCACCAGAGTGCAAATGCCCCTTCATTCTACTCCTAGAGAGTTCTTCATGTTATAACATGAAGAACTCTCTAGAACTCTCTGAGAATGTACATCATCATGATCTCCTCCACCATCACCATGGTTACTGGTGATCAAAACTGATGCCAAAACTCATAGGTGAACTCTAAACTCTGCGGAACAATCTGAGCTGTGAGCGTCTATTAGAAGCGACTGTGTTGTACCAGCGTTCAGTCAACAGGTGCTACCAATTAAAGCATCACCGCTGATATTACTCAAATGTTGGCTAATGAGGAACCAGACATGCAACCACCAATGACGTCCTCTACCTATGTCTCAGGTGTTGGATTGTGTGGATGATTTTTGTTTTTCATCTCTGTCATTTTTGTTGTGAAGTGCTTTTATATTTCCTTGATCTGTCAGGGACTACAGATGGAAAATAGCCACTGGCTAATTCAGGCATATTTACATTTTTATGTTCATTAATATGCACTGTACCTTTTAAATAAAAAAGAAAATAAAGTGAAGAAAACGCTCATTTTTAGCCAATCAGCTTTCAGCCCGTGTGTTTTGTCATCTATAATTCATGAATTATTCTAAATCATTGTCACAAGTGTTACATCTCTCCCTTCTAATGTCCTGAATTACAGCCAGTAGAGATCTATTTTTCATACGTTGTATATAAGAAACACTGCAAACTTTAAAATAACGTCTTTGTTTAGCCTTCATTTCTTCCACATCTGAGGAAAATATCCCCAAATACCCGATGCTGTCTCTGTTAAGTGACAACTGAACAGTGATTGTGTGTCTTTGACGCTGTTAGGGGTGTGTGATGCTGAAAGATTCAGTGCTTTCTCACAGCAGTGAACCCAGTCCCCTCAAAACCACTTTATCCTCCTTACTTATGAAGACTGACAGTTTTCAGTTCTTACATTAAAGCATAAATGTTGTCATCAGTTGATATCAATACTAACACTGGTATCAATCAATGTCTATTCTAACGTTTGTGTTAATATTACTGATATTTGGATCCATCCGCCCACCACTACTTGATGTGTTTACTGCACATTCAGAGTTTTCAAAGTGGGTGAACCTTTTTTAGGATACCAGTCTACAATCAATATCTTTGTTGTATTTTTTTTGGTGTTGCATTATTGTTTCTTTGGAGGTACGGATGGAAATTAGCAGCTTGCTAAATCCGGCGTATTTACTGCAAGATATTGTATTTGATGTTCACTGTCCCATCCATCCATCCATCCATCCATCCATCCATCCATCCATCCATCCATCCATCCATTCTCTTCCGCTTATCCGGAGTCAGGTCGCGGGGGCAGCTGCCTAAGCAGGGAAACCCAGACTTCCCTCTCCCCGGCCACATTCACCAGCTCATCCGAAGGGATCCCGAGGCGTTCCCAGGCCAGCCGAGAGATGTAGTCTGTCCAGCGTATCCTGGGTCTGCCCCGGGGCCTCCTTCCGGTGGGACGTGCCCGGAACACCTCACCAGGGAGGCGTCCAGGAAGCATCCTAACCAGATGCCCGAGCCACCTCATCTGGCTCCTCTCGATGTGGAGGAAACTCATTTCAGCCGCTTGTATTCGAGATCTCGTTCTTTCGGTCATTACCCACAGCTCATGACCATAGGTGAGGGTAGGAACGTAGATCGACCGTCCCATCCAAGTAAATGATAAAATCTAGTAATCTAATGGCCATTTCTATTTATTCATGACGTTTATTTATCTGTAGTAGATGATATGATGTCAGCCTTGCATGGATTTCAGGAGAGCTGCTGTGCAAATGTTGCTTGACATTTAGTTTTTTCATGAGAGTACATCTGAGCCAATCCTACCATCCTCCTGGGGATCAAACTCCTTCCTCGCCAGACAGAGATTCAGCCTGACTGGATGTCGCCCCGTCTTCTCCCACCTTTCCACACAGATATATTAAGTCTGATTCAGGCTTGTCTCTGCTGAATGATTTTGCATTAGTTTGTATTTAGTTATTGTCTAGTTTTCACTGGAAATGTATTCACTGATGAAAATGAACAGTCTAACATTGACTTGTCTGTATCTCGTGTTTTATAGAGTAGGGCTGCAACTAATGACTATTCTGATGGTCGATTAGTCACCGACTATTAAAACGACTAGTCGACCAATCGGATTCTGTATCTGATAATTATTAAATGGATCTTATTTCACTTTCAGCTTTGAAATCTTGCATGAGGTTGTTATGTAATCCGACCTGCCTCGTCTTTAAATGTTCGAGCATTGCAGACGTACTTCTGTGGTACACAAGGTCCCCTTTAGAAATCTGACATGTTTTTAATTTATTTTGTAAGTTTAACATGAAGTTTTTTCAGACTTTTGAAGTCCTCTGCCGCCGTTCTATTCCCCGGTCAGCCGCCATATTTTTCCCCTTGCGGACTTTATTGCGCATGTGCAACTCTCAGCAGAGATAAGAAAAAAAAGGCGATGTCTCATTCTGTAGATTTTTTTTTTTTTTTTGCCGACAATAGTCGACGGGTAAATTAGTTGTCGACTATTGTCGACAACGTCGACTAATCGTTGCAGCCCTATTATAAAGGCTGAGGAAGAGAACACAGCAGCTATCTGCTCCCTCCGACCACCCTTCTTTCCTCCTGATGAGGACGTTGTGGCTTGTTAAATGACAGATTGACAATGACGTCTCCTCTGATGTGGAAACACTTATAAAACACTGACATGATGCATGTTCCCTTTGTGTCGCTTGTAGGGACGGGACTTTACACAATGGGAAGGAGGCATATTTAAAGGCACAAACAAACTACTGATAGAATCATTTCAGTTGGAGGACTTATTGTAAATTACAGATTCTTTCTCCATAATGATGTCAGATCATGATGTTGTATCAGCTTCATTGTTGTTCCACTTTTCTGCTGCTGTAAAGATAGACTAGCTTTTTTACTTTACTGGTGCATTACTCAACACTTCACATTGGTTTAATTAGAAGGTAAAGTACAGAATATAACCTGACTTCAGCAGCATAATTTGTCAGGAAAAAGCCTTTATAAGACGACGTTGTGACTTTGGTTGTTGACACTGTCTGACCAGCTTCAGGGTGAGTAAAATAAGTCTAGATTTAGGTTACAGTTAGGTTACGGTTAGTTATCGTCAAGTTTTGGTAAGTATCCACAAAGCGACTGAAAATCAGTGTAAAGATATAAACAGGACTGTGTGTCCTGCAGCTTCAAAGCCAGAGACAGGAAGTGATGCTGATGGGTAGATAAGCTGCGTTCAGCTCCAGCCCGTCAGCCCAGCAGCAGGGACATGGCCTCTTGTCTCTCCTTGTTGTTGTTGTAGTCCTGTGGGTGTGTGAGGTATGTGGAGCTCAGTGTTTAAAGCATCAGGAGGCTGATAAGCAGCGCTGTGGCATCCTTAAAATCAGCAGAGAGGAGTTCATCAGAAACACTGAAGCTTCGTCTCCCACTCGGCTCACAGTGAATGGCTTCAGTCTGTCTGTATGAATGGAGCTGCGGGACAATCCTTCGCTGTTCGGAGGGTGTTTTCTCTGCATGCTTTTACATGTTCGCCTCCAGTTTATGATAATTCACGCTGTTCTGACACCGGTTCTCTCAAACTCCTGTTTTAAATAACAGCTGACTGATAGAAAGCATCATGTGATCACTGTGGGCAGAAACACCCACACTGGGAATGAGCTGGGGATTAATGAAAAACTGGGTCCACTCACCAGAGACAGATCTCTGAGCATCACCTGACAATTAATGCTTGAGCTTATATAATTTTTTATTAGAAACTGTTGATAAAATCTCTTTTATATCTTCTTAGTAATGTACATAATGATGTCAGATTAGTGCCAATGATTAAGAAACTTACAGGAAATGTTTTATAATTTTGTATTAATGTCACAATTTGCTACAAATAAGAACAGATTTAAATATACAGTATGTGCATTAGGAACAATATAGACAATCAAATTCCAAAAAGTATGTGGTTTAAACTGACCTTTACCTGGTAATCCTCAGTTACCCCAGTGCAGGCGAATGTAATGTATGTTTATTTGCTCTATAAGATGTTTTACATCAACATTTCCATGTTCTAGAGTCATAATGCAGCACTCATCCAGCACAATCTCAACCGCTGGTGATCATATTTGTCTTCTAGACCGTTTAGATTTGATGAGAAGGATGTAAGTCGTGCCTTTGGTAGATAACTGGCTCGTTTTCAGTGTGGTCCACAGCCTCATGTAACGTTCAACATTAACCTGTCAGATGTTAGCGGTTGACAGATTAGCATCATCGAGCTAACTGAGGCCTCCCCTGTCCCGTTACTGAGTGGGAAACTTACAACAGGCTGAAATAAATTATGCACAGATCTGATGGAGTTACTCATGAATATTTATATTCATCCTGAAAATGGTTGTTTTTGTTGTTTTCCTTCAGGTGAGCCTGGACTGTTTTTCCTTTGCGCTATCTGCCATCTTCATTTATTCCTCAGCAGTAACACATATTCTGACACTTACACAAAACCTCCTTCACTGTGACTCCAGAAGTATTCAAACAGACCTTGTGGTTGCAGAGATAGACTCGTTTTATTATGGGGACGACATGTTTGAGCAGAGGCCTAAACATAGAAGCAGGGCTCAAAGGTCCATAATGAGTTTGACTGAACTGGATTTTATCTTTAAAAGTGCTTTGAGGTGATTTGTCACAAATTTAGAAATAAAGTGAAGTTAATTATTAAATTTTAAAATGTCTTTGACAGCGTCCCCAAACCTGACCGTGGAGGTCTCTGGACAGAAACTGATGAGGTTAAAATTATTCATATTTAAAACCACGTTCAGTATTTATGTTGAAACCTTTAAACTGTGTAAGTCCCACTTTCAGAGGTCAAAGGATGGTCCAGAGATCCTAAACCTGTACTGTTCAGCACGTCAGAGTTATTTTATCTATTCTTTCTCCGGGTTAATGTAGACGAATGTTTGCGGGTCCGCTGTGTGTCACTTTTTCAAACTGAACTATTTGAGCTTCGTTTAGTATTTCTTTCTTTAACTGAGGACTGGCACTAAGGGGATTAAGGTGGTGTTCATGATTCAGGATGGGCTCTTAATGAATTCTTTGCTGTGGTTGTCGTACCTGAGGACATCCAGGGGATTGAGAAGGTTCTAGGAGTTTTATACAGAAAGTTTGAGATGTTTTTTTCAGCGACTCTGTGGATCATTGAGATGATTTTTCTTCTAAGTGAAGAGGTCCTACAAGTTCTTTTCTTGTTTCTAGAGTTCACTGAGGGCATAGCAGTGGTTCCCCAGATAGTTTAGATGACTCTTATGGCCACAGAGGAGGTGTAATGGTTTCCTTGGGGTAGTTAAAGTAGAAACAAAGGTGGTTCTTGGGTTTTGTTTGGTGGTTCCAGGTCTCCTGTAATGGCTGAGAAGGCCCTTTGATGCCTAAAGTGTCCTACTGAAACAACTGTGATTAATCGGATTAAGAATTGTAATGATGGTTCAAATTTGGTTCGGTTCTTCGATCCACATTAGAGTTTGCTTGTGCATTCATCCCTCTCCATGCAAACCGGACTTTCTGAGGAAATGAAGCCACTCAAAGAAACCAAAGTTCTTCCACACCAAGCGTTTCATGGAGAGGAAGCCGGCCATTTTCACGCTCAGCCATCAGCTGTTATGTGTGTGCAACACATTTCTCTAATTTTGTGTTCCTGAACTGGAATTTCTTTTGCACTTGTTGGATTTAAAAGTGAAATAATGTCCTACATGTGTTAACCATTAGCAGCATCCTGCAGCTTATCAGTGTGTGTCCTGTCATCAGTGAAAATGTGAAGGTCATCACATTCAAGCGTTGGTGAAGGACGCTTTTCACCCGGACAGGTTCTGGATTCAGACCCAACAACTGACCATGAACAGAGAAATCACACATCGCTGCCAGAAACTGGCTAAGTTTTCAGTCACGTTGAGCTCTGAGGAAAGAAAATGCATGTAATCTGAGATATTTTCATCCTTTATTTGAATGATTTCAGCTCTTGAACAGACATTCGTTGACAAAGAGAAACAACAGCTTCATTCAAAAACACAAACTGACTTCATGACATTTGAATTTTTTTCTGCTTTGGTTTGATACAGAGATGATGAAGGAGCCACGGAGGGGACAAATTAGCTTTTAAATGTTTGATTTGAGAGGAGTCTGAACTTTAATGTTTGCCGTATGTTGTAAAGCCTTCACGGTGTGCCAACAGACTGAATGTTAGCATGCTGAACATGTTCATACGGCGGTTTCAGCATGCCAACATGCTGTTAGACACCTGCAGGAAACAGCAGTTACTGTCCTGCTGCTAACTTGTCAGACTGGCACATTTTATTCAGTCTTGTTGGCAGGAATCTGTTAAACATTAGATCCTGAGGGAAAACACAGACAGACAGAGTGTCTGTTTCAGTGTAAACAGTGATCTGCAGATACTGAGTGTGGGATCAAACATGACTCATCGCTCTGCCTCTCCATCAACGGTCGGTTAAACTGTGACTCAGTGTGAGGATGAGATAAAACCCTGAACTGTTTGCTGATTGTAGTTCTGAGTGTCGATGTGGCAAGCATTAAGGTCTATAGATTACTGTTCTGTAATACTAATCTGCTGAAACGCCTCCAGTTTCCATCTCAACCTTTGCCATCTAACTCGTCATCGTTCGACTCTTGACCCCCACAAAAGTTTTATTAAAACATAAAACAGTGTGTTTTGACTTTTGCTGTAAAATGTTTGGTCCCATGGAAAGTTTTTGGGATTCTGCCCATATTAGAAAGGCCCAGGAAACACTTTAATTGGGGAACTTTCCACAGCTGAAGGTTTGATTCCCATCCTGCCATGAAATATTTATAAGCCTCTAATCTTACTTAATGCTTTTAATTTGACTATGTAGTTGTAAATGTCCAGCTAAGGTAAATCATGTAGTAATATGTCTGTCAGATGGACGTTTTGGAGTTTTTGGAACCAGGAATTTGGAAAATCATATGGATTTTCAGCACGAACAAGCATGTGTTTTTCTAAATATTTCTGTCTGACTTGACCATTTCGGTGCTGAACTGGTTTGGAAAATGTGAAGTCTGCTAGCACTTTTTGCCATACAACATGGCTGCGTTAACAATGTGACGTCACTGAGAATGACCAATATTGCTGCTTCTTGGGTGTATTTGGTGATAAATCTGGATAGAAATTGAATGCTTTAAAATCCTCACTTATGATGCTTAATGAAAGTGAGGGACAAAATCCCGACCATGATATATTTCCTTTTAAGTTCTCCCCTGATTTACTTATCTAGGGGATTAAAATTGTACATCACCTAGTCCAGAGGTGGACAACCCGCGGCCCCGGAGCCGCATGCAGGTCTTTCATCCCTCTGATGCGGCTCCCTGGCTTTTTAAAATAATTAACGTGTATTCAGTTAAAATGTAATTTCACACCTTGCCACATGTCTGAATGAAGGGAAAACTTTCCTGAGCAGCAAAGGGCTCACACTTCCTGACTTGGAACAGCCAGAGTGTCTGAAAAAGCGACACTTCATGGTAGACATGACAGCACCTGAACACGCTGAACACAGCCCTGCACATGTTGGAGGAGGTTTTGGCTTTAGAGCTCAAGCTGACCATGCTTGCCAGAGATTTACAGAAAGGTTCACTGTCTCACTCCCCCAGTTTGAGTTCAAAGAAGTTCACATGATAAATTCAGAGTATTTACGGCTGCAATATATATACATATATATATATATATATATATATATATATATATATATATATATATAGAAGGCCTGGAAAGTGAAGGCAACAGTGGTGCCCGTGGTCATCGGAGCACTCGGGGCAGTAACCCCAAAACTGGAAGAGTAGCTACAACAGATCCCAGAACAAACCTCAGACATCTCGGTCCAGAAGAGTGCAGTCCTAGGAAGAGCCAAGGTACTGCGCAGAACCCTCAAGCTCCCAGGCCTCTGGTAGAGGACGCGAGCTTGGATGGATGAGAGACCGCCCACAGAGGGCGAGGGGACAATATATATATATATATATATATGTATATAAATATATATATATATATATATATATATATATATATATATATATATATATAATAAAGGCAAAGGAAAAAAAAAACTTAACTTCAGTGTTATTTAATTTTAAATGTCAAAGGGGATTTGTGGATCCCAGAGTTTTCTTTACTGTGAGAAATTGGTCCAAATGGCTCTTTAAGTGGTAAAGGTTGCCGACCCCTGCCTTATTTAAACCAACCTGGATGCTGGATTCAAGCTGTTGGAGGAGAAAGGGATAAAAACATATCTGATTTATAAGGAGGGTGTCCTAATATCTTTTGAGGAAAGTTTCCATAAACATTCTATCCTAAGAAAACATCTTTTTACAGTTTTACAGTTACATGCAGCCTGAGTGTTTGATTTTTTCACCTGTGGAAATGGAAGTGATTGAAACACCTGATTTTAATTATTTGGAGGAGTGAATACTTTTGGCAATTTAGGGTATCTTAAATTATAAGTGGGTTCAGCCTGGAAGGAGGCACAATTGCAAACACCAAACTACTTTAAAACTACTTCACAACAACTGGTTAATGTGGATTTACACAACCCCTGTCCAACTGCACAAATACAACAATGATATACCCGGCACATGTTTCACATGCAGCGAAGCAAAAGCTTCATTTATACATTGTATTTGGGAATATGACACGATAAAGAAATTCTGGAAGGAGGTGTCTGAAATTTGGAAGATTCTCTCTGTAAATATTCCCTTAGATCCCAAGTTCTGCATCAGTATCCTTCAGTATATTTTTTTTCCTGTATATGAAAATAACATGTAAGAAAGAAAACAAAAACCAAATCCAGTTTTCAGAGTTTGCGTCTCCTTCAGTCTGGTTGTGAGGTCAGATCTGAAAAAGTTCTCACCTTCTTGAGTATTTTCTTGTTTTTCTGCCATACACACCAATAACCAGCTTTTTTCCATTAAAAGCCTGTGTCACATCAGCACCCGGCTCTGCTGCGGACACACCCACTCCAGCCAGGCATCATCGTAGCCAATCCCCAGAATTCTAACCTGTTACACCTGTGTGTAATCTAGCCATCAGGCTTTAAATATCCCAGCTCCTCATTCATTACCTGTCGGACCTCGTTTCCACGTAGATGGACTCTCCTCCTTGCCCTTTCCCGGTCCCGACTTCCCAAGATCCCCGTTTGGATTCCAGTTTGAAGTTCCAAGATCCTCCTGTTCAGTTAAGCTCCCTGTTGACGTGTTGGAATAAATCTTGTCTTACACTCGGCTTGGTCTCTGTCAGGTCCTTCATAAAACAGAAGGTCCGACCAAATACAGAAGAAACAACGGATGGCTTCCTCCACGACCCACTTTTCCGGCGATCCCAAACAATGCAGCGGATTCCTGCTCCAGTGTTCCCTCCACATCGAAATGAATCCTGGCAAGTACCCAACAGATCGAGCTAAAGTAGCTTACATTATTTCCCTGCTTTCAGGACCAGCGCTTCAATGGGCGGACGCACTATGGCAGCAAAACAGCGCGGTGACGCAAGCCTACGCCCCCTTTACACGTCACTTTCAGGAGGTGTTTGGGATTCCCCCCGGGGATACCACTACACAGGAACGCTTGTTTCGCCTTCGGCAGGGACGCACCCCCATCACCGAACATGTTTTGCTGTTTCGCACCTTGGCGGCAGCCAGTGGATGGAATGAGACCGCTCTCCTCACCCATTTCCGAATGAGCCTAGAACCATCACTCCGCCTCCAACTCTCTTCCCAGGACGACACTATCGGTTTGGAGAAGTTTATTCAGACAACCATTCAGGTTGCTCACCGGAGGGAGAGCTGCTTTCGGGACCTACCACCCACCACTGCTGCCGCAGCCACTGAGGGCTCAGAACCCATGCAGGTGGATTCTGTACGCCTTACCCCCACTGAGCGCTGTCGACGCCTCACGAATGGTCTTTGTCTTTACTGTGGCCAGGCTGGCCATCGTATTGACACCTGCCACGTTCGGCCCCCACATCCTCGGGTGAGTCTGGCCTCAGCCTTTTCTATCTCTGCAAAACCCCTTACAATACCGGTCACGTTGTGGTCATCCTGTGGTTCTCTGACAGTCACGGCCCTCCTCGACTCCGGGTCCGAGGGGAACTTCATCTCCAACTCCCTAAAGCACCGCCTTCAGATCAGATGTCATCGCTGCCCGTCTCCCCTCAGCATCCAGACCATCACCGGCAAAAGACTTTCTCAACGATCCATTCACTTACAGACCCCACCTTTATGTCTTGGTGTAGGTTGCCTCCACAGAGAGGAAATTCAACTTCTGGTGTTGGATCACTCCCAGGTCGATGTCATTCTCGGACGGCCGTGGTTGGAGCAGCATGCCCCCATCCTTTCCTGGAAAACGGGAGAAATTCTACAGTGGGGTTCAGACTGTTATCCAAACTGTTTTCCCCAACTACCACAAGCCACTAGGATCACGATAAGTGCCACCACGATTGAAAGCCCTAACCTCCATTCGGATCAACACCTCCCCACCGAATATGCATCATTCCAGGATGTTTTTTGTTCCCGCCGAGCAGCACAGTTGCCACCTCATCGTTCCTGGGACTGCGCCATCGAGCTGCTTCCCGAAGGTAAACTTCCAGCTGGTCGCATCTATCCCTTATCCATACCTGAAACTAAAGCCATGGAGGAGTATATAGCTGAAGCACAAGCTCAAGGGTACATCCGACCCTCCACGTCACCGGCTGCATCGAGCTTTTTCTTTATAGAAAAGAAGGACGGCGGACTGAGACCCTGCATCGACTACAGATCCCTAAATCAGATAACGGTGAAATTCAGATATCCCCTTCCGTTAGTTCCTGCTGCCCTGGAAACCATGAGAGATGCTAAAGTGTTCACGAAGTTAGATCTCCGTAGTGCCTATAACCTCATTCGGATCCGCCACGGCGATGAATGGAAAACGGCTTTTGTGACACCCACTGGCCACTACGAGTATCTCGTCATGCCCTACGGGCTTGCTAACGCCCCCTCAGTCTTTCAAGGGTTCATGAACGAGATCTTCAGAGACATCCTCAACCGCTTCCTCATTGTTTACATCGACGACATCCTAATCTTCTCCCCAGATCTCCAGACGCATATCCGCCATGTAAGACAAGTCCTGGAACGACTCAGAGCCCATCGTCTTTTCTTGAAGACAGAAAAGTGCTCATTTCATCAGACAACAGTCAACTTCCTCGGTTATGTGGTGGGACCTGATGGTGTGAAAATGGACAACAGCAAGGTGCAAACAATAGTAGATTGGCCAAAACCTGACACCATCAAAGCCCTTCAGCGTTTTTTGGGGTTTGCAAACTTTTACAGACGCTTTATCCTGAACTACAGCGCCTTGGCCAGCCCCCTCACTTCCATGCTCAAGAAGGCACCTCACACTCTTTCCTGGTCCGCCGAGGCAGACTGCGCCTTTGCTTCCCTGAAACATGCATTCACGACAGCGCCTGTACTACAGCATCCAAATCCAGTGTTACCTTTCTGTGTTGAAGTCGATGCTTCCATCTCAGGTGTAGGAGCCGTCCTGTCACAGAGGTCGGGAAATCCTCCTCGCCTCCGTCCATGTGCTTTCTACTCCAAAAAACTCAGCCCAGCGGAACAGAATTATGATGTCGGGAATCGCGAACTGTTGGCCATCAAACTCGCCCTCGAAGAATGGAGACACTGGCTAGAAGGAGCACAACATCCTTTTGAAGTCCGCACGGATCACAAGAACCTGGCCTATATCCGTGAAGCAAGACGATTGAATCCCCGACAAGCAAGGTGGGCTCTCTTCTTTACAAGATTCCATTTCAACATTACTTATGTTCCAGGCTCTAAGAATCGGAGAGCTGACGCCCTATCCAGACTCCATGAAGGGACAGCATCACCTGATGAGCCTGAGCCTATCTTGCCCTCCAGGTTAGTAGTTGGCGCCATCCAGTGGACCCTGGAGGAACAAATTCGAGAGGCGTCACATGACCATCCTGCACCACCTGACGCTCCTCCGGATCGGCTGTTTGTTCCCCCCGATCTGCGGCTCTCCCTCATCGAGTCGGCACACGCGAGTCCCGGTACGGGGCATCCAGGTACTCAAGCCACACTAGCGTTATTGCAGCCCCGATACTGGTGGCCAGGAATGTCAGTCCAGGTGCGCCGCTTCATCGCGGGCTGTGCAGCATGTGCTCAGACCAAGAGCCCTCGGCAACTTCCATCCGGAAAACTACAACCTCTTCCAATCCTACAGAGACCCTGGTCCCACTTGGCCGTCGATTACCTTACAGACTTGCCAGCATCTCAAGGTAAAACCTGTGTTTTGGTAGTGGTGGATAGGTTCTCAAAAGCCTGTAAACTGATACCGTTTCCCAGTATTCCCTCAGCTGCTGACACCGCCAGAGGCGTCTTTGAACAGGTGTTCCGGAACTTTGGGCTCCCAGAAGACATCATCTCGGATCGAGGACCCCAGTTTATATCCCGGTTTTGGCGGTCGTTTCTCCGCCTGCTGGGGGTGACGGTCAGTTTGTCTTCAGGATATCATCCACAGACTAATGGACAGGCAGAACGGAAGATCCAGGAGGTGACCCGTTTCCTCCGTACATTCTGTCATGAGCATCCCGATCACTGGAGTGAATTCCTGCCATGGGCTGAATATGCGCAAAACTCCCTGCGTCAAGCATCCACTAGACTGACTCCGTTCGAGTGTTTTTTGGGTCGTCAACCTCCGCTCTTTCCCTGGAATGGCGAAATATCTAATATGCCTGCAGTGGATGACTGGTTTAAACGTAGCGAGCAGGTCTGGAGCCAGGCTCACCAACATCTGCAGCGGGCGGTCCGGCGCTACACCGACCAGGCTAATCGAAGGCGATCTCAAGAACCTGCCTTTACTGTTGGAGATCTGGTGTGGTTGTCAACACGGGATATTTGATCCCGCCACACCTGCCGGAAGCTGAGTCCCAAATACATCGGTCCCTTCAAAATCATCACTCAGATAAGTCCGGTTGTGTATCGCCTGGAATTACCAGTCTCCTATAAATTCCATCCCGTCTTCCATGTGTCTCTGCTGAAGCCTTATCACTCTCCTGTTGCTCCTCTTCCCACAGAATCGGGTGCGGCGGCGGTTCCCCCTCCTCCGCCTCCTCTCCCGCTGGATACGGAGGATGGGTCGGTTTACGCCGTCCGGGGCGTCCTGGACTCCCGGCGCCGGCGGGGGCGTCTGGAGTACTTGATCGATTGGGAAGGCTATGGACCGGAGGAGCGGTCTTGGGTGCCCCGGAGGGACGTCCTGGACCCGTTCATGCTCCGGGAGTTCCATCAACAGCATCCCGGTCGGCCCCGTCCCCGTGGCCGGTCCTGTCTTCGCCCCGGAGTGGCTCGTGGAGGGGGGGGTACTGTCACATCCGCACCCGGCTCTGCTGCGGACACACCCACTCCAGCCAGGCATCATCGTAGCCAATCCCCAGAATTCTAACCTGTTACACCTGTGTGTAATCTAGCCATCAGGCTTTAAATATCCCAGCTCCTCATTCATTACCTGTCGGACCTCGTTTCCACGTAGATGGACTCTCCTCCTTGCCCTTTCCCGGTCCCGACTTCCCAAGATCCCCGTTTGGATTCCAGTTTGAAGTTCCAAGATCCTCCTGTTCAGTTAAGCTCCCTGTTGACGTGTTGGAATAAATCTTGTCTTACACTCGGCTTGGTCTCTGTCAGGTCCTTCATAAAACAGCCTGACAGGCCTGCTGGATGGCTGTCGATCTACCTGAGTAGATCGTTTTCCAGAGCTCAGTAAGGACAGGATGGGTTATTCTGCAGCAATGGAAGGACATCGAAAGAGACGGAGAGCTTTATGGATCCTAATTCTCGTCAGCCTCCTCACCTTCAGCAAAGAGTTTGGTGAGACTTTTATTAGAGTTGATCTCTCGGGTCTCAATCTAAACAGCTGGTACAGTTTTTTTCATCCAACATGTCTGACGAAGCGTTGACCTGTAAACTTTTACCTCTGCAGAAGTGAAAGAAGACGAGTGGGAGGAGCTCAGGCCGGACATCGCTGCACTTCATCGCCTCCGTGGACTTTCAGAACACATGCTTCATGAAAGCATCAAGAACCCTCCAGAAACCAGGTCTCTTTGGGCTGAATATCACTGAAATAAATGAAAAGAAAGTCACCGTAACAATTTAAACAAAAGAGAGCAATAAATAAGAAAAAATAAGAGACAAACATATATCATATATAAAGTAACAGCATCAACTGTTCAATCTTAGCCTAAAGAAAAAAAAAGGAAAAACAGAAAACCAGCTGCCAGCTTCAAGAAAACAAAGCTGATAATCATCCGAGGCACCTGTAAAAAACAGAGAAGCTGTAAAAAAGAATCATGAATCACATCAACAGAAACATCAGACACACAAAGAAAAACATGAATAACTGCAGTTGTTGATGATTAAACCCCAACACGACTCAGCATGCAGGTTAGCGAATGCTAGGGCAAAATATCAGGGAGAAATAGTGATCAGTGATGGTGCAAATGCAACCAGGCCACAAGATCAGAGTCACCCCAGGTCCCCGGGAGACCAGACGCCATCGCAGGGCACGTATCCCAGCCAGCCCACCACCGGTACGACCACACAGAGCCCAGGTCCAGGCCGCCCAGGAGGACCAGGTCCCCCAGAGGGGCCAGCACCCACCCCAATGCCCAATTTATGTTTCCCGATGCCCCCACCCAATGTGCCTAACCCATCCCCCCACCTCCCAAATTCGCCCCATGCCGTACCCCCACCACCTGCTGGATTTATACTCGTCTGTGTACGGTAGGTTGCAGCGTATGGTTACAGTGTCATGTTGCAGTTTCTCTTCTGCAGTAACCACAAAATTCAGAAAGAAGCTCCAGAAATCTGGAAACACGTAATCAGAAGAGAGTTCTTCCGCTCTACGCCCTGCAAGCAGGTCTGGAGGAGCTGCGCTTCGAGCCTCCGCGGAGCTCATGATGGTGTAATCAACCTCACGCAGACGCGACGCGAGTATAAATCCAGCTTTAGTTGTGAGGATTGTAAGATGAAGTCTAGAAGTTCATGGTGTTCAACCAGCAACAGCTGAAAGTGGAGAAATGTTCCCACATGCATGAGATGAAGAAATAACAGACAGACCTAGGAGTGGAAAAGTGTATGTAGCACTTTTTAAAGATAATATTACAGAGAAGCATCAAAAGTATCAGTCAGGGCTGCACGGTGGTGTGGTGGTGGTTAGCACCACAGCCTCACAGCTTGAAGGTCGCTGGTTCGAATCTCGGCTGGGGGGAGGTTCGAACTGTGGAGTCTGCATGTTCTCCCCGTGTATGCGTGGGTTCTCTCTGGGTAATCAGGCTTCCTTCCACCATACAAAGACATCCATGTTAGGTTAATTAATTACTCTAAATTCTCCCCATGGAGAATGTGTGTGTGTGTGTGTGTGTGTGTGTGTGTGAATGGTTGTTTGTCCCTATGTGTTGGCCCTGCGAGGGACTGGTGACCAGTAATGGACTAAGCGGTACAGAGAATGAATGAATGCATCAAAAGTAAAGAACTGATTGTGTGACTTAAAGAAAGGGTTTATTATATATACTGTAAAATTCAGCTCAGCACTGGTTCAGCGAGGCCACAAAGATCAGCTGTCTCACCACCACCCACATCAGCTGATGTAAGAGCCACTTCTAAACATCCACCCTAAAAGACTCCCCTTACATCACTGTCCATTCCTGTTTGACAGTTTCATCGTGACTGATGACAGAATACTGGAGGCCCTGAACCCCCCAGTGGGTTTTATATGTTCCAAGGTCCTCTGATAAACTCCAGGGCAGCTTGTTTCCTCCATCTCGTACTTCTTATCCATCGTTTGTCTCTGGTTTTCCTGTTGTGACCTCATGTGGAGGAAGAGTGTGTACAGTCAAAAATATCTTTGTGTGGTTTTTCCATTTTTACACGTGTCTGAAGATGTTTTAATTTAAGGAGTGAAATAAATTGTTTTTCTCTGGCGATTTGAATGTTCTGTCTCTTCTTGGAGAGAAAAATAAGATTGTAAATATTGTGGAATAATGATGAGAAATGTTTTTCACTCAGGGAAACAGCAGCCCAGCAGACCAGAGTCCGGAGATCTGCTGACCGGTGAGACAGCTTTCATTTACTCACATTGTCCCTTCATTCATTAAAGCTGATGTATTTATTTCATTTCATAACATTTACAATAATCTGATCAGAACTAAGCAAAATAAATTAGTATCAAAGAGAAAAAGCTGCTTCATTGATGAAAATGTCCAGCATGATGGATGTTTAAAACATTCAGTTTAAACATGCAGAAACAGTGTTTTTGTTCATTTACTGTTTTATAGATTTTAACTAAACATCATGTTATTCATGAGTCCATAAAGACTCTTTAGATGTTGACAGAAACTCCTTTTATGACTGAATACCTGCTTTGCAGTGGTCTTATTTATTTTGTCTGTGCCCTAAATGAAGATGTTAACTTTCACCAGGATGGACATGGACCTGAACCTGATGAACCTGCTGCATGAATGCAAGGAATGTAAAAACTTCCCAGCTTATGTCATCGAACATTATCAGGTTGGTAAAAGTTTGATGGATCTGAGAAATCTGGACAGGAATAAAACCAAGCTGAGTAAAAACAGGAGGAGGGTAGGAAACAAGCTGGAAGGATAAAGAACCAAAAAAAAAAAAAAAAGACAGAATAAAGACATGAAAAACAAACTGGATTTAACTGTAAAGAAACAGAAAACAGAAACAGGTCTGTGTGTGTTCTAGTCTTTGGATTTTCTGTTCAGAGGTGAGATTTAAAAAACTAAAAATGAGTGTTAAATGTAAAAACATCAATAGGAGGCTTTTTCCCTTTAACTGTTAAACAAAAGATGTTTTGTTAAGGGAGCTGCTGAGGTTCCTGGGTGGGAACAGGCGGGTGGGTGGAGGAGGGTGGAGCTGGCACATCGACGAGGAAGCGGGTCAGAAATGAGCGAGTAAAGACAGCGCACAGCAACGGCTGTTTTTTAAAAGTTTTCTGACGTCAGAAAGAAATATAATTTTAAACACACGAAAAGATTGTAACAGTTAACAAATGAACACATCAGATCATAACAAGATGAGAACAAAAAGACATAGTTTGAATGTTTTGGTTAATCTATTCTTTTTCTTTTGTGAATTTTAAATGCTGTTCCAGTTTGCGTTAGGAATGTCCTTCTGTGTTTACAGGTTTCTTTTTTTTTTTTTTTTTTTTTTTTTTTTTTTAAATTGTCCTGTCCAGCATCATAGCAAGAAAAATGATAATCTGGTTGCTGTATCGTGCTGAACAAATTTGCTCTACCAAGGGGAGGCCTATGGGTAAGGCTCCTCTTGATAATGTGATTCATTTATTTATTTATTTACTTTGAATCACAGAATCTAAGTAATCTTGCTGGACCCGACCGGAGGGGACAGAAAAAGATGGAAAATAGCAAAAAGAGCAAAAGGGAAAGAAGAAAGGAGACAAAAAGATCACAGACAGAAGGAAACGACCCTTCAATCCACCATCACCAGACAACAAACTGTTACACCTGTACATGAACACACCAGAAAACTTCCTACAACTTTTACAAAAGCAGAAACACACACACAGAAAAAAACAAACTACAAAACAAAAAAAAAAAAAAAAAAAAAAAAAAAAAAAAAACAGGGCTGCCAGTCATTAAGAGTATAACCAAATCAAATCAAAAAGACCTAACAGCGACCAGATACTAACTCACAGGAAAAATACAGATTTTATTTATTTATTTATTTATTTATTTTTTTTTTTTTTAATAATTATCGCTTAATATTAAAGACCAACTAGACAACTCAGTGACTGTGTCAGCATGCAGAGCATGAGGAAGAGGAGTGATCAGTGATGAAGAGTGGTGAGTGAGATCATGCAAATGCGACCTCGCCTCCACGGAGGCCAGAGGCAGACCAGGGCCTGGGCCGGGCCCTCAGCAGCAGACCCGGAGCACCAACCCATGCCACCCCACCACAAAGACAACTCCAGCCCCACCCGAAGGGCGGCAGAGGAGAGCCCCAGCAAGAGCCCCTCACGGTCCCGGGGCACAGGCCCCAGTGGGCCAAGATCAGCAGCCGCCGGCCCCACCAGGGACCGGCCCACCCAGGGCAGCCCAAGCGAAGGGCCCAGGGCCCCAGGAGCCCAGAGGCGGCCACCCCACCCCCCAAAGGCAGAGGGCCCGCAACATGCCCAGGAGGACCAGGCCCCCCCAGACAGCCACCCGGCGCAGGCCAGCACACACCCCGATGTTCCAGCCGCACACCCCGGGAACCAGGGCACCACCGGCCCCCTCCCCCAACTCCCCATCCACCCCATACAACCCCACACTCACACCCTCCCCTGTGCCGCACCCACAACCGCCCACCACCACACAATCACGCCACACACATCCCCCCCACCACGCCCCGCGGGGGACACCCCAGGCGGGCCAGCGGACAGCGGGCCCCAACCCCCATAGAGCCAGCAGCCCACCAGCGCAGCCATCCCGGGACCCGGACCCGGGACAACCCCCCCCACCCGCCCCCAGCCACACACAGGAGGAGCAGGGGCGTAAGAGGTCCCCAATACCCTCTCCCTCCCCGCTCCGGACTGTTTATGTAGTGTGTGTTGTGTGCAATTAAAATTGAGGGGCAGTGACTGCAATGAGCTGCGAGCCGGGCCACCTAACTGGCCCCGCCCACCATGCACCGCATGCCATGCCCCCCAGGTGTTGTTTGTGTGTTGTGTTTCTTGTGTTTTGGTGTCTTGGTGCAATTAAAACTGAGAGGCGAGCAGCCACGGGGTGCCCCCAAGGAGACCACTGAATGGTCTCCTCCGTTCCACCCCACATGGCTCCACGCCTCCCAACTCCCTACGTGTGTGTGTGTGTGAGACAGAGAGAGCGGGAAGTAAGAGGGGTCCGGGGATGTGTGTCCAGAGGGAAGTTTGCTTCCCTCTGGATGATGAGCCCTTAGTGGCATTAGGCACCCCTGCTCCCCAGGAGGCCCCCCCAGGGCAGGACAGGCCAGGAGACGCCGCCCCCCATGACCGGGCCACCCAGGGACCGCAGCCAGTGAGCTGCCACCCACCCCAGAAAGTTCCCACCCTCCCACACCCCTAACGGGGAATGAGAGGATGGGGACAGTGGCAGACCCACGGCCCACCACCCCCAGGCCCGCCCAAGCCCCCCCCCACAAGTGCACTCAACCCCGCCCCAACCACACACAGAAACACATGCACACACCCACCTCCCTGCACACTCCCACTCATCACAACCCACACATGCCCCCTCAGTCCCACCCAAAAGACACAAACACCCGCACAGCATCCAACCCTCCCACTCCTACTCCCCAGACACACCCCCACCCACCCCAACACATGCCCACGCATGCACACAAACATATCCCCCCATTCACACAAACATCCACAGTGCAGACACACACACAACATACAAGCATCCCTGTCCCACACCCCAGCACCTCCCCCCACAATCCCCCGAATCCCACTCAGCCCCCGGGTCCCAGGGTGTCAACCAGACATCAGGGCATGCACCAACCCACACCATGGCAGCACATCCGGGCAGGCCCAGACCCCAGGCACACACGGAGCCCACCACCCCGGAGGGAGGAGGACCACCCCCAGGCACCAGAGCCCAGAACCCCCGCCCAGCCCGCCCCAGAATAGCCCGGCCACCCGGCTCAGGACCGACGCCCACCAACCCAGGCACCACCAGTGGCCCCACCCCCCGCCACGAGGCAACTCCAACCGCTGGCCCCCACAGCCCCCGACGGGGACAGACTCAGAGCCACCTCCACCGCAGAGCAGCCCGGTCCCGCATCACGGGCAACCACAAAGAACCCGCAACCACCAGTCACTCCCGGCCATTTCTCAAACCCCCATAGCAACGAGGTCACAGTCCTCCACCTACACTAAGTGATGGAACTAAGCACAGGGGACCAGAAGGAATGAGATTCAGCCGAATAGTTATTTAAGGAGGCAGACATTGTCTCATTACTGATGTGGTCAACTAAGAGATTCCTAAACTGCTGAATACACAGATTATTTTTGTTTTTCCAGTTCACAAGGATAGTTTTCTTTGCGATGCATAATGCTGTGCGTATCATGTGTGCAGAGTTAATTGCCATATTAATGTCACCCAAGTCACCTAGTAGACATAGTGCAGGGATTGTAGGAATATTACATTTAAACCATGTTGACATGTCCACACATACCTGAAGCCAGAACCTGCGGACAGGTGTGCAGGACCACAAGGCATGGATGTAGTTATCTGGTGTGTTTTCATTGCAGTGTGTGCAGATGTTTGATTGTGACAGACCCATCCTGAACAACCTTTGTCCTGTATAATGAGTTCTATGCAGAATTTTGAATTGTATTAGTTGCATATTTGAATTTTTAGTCATTTTAAAGGTGTTTAAACATATTTGTGACCATTTATCTTTATTAAAGTTACTGGATAAGTCACCCTCCCATTTTGAAGTTGGAAGACAGATTGAGTCTTCTAGTTTAGATAATAGTCTATATGTTTTTGATAATAGCTTTGGGGCATTGAGATTCATGAATTCTGCCACCCTAATAGGTAGCTGTAAGTTTAATTGATTAATGGTATATTTTTTACATATAATAGATTTAAGCTGGTGATATTCTAAAAATGTTTTGCTACTGATTCCATATTGTGAAGTGAGAATATTAAACGATAAAAAGTTTCCATTTTCTATTATATGTTCTAACTGTTTTATTCCTTTATTTTTCCATTGAGTAAAATTGATAAGCTTTTTATTTTGCAGGATGTCAGGGTTGTTCCAGAGGGGTGTAAACTTACAGGGAAAAAGTGAGGATTTGGTTATTTTTAGAAAATCCCACCAAGCCACTAAAGAGGAACTGATATTGATGCTTTTAAAACACTTATGTGTTTTGATGGTTGAGCTGATGAATGGCAGATCAGAGATAAACACATCCTCACACAATGCTTGCTCTACATCTAACCATGTTTCATCCAGACTGCTAGGTTTAAGCCATTTGGAGATATACTGCAGCTTTTTAGCCAAGAAAACATGATTAAAGTCGGATAGCTCCAATCTGCCTCTATCTTTAGTCTGTTGTAAAGTTTTTAGACTGATACGTGATGGCTTATTTTTCCATAAAAATTTAGATATATGTGAGTCCAGTGACTTAAACCAACTGGAGGATGGTTTAGTGGGTATCATTGAAAACAGGTAGTTTACTTTAGATAGAACCATCATTTTAACTGTGGCAACCCTCCCCATGAGTGATATGGGTAAGCGCCTCCACCGTGAGAGATCATCCTCTATTGCTTTAAGTAGCTGGACATAATTTAGCTTTGTCAGTTCTGATAGCCTGGGGGAAATGTTTATGCCTAGATATCTAATGTTTCCAGACTGTATTGTAGTATTGGGCATGTTTTGTAGGTCACAGTTGATGGGCATAATAATAGTCTTAGACCAGTTAATAGAGTATTCAGATATTGATGAGAATGTGTTAATAAGTGTGATTGTCTGGGGGAGAGACATCGGTGAGTTCTGGAGAAAGAGTAATACGTCATCAGCATAAAGACTTATCTTGTGTTCTATATTTTTGGCATGGATTCCTTTAATCTCTTTATTTTGTCTTATGGCCGCAGCTAGGGGTTCAATAAAAATAGTAAAGAGTGATGGAGAAAGCGGGCAGCCCTGTCTGGTGCCTCTCTGCAAACAGAAGCTTGGAGAGGTTTGATCATTGGTCTTCACACATGCATTTGGGTTGTTATATAATATCTTTATCCAGTCTATGTAAGATGACCCAAACCCAAATCTGTTTAACGTTGCAAATAAAAATTTCCAGTTTACTCGGTCAAACTCTTTTTCTGCGTCTAAAGAAATGACTGTGGATTCCAGATTATGTAGAGTAGAATAATCTATGATGTTAATTAATCTACGCATGTTAGTAGAGGAATGTCTACTTTTAATAAAGCCTGTTTGGTCAGGATGTATTATTAGAGGGGTTATTTTTTCTATTCTTCTGGCCAAAGCTTTGCTAATTATTTTGAGATCTACATTTATTAATGAAATTGGACAGTAACTGGATGGAAGTGTCGGGTCTTTACCTGGTTTTAATAGTAGAGTAATATTGGCTAGGTTCATATTTGAAGGTATTTTTTGTTTTTCCTTTATTTCTAATATCATATTGTAGAAAGTGGGTGCCAGCAGTGTCCAGAATTCTTTGTAGAATTCTGCTGGGTAACCATCTGGACCTGGAGCTTTATTGTTGGGCATATGCTGGAGAGCTTCATGGAGTTCGCCGACTGAAAGGGGGGAATCCAAGACCATTTTATTTTCATGTTTTAATTGTGGAAGATTAATGTTACTAAGAAATTTATCAATGTTGTCATCTGTTGTAGTGAGTTGTGATGTATATAATGTTTTATAGAATTCTTTGAAAGTGTTATTTATCTTGTCAGGGTCGTGGCTGATGTTTCCTTCTGGATCTCTGACAGAGGAGATGGTTGTTTTCTCCTTGTTTGTTTTTAACTGATTAGCCAGGAACCTGCCAGATTTTTTTCCATGCTCAAAATTCTCCAAGCGAAGTCTTTGCACCAAGAACTGCGTCTTTTTATCTATTATTTCATTAAGTTCAAGTTTAGCTTTCCTTATAGCATTCAGTGTGTGTTCTTCTGGGGAGACATGGTAAGCGTCCTCTAAGGATTTAATTGTGAGTTCTAACTCTGAAATTCTCACAGTTTCCTTCTTTTTCTTATGAGAAGAAAAGGAAATAATTTTCCCTCTCATTACTGCTTTTCCTGCTTCCCAAAGAACACGTGCTGAAGTTTCTGGCAATTTCTAGATATAAGGACCATTCTCTTTTGAAATAGCTGATAAACTCAGGATCTTTACAGATTTCTAATAAAAGCACCGTTTCATCTTTTATCTGTAAATGGCTGAAAAAGAGAGCTGACTGTTACAGAGAGAGAAGATCTGTCTGTAACACCACATGTTTACCATGAAGTCCTCACAGGACTAAGATTCACCGTTAGCATTTAGAAGACCAGGAGCAATTTTAGGTCAACACAAGTACACAAGTACGACCCTTCAAAAGCAAATATCTGTACTTGTTCCTGCTGTTACAGTGTTTTCATATTTCACATTGACTGCTGGATTGTAGGAGCAGAACTTTCTTCTGGTTCAGTCCTGATATTTCATATGGTAGATTGAGCTACATGAACTTGTTTTTATGAAAAAAAAAGTGTAATCGTCTGCTAGTTGTGAAATTTTCATATATTTATCAAATATTTCCTTAAAAGGGGTTCGTAATATTAAGTAATTTAATATTTGAGCAATAAGTAAGAAGATATAAGGTGAGGCTGGGCGTCCTTGTTCCCACTTTTCTACATTAAATCTCTGAGATGTTCCATACAGGAGTTTAATAAAACTTTTATTTCTACAAAGCTTTTTCACTGCTTTGACAAAGATAAGGTGTCAAATATGAGTTTATATCTAATCGAATTCCTTCTGAAAATCTAGAAAAAGGAATAATTGGGTCCCCAGAGAGTAGGTGTCTACAAGACCAAGTCCAAAGATAATCTCATCTTATAAGAAATATGACGTCCAAGCATGAAGCCGCTTAGAGGTTCATGGTAGAATCTCAGTAAACACAACAAGAGATCTTTTAACAGCCCAGTTTCCACATGTGCTCTCAGCTTCTTGTAATTCTAGGCAACCTTTTACTGGAAAACACAACTGTTGTGGAGAACTTCCTGACTCTGGATGCCATGGTGGGGTTTATTTTGTGGAAGCAGGTGTTGTGGAGAAATAGTCTGTGGTTTATTGTCCTTAATAACATTCTATAGTTTTGTGAATCCATCATCTGGTGGACAAGTTCTCTCTCGGTGCCGTACTGTTGTTTCCCCTTTGGTGTCCTTGGTGTCTTCATGGCCGTTTCTGTGATATAGGGACTTCATCATATGAAGATCTTCTTCTTTGGATCAAACTACTTTGTAGTAAATTACTTTAAGCTTGTGATGTGATGAAAATACTTTCAGGTAAAAGAAGAGCTCTGGACATCAGCTTTATGTAAAAATGATGATGGTTTATTAGAAAAAGTGACATCGTAAACAGATATGCATCTCTGTGAGGTCTCTGAAGCCAGTCGTAGAAAAACCCCAGACCAGATGTTATATAGTTTTCAAACAAAGAACATTCCTCAGTCCTGAATCGACCAATCAGAGGTCAGATACATGTTTACATATAGGATGTTTGTGTGTTCTTCTCCGAATTTCGTGGTTACATCCTGTGCTGGGAACTTCTTTAGGTTGCAGAGTACAGTCCTTTAAGACAGACCCTTATCAGGAAACAATCTACTGTAACTGTGTCTTACACAATGCTGTGTTTAGATACTCCTAGAAGCCTAGAAGCCTGTCCATGCATGGATTCTAAGGCAAAACGCAGTCTGCTTACAGCTGCAATGAAGTATCGTCCTAATCTATGTATTTTTAAGTAATTCTTATTATGAAATGTTGAGAATAAGATACTTAATTTCCTTCATTCGAGACTTAAATTAATAGTCTCGAAAAAACAAAACTATATAAGAAAAAACTATATAAGAAAAAACTAAGACTTAAATTAAATAAACACAAAAGAAATAAATATAAATAAAACGCCTAAAAGCGCCTAAAGGAGGCTGGTAACCTATCAAGCCCATGTGAATCTAAAGCCTGCAATTCTCTCGCAAAACAAAAATAGAACCACTCGAGCTCACTCATGTATTCACATAATAAGAGCCACAAAAAATTAAATATCAGCAGAGTGCTAGTTAAGCTTAATACACTGCAGTAGCACACAACATCATGATAAGACTTAATACTCAGATTATTACAGTTTATGATTAAGTATTGAAAGAAAATAAAACAAATAAAAATATATGACTCTGAAACCTCCAGATGGATAGACTGATATGGTGATGATGTTTCAGTCTACAGATGTCTCCATCATGGTGTCAGCTTTCAGGGTTCTTTAGAGAGTCCACTTGGTGTTCTCCAACAATCAGCTCTCCCCCCAGTATCTCACTGAGAAAAGAAAAAACACCAGACAGTCTCTTACCAAAATAAATCACTCAAAAAATGTTAGAATCTGATGATATTCACCTGACTATAAGTCTCTTACATTTAAGTAAACTAAAATAATCAAACTAAAAACTGTAAAACTTCATAGAAAAGAAAAACCAAACTATCATACTCAAAATACTCAAAATGAGCATCTTTTAAACTTGAATCATTCCTTTTTCTCAAAAATGGCTCCTAGGTTTTTGCTTAAAGTTGTTATTTTTTAGAAATAATTTCCCAATTTTATCCATTTTCGAGGATTTTCAACCATCAACCTCTCCTGCTCATGTGTTCTCTCTCGACACCAAAACTACAATCGACTGAGCATCTTCATGCTTCTTTTCTAATAATTCATCAGTAATTAAAAGAATTTCTCTTTTCAGGTTTGATATTTTCTCTGTATTTTAAACTAATTTAAAAACACTAGATGGTTTAACACCCTCTAATTTATTTGTCATCCTAAAGATGATCAAGTTAAAAAAATCTCGTTTACACTCACTAATTCAAACCTTTATAGTAAACTAAACTAGAATCTAGTGCTTTCGGTTTAAAAGAAACTACTGCTAATTACTTCTTTGACCTTTATTATTTCTCTTTAATTTATTCTCCTGTTGAGGTTTTATTTTCCTCATATTTATTTTCTCTTTTTTATTTTATGTTATTTTCTTTTGTGTCCATGTTGTTCTAAGAGTCTTTCTTTTTTTATCCAGACTTCACTCTCTTTAAGTCTGGAAGTGATCTTTGCCTCTTCTTTTACTAATTGTCCTTCAGGTGTATCATATTAAGCATAGACATAATAAAGGATAGACGCCGCATCAACTGCTACTGTTACTAGCCCTGACGAGCCGTAGCGCCGCCATCTTGGACCGGTACCCACTCTACTAATGACTGGCGCAATCAAGTGTCTGCGCATAAAATCAATTTTAACTGAATACTTAACTGATGTTCAAGCTTTTTTTCCCGTTTTGGTCCAAATTTCGTAATGTAATTATGATACAGAACAAAGGATTTAGCCTATTTAATATTAATTACCACTAATGTAAAATTCTGATAGATAAAGTATGTGTGTGTGTGTGTGTATAAAAACCTATATAAAATTATAAACACACCCACACAGAAATATATACATGTATATATATGTATATGTGTATATATATATACATATATATACACATATATATATATAGATATATTCACACACCAATGTATAATAGAAAAGCAGCAAAGTCAACCACATTATTAGGAGACAATATACGATAAAACATAATAGATATAAGAAAATGAAAATGTATACAATTCAAATGTGAACTCTCAGTTTAATTCACATATATGTAATTCATCTGTATCTATCTCTATATTTATCTGTTGTATCTATCTCTATATCTACTGTATCTGTCTATATCTGTTACCGTTTCTGTAGCGGTAGTTACCGTTTCTGCAGTGGTAGTTACCATTTCTGTAGCGGTAGTTACCGTTTCTGTAGTGGTAGTTACCGTTTCTGTAGCGGTAGTTACCGTTTCTGCAGTGGTAGTTACCGTTTCTGTAGCGGTAGTTATCGTTTCTGTAGCGGTAGTTACCGTTTCTGTAGTGGTAGTTACCGTTTCTGTAGCGGTAGTTATAGTTTCTGTAGCGGTAGTTACCGTTTCTGTAGCGGTAGTTACCGTAGTTACCGTTTCTGTAGTGGTAGTTACCGTTTCTGTAGCGGTAGTTGCCGTTTCTGTAGCTGTAGTTACCGTTTCTGTAACGGATAGTTACCGTTTCTGTAGCGGTAGTTACCGTTTCCTCAACGGTCTCAGCGGTTTGCTGTGGGCTGGTTGCAGACTTTTCACATTAGTAGTAACTCCTAATACAAGAAAAATATGCGTAGGTTTGCACAGATTAATCTGCACCTCAAGTGACGTACATACACCATGTAAGCTATAACGTGCCAGCTTTTTTTTGCAATGGTTTGGAAACATTTTGGTAATATCGCTTATTGATAAAACAAAAATGCTGGGATAGGCTCCAGCTCACCCGCGACCCGAAATGGAATAAGCGGTCAAGATAATGGATGGATGATAAAAAAATAATGACACGTTTATTGTTAACACATAAAATATACTACATATATATGTGTATTTATATATATATATTTATATATATATATATATATATAGTAACTTTCCAGATCTGTTCCATTTTGATATTAAATAATCAATGCAATAACCATCATGTAGGCTGAAGATCAAGCCCCTTCATTGTACTTCTGTCTGCGACCTTCATATGCCAGAGGAGGGCGCAACCTTGGAAGATTAAGTCCGTTTTGTATTTGGGACATCATTTAGTTGTTTTGTGTGATTAAAACATGAATAGTCTGGGTGAATACTCAATTCTTATTTGGCTGTAGGGTGTCCATATGGACACCTATAAAAGAAGTTCCAGTCAAATAGCCTTATTGTTGTAAATTGTTGTTTTAACGCTAGTTGGTAACCGTGGCAACAGAAACTTGCCGGGCTGCAGACACGCCAGATCACGTCTGTGACGGCGCATCGTAGTGAAAGCAGCTTGCAGGCTTATTTTTCAGTGGTAGCGCTCATCAAATGATGATGGTACAGCATCTCTGACCAAGCTTGCATGGCACACATCACAGGTCAGCTTTCGGAGAATCTGCCGGACTACAAACCCTGCTATGTAGACCAGAGCATTTTCCACCAGACCATCAAACCGAGTGGGAAGATAGCTGTGGTCACACAAGATAGCCAAAATGTTGGCGAATGGAGATGGGTGCTCCTCTGTAGTTTCTGCTGTGGACATCTCTACAGCAGAGAGGGACACCGTGTCATCTTGAGCAGCCACATTGCCGGTCTCACTCGGTGAGACACCACACCGGACCATTAGACGGCAGAAGATGGAACTGGAACTGGCGTGCAGATGGATTGTTATTCCAACCGCCTTGTATTGAAAACAGACACACAATACATTATTACTCCCAAGATATAACATAAAGATATTAATAAAGTATCTTTACTTATTTATTGTAATCAGAATTTATCGTAATCAAAGTAACATCAAGCCAACCTGCTGCTCTGATGGAGTTAAATAGGAGCTCCAAGTGGTCCTGGCTGAACCTGTAGGTCAGCACATACCGCTGTACTTGGAGCAACTCAGGAATCATCAGAGTGTCAATACTGATGACAAATCCAATGCCAAACAGGTACCTACATAAGAAAAGAGTATCATTACTCTGATGACTGGAAAACAAGACCCCCAAAAAAGCACCACGAAATTTAGTTCAGTCAAAGTGGTGAAACTTCTGTTACATCCAGGCAACAGTGAAACTGCAGAACCTGGAGAACTTGAGAACAAGAACACGTGCAAGTACAAGTACAATTGTGACACTATAATGTACTTGATTTTGTGTAATATACACCATTTAGAAGCACCTGGGCTGAAATACACTAAGTACAAGACAATTCTAACAAGCACAAAACTGCATATTGAAAAGCATTTTAACAAACGATGATGATGTGAGCAGACGTACCATCCTTCTGACATCTGCATGACGTTAATCTTGTTTTATACAAACCATTTAGAAGCATTCAGGACCTGAAACACACTGAACACAAGACAAATTCCAACAAATAAATCTGAACACTGAAAAACATTACAAACCAGTATCATGTTAACATACATACCCTGACCTTATTAGACACCTATTTACTGATTACAAAACATTGTGAACAGAGACAAACCTGAGGAAAAAACATGGTAACGTTGACATAATATCAAGCTGATATAGAGAACGCAGCATCTGTTAGAGAAAACCTTAAAAATGTACAAGTAATAAAGAACAGGTTCTTCTTCCCACAGTATTAAAATAGGCAGGTACTAATTTCCCACTTTCCTAATTAATAAGGTACTGTTCCACACATTTTCTTTCTACCTTTCTCTTTAGGGTCTTCTCCTGCGTGTTCTTTGATGGATCAAAATATGACAGACTACTTCTCTCAGTTAACTAATTTATTAATTAAAATTGATATGAGAAATGTGCAAATACAGAATTCTGGATTCGTATTATCTGTCCCCTGGACTAATACAATACGGAGTCTGCTGCTGTTACAGTCAGAACTCCCTCTAACTGATCCTGGAATCCTTATATAGGGGTCTGAATATACACAGTTTTGCTGACTAATGCTGCAGTTGCAGAAGTAGGGTCATTCATGGCAAAGCAGGGCATGACATGAGTTACATGTTGTAAGTAGAGTAGCTTACTGATGGTGAAATATATGTGAATAACACAGGCTGTCAAACCAGTGCTTGTCAGTATGATATACTAGTAATATTGGTTAAATTTCTACAGTTGTAATCTAAGGCATTGCTATGATTTATGAGGTCTCAGTTGATGCCGCGTGAACATCGGCACTAAACATAGCCTACCAAGCTAGCTACGATTTCACTGATGGGCATAAATACAGCACAGTAATATTCGATTCACACTATATGACCAACAGTAGTATTCAAACTTACTTGTGAAAAGTAATCCCACGTGCCCTGTTTTCGACGGTCCGCAAATTCGAACAGGAATATGCTGCACAATACTCTGGCATCTCGTTTGGCTGCATACTATCTGATTAGCTACCGGTCCAATATGGTGGCCGCATTTCTCGCGCTCCAATAGCTAATGCGGCGTCTATCCTTTATTATGTCTATGATATTAAGAGTCTCATCTGGAACATCTCCTCTCGAAGGACCATGTGGTCTTTAGAAAGTCTCTCTTGGTCTTGCTTCCCAGTCCTGACACTTCTGCCAGTCTGCTCCTCTCTGGTTGGAACCCTCTGGATCTCCTCACACAAGATAGGTCCCTCTGATTCCGCGTTGCGTCCTTTCCTGTGACGTCTCTCCATACTCGATGTCCTCCTGACACAGAGACAAATGGAGAAATGATGCTTTTCCCTTGAACATTAAGAAGGGAAGGATAATCTTCTTCTCCTTTTGGTAGAGCAAAGACTACAGCATCCTAGAAAGGAGACCCTCCCTGTTCCACTCTTAAAAATGAAAACAAATTCACTAGAGCTTCAGTCATGGCCAAAAATCAGTCCAGAGAGTTAAAGCTTCACTCTTTCCTCCCCCCTTTTACCACACAGGGCAGTCACACACTCTCTGACATGCTCTAAAATGCACACACACACAAGCACTAAGCACTCTCTCTAGTCAGTGTTTCACCCATGGGCACACACACTCTCTAACACACACACACATCTGTTTACATTCAACTCCTCATACTGCCCCGAGTGCTCTGATGACCACGGGCACCACTGTTGCCTTCACTTTCCAGGCCTTCTCATGTTCTTCTTTCAGGCCTTGGTGTTTCTCCAGTTCCTCATGTTCCTTTTTCCTGATGTTATAATCGCTTGGTTTTGCGATGTCGACCACAACGGCTTTCCTCTGCTGTTTGTCCATCACCACAATGTCCGGCTGGTTTGCCATTACCATTTTGTCAGTCTGGATCTGGAAGTCCCACAGGATCTTAGCTCGGTTATTCTCTACCACCTTCGGAGGTGTTTCCCACCTTGACCTCGGGGCTTCCACTCAGGGGCCTCTTTGCACAGTCTACACCTGGGGTCTAGTCTTGTATGGTAGATCTGAGCCTCTATTGGTTTTGTGCTCAAGGCCTGCTCCTGTGCAGCTATGATCAGTGCCTCTGTGCTGTCTTTCAGTCCAGCTTACAGTATTCCTTTGGCCAGCTTATTATTCCTGCAGGGTATCTGATGACCGGCAGGGCATAGCTGTTAATTGCCCGGACCTTGTTCTTGCCATTGAACTGACTCCTTAGGACCTAACCTTACTCATTGGAGGTATTTGGCTGTGGCTGCTTTTCTTGTGGCCTGTTCGAGGTTGCCATTTGCTTGTGGGATTACAAGGTACTTGTAGCTGTCCTCAATGTCTACTATTCTGCCGTCTGGGAGTGAGACCCCTTCTGTATGGACTACTTTTCCTCTCTTTGTCACCATCCGCCCACACTTCTCAGGTCCGAATGACATTCCAGTGTCATTGCTGTAGATCCTGGTTGTGTGGATCAGTGAGTCAATGTCTCGCTCGCTCTTGGCGTACAGCTTGATGTCATCCATGTAGAGGAGGTGACTGATGGTGGACCCATTCCTGAGTCGGTATCCATAGCCAGTCTTGGTGAGATTATTTGGCTGAGGGGGTTCAGACCTATGCAGAACAGCACAGGGGACAGGACATGGTATATGGTATATGGATTAAAAGTGCAGAAGCCCCTGGGCACAGAGTGTCCAAGGGGCCCCCCTACCGCCAGCAATATTGTGAAAATTGTCTATAACACAATGTAAAACTACATTTCAAACATTTCTCAGTCAGTGGTGCCAATAACAACACACTACACATTGTGGTGTAACTTACTGGCTTATGTACATTTTGTTTCATCAAGTGGTCTACATTTCAGATTTTTCCATTACTCAATCACAAACACACAGTCACACCTACTAATGTTTCATTCCTGTGTTTGTCCTGCTCACCTGACTGTCTCTCAGTGCATTTTACTTCATTTGAATTTATACATTTGATTAGATTATAAATTCTCTATTTGTATGTTTTACTTTTGTTTGACAGCTCACAAAAAGATTTGTTTTTATAAAGTCTATTACAACCATGTTATGATTATTATTATTATTATTATTATTATTATTATTATTATTATTGTTATTGTTGTTGTTGTTCAATTTACAGCAGCAGTTGTTTTCCAGCAAACCCCCCTGCCCTCACAGTCTCTATAGGCATAACTTATAGATCATGAAAGTCTTTTTTCAGGCTCAACAGATCCAGAATAACCTCATAACATAAACCACTTCCCCAAAAACCAGTGACATTGCTACACATACAGGATCCACCAACTCTACATTTTCTCCCTCTGATAGTACCTGACAGTACCCACTAGTACCTGATAGTACCTGATAGTACCTGCCTGCAGCACCAAAGGACTCGTCTGTCTCCGCCCTAGCAGCCACTGTCCTCCTCCTCTCCTCTTTAGTTCACCTCATCAACTCTGCTTCTGTGTTACGGTTGTTTCTTTGATGTTTAATGAAGTCTGTTGGCTTGAAACACATCAAACTGCACTGTTGTTGTTTGTGGAACTGAAATATCTCCCCTCATCGCTGCGTGTCGAACTGATCACTGAGCATTGGATGAACCGCTGCTTTATCACACATGCCTGCAGGCAGAAGAGGACATAGTTCCTACCTATTGTGGTGGAAAAGATTTCCATTCTTCTCTCAATCAATTACACCGGCCAGGTGAAATCTATCAGAGCTGACTTCAGGGGGTGGAGGGAAGGCACTATATCTAGCAGGCGTTAGCCAGTCAGTGTGCATCTCCCGTCCCGGTGCAGGCTCTGTGATCGCTCCTTGGCTGTTGTGAGAGAAGTGGCTGAGCATTAGCTGCTTATACCGTGAGTACCTTGTCACTTCTGCCTCTGTTAGGTGTTGACAGTTTTATGCTCTCTTTGGAGTTTTACAGCTGAGCGGACAACTGATCGTTGTGGGCAGGTTGTGTTGCCCTGGGCGAGTTAACCGCAGGAATGGTGGCCAAGTAAGGGCAAGATCATTGGCAGAATTGTGTCTAATTGCTCCACCTCTGGGAACCTATGTATATAAAGGTAAGAATCTTGTTCCACTAAGGGTGGAGTAACCTGGATTTGTGGGTATGTGTTTTAGTAGGGCGATGAATGAGCGCAGGACATTGCTGTTTTGTTCCGGGCTTTTTTATTTTACACAGTCAAGTGTACTTGGCCCAGTTCACTGATGGCTGGTCCCGACCGTGTGGTAGGGGGTGCTACTCTTGTGGCGACCGGCAGCTGGCGTTTTGTGCTCCGTGTATGTTGTTTGATTTTTAGTGTTTTTAGTGCTTTTAGTGACTTTTTAGCGTTTTATTTTGGTGTTTTAAGTTTATGAGTTAACAGAGTCAGCTTCCTTAGAAGGTACTCTGTCAAAATGGAGATTCTACGTTTTTATTGTTAATGTTTGTTATAGACTTTGTATGGAGCCATACAACTACTTATTCACGAGAGACGCTCCTGGGATTGCGCTGGAGTTATCTGGCCGTGAACAATCCCACATATTCCGATCCGGATTTTAACCCTGCTGAGGCTCTATCTGATGGGACAAAAGTGAATTCTGCAAGGCCACGTCACCCAAAGAAAAGGGGGAAGAAAGGTGGCGTGCGTCAGCGCATCAGAAAGTTTCAAAGTAAGGAACGTATTCCTCTGCCTTCCATGATCCTGGCTAATGTTCAGTCTCTCAGGAATAAGACTGACGAATTGCAGGGGGATGTACTCCACTTACGGGAATACAGAGACGCCTGTCTTTTGGCGTTCACTGAGACTTGGCTCACTGATGAGGATAGCGACTCTTCCTTACAAATTACCGGCTTTGGGGCTCCTGTTCGTTTGGATCGGGACAGCGCGGTGACCGGCAAATCCCAGGGAGGTGGAGTTTGTCTTTACGTCAATCATAGATGGTGCAGTAATGTCACTGTGCGCGAGCGGCTGTGTCATACCGACATTGAACTCCTGTCTGTGTCTGTAAGGCCATTCTACCTTCCAAGGGAATTTCCACAAATATTCATCACTGTTGTTTACATTCATCCTAAGGCTGACGTCAGAGCGGCCGCGGATATCATCTTTGAAGTGTCTCACAACTTCCAGTCCATTTCTCCGGATGCTCCCCACTTTATCTTGGGTGATTTTAATAACTGTAATCTTAAGAAATCACTGAATCACCTTTATCAATATGTCACCTGCCACACTCGACATAACAGAACCCTGGATCTATGTTACGGTCCTATTAAGGGGGCGTATAAATCTGTGGCGGGTCCTGCGTTGGGATCTTCAGACCATAATACTGTTCACCTTTTACCTGCCTATAGATCTGTGTTGACAAGAGCAAAGTCTTGTGTGAAGAAAGTCAAAGTTTGGACAGATGACAGTTCTCTTGCTCTACAAGGGTGCTTTGACTGTACCGATTGGTCCGTCTTCCAGGAGAGCTCTTCTGATCTGGATGAACTGACTGATGTGGTGTGCAGTTATATTTCGTTTTGCAAAGACTCTGTGATTCCTTCTAGAGTTATTAAGATATTCCCGAACAATAAACCATGGCTTTCCAAGAACATTAAGGACATTATTCTCAAGAGGAAAAAAGCGTTCAGAGAGGGGGACTTACTTGCTGAAAGGGAATGGAAAAAGGCAGCGAGAACAGAAATACACAAGTCTAAACTAAGGTATAAGGAAAGGATTGAAGCAGAATTCCGCAGTAATAATCTTAAGAGAGCTTGGTCTGGAATGAAAACCATGACAGGGATGCAGACAAAGAGTAACTGCAATATTTCTCTGGATGGTTTTAACTCTGATAAACACTTAGCAGATGGTCTTAATAAATTCTTTCTTCGTTTTGAAAATGTTGATGGTACTGAACACCTGGATGCTTTAAAGGGAAAGACTGCTGCTCTTCCATCTTTCTCCTTTGATGTTAAAGAGGTGGCTAACCAGCTGAGGCATACTAAGGCCAAGAGCCCTGGAAATGATCATATCTGTGGGAAGGTGTTAAAATTATGTGCAGATCAGCTAAGTGTGATTTTTCATTATATCTTCCTGCAATCTTTAAAGCTGCAAAAGGTTCCCAAGATCTGGAAACATTCTGTAATTGTTCCTGTGCCTAAGTGCAGCTCCCCTGTTGTTTTAAATGATTTTAGACCTGTAGCGTTGACCTCTCTCGTTATGAAGTCTTTTGAAAAGATTATTAAGAAAGAAGTTTTATCCCAGGTAGAAAAGTACCTTGATCCATTCCAGTTTGCGTACAGGGCGGGTAGAGGTGTGGAGGATGCTGTGGTTACCCTTTTACATTTGTTGTTAAAACACCTGGAAGGAACCAAAACTCACGCCAGAGTTTTGTTTCTGGATTTCTCATCCGCATTTAACACTTTGCAACCCTATTTATTGGTTGAAAGGCTTACTGATTTTAAGATTCATCCTAATTTGACTGGCTGGATTTTAGATTTTCTTACTAATAGGTCCCAATGTGTGAAGGTGAATGGCACGTTTTCTAATGTGCTCCCATCTTCCACAGGTTCTCCACAGGGTTGTTGTCTTTCTCCTCTTCTATACATTCTGTACACTGACGAGTGTCGCAGTAATGTTGATAACAGATATATTCTAAAGTTTGCTGACGACTCGGCCATTCTTGAGGAAGGTGAGACAGCACATGGGCAGATCGTGGATGATTTTGTGAGCTGGTGTGACAACTCCTCCCTCCATATAAATGTGTCCAAAACCAAAGATATGGTTATTGATTTTAGAAAGTCTCCGTCAAACCCCCCGTCTACTTTTATTAAAGCAGCTGCCATTGAAGAGGTAGACAGCTATAAATACTTGGGTGTGGTCTTCGACAACAAATTATGTTTTAAGTCTCACATTGACTTAACCTCAAAAAAGGTTCATAAGAGGTTATTCTTTTTAAGAAAGATGAGGTCTTTTAACGTTTGCACTAAAATGTTGTCTCTTTTTTACAAAAGTGTAATTGAATCGGTTTTATCCTTTTGTATTATTGCTGGTTCGGGAGCCGAAGTTTGGCAGATAAAAACCGATTAGGTCGTCTAGTCAAAGCTGCTGGATCCCAGCAGGAGGGTCTTTTGTCCATTTTTAATAAAAATGTGTTGAGGAAAGCCCATTTTATATTAGACTGCCCGAACCACCCTCTCCAGAATGAGTTCATTTTATTACCTTCTGGCCGTCGCTTCAAGGCCACTTTGGGGAGGACAAAGAGACTTAAAGTGTCATTTGTCCCTCCTGCTGTTCAATTACTTAACAGTAGTGGCCTAAGGTGACAGAGTTGTTTTATTTAGTTTTTAACTGTGACTCTATTTAACTTATTTTAAGCTCATTTAATGTTTTGAATTGTGAGAATCTCTCTTTTTGACATATGCCTTCGGTTCAGATTTTGTTTGCTGAAGTTTTGTTGTTATGTCTGTCCTATGTGTGTGTTTTGGCTGCGAAATCAATTTCCCTTTGGGGACAATAAAGAGTTTTTAAGTTTTAAGTTTAAGTGTCCTGGGGTAGTGGATGTGTTTCTATAGACTATTACCTGCAGCCCGTAATTTATTTTCTTTTATTAATTCAGAGGGTATTATGTATTGTGGGGTTTTTTGTTTGTTTGTTTGTTTGTTTACACGTGTTAACCCTCATGTCGTGTTCAAGGTTGGAAGTCCTAGTCGGACCATCCACTTGCTGCTTGGGTATACGGTAAAAGGGGACCTAACTGTAAGAATTATTTTAATTGTGATGGATTTTTTTGTTGTTGTTGTTTTGTTTTTGTTTTTTTTTTATGTGTAAAGTGTTTTGTAAATTGTGACTCCGTCTGCCCTGGTGTGTCATTCAAGCCTTTGTTTGTTTTTGTTTTTTTTAACTGGAGTATCCAGTTGGCGTTGTCATTTTCTTTTGCGGTTAAATAGTAAATGGTCCGTATTTATATAGCGCTTTACTGTACCTGGAACTTTAACCAAAGCGCATCACATGACACATCACATTCACCCATTCACACACACACTCACACATTGATGGCGGAAGCTGCCATGCAAGGCGCTCAACCACGACCCATCAAGAGCCGTTGGGGGTTCGGTGTCTTGCCCAAGGACACCTCGACATAAACTCGACTTGGCCGAGGATCGAACCAGAAACCCTCGGGTTAAATCGGATTAAATTTAAACCGCCACAGCCTTACCTTTGCCACACTATCCAGAAAGGATGAATAGATATTTCACTTTTGATCTGCACATGACTACTATTCTTCTTGGATACTTAGATTATATCAGAGGTCCGTTTCCACTTATTTATTTATTTGTTTCACCGGGACACTCCCGATTAGCTGGTATTGCTCTTGATGTGTATTCCAGCGTGAGAAATCGGAGGTTTAACATGAGAGGTCACTCGATTGCATGAGTCTCACAGCGAATGCGTGAGTGTTGGCAGCCCTGGTGGAAGATTAAGTGGTTACCTTCCATCTAGTTGCTTATACCTAATCTGGTGGAAATATGCCCAAATTCAGATTTTTCATATTCTTCTCGGTTGTGACGCGCTCATGTCTGGCACAGTGCAAAGCCCGAGACTTATTGAATAAAAGAAGATGGTATGGAGCTAAATGGAGCTTTTATCCCCCCTCCAATAAAGTTATTTTATTTGACTTTACAGATCAGTAAATTCAGATGGCATTTTTCACTGCCGTCTATCAGCTGATTGCTGGCAGTGACGTCTTCTTGGTGGCTCAGTAAGCCGAATGCAAGTTGTGTAAATTCCTCATGTCATGAATTTACATAAGAACAGGCAGATGATGAGGTGTTGATAGCCCCCCTGGAGAATACGGCCCAACGAAAATTATTATAAACTGGTAGTTCTAATGTTAAAGATGGTGGAAAGGGGGCGGGGCTGTGGGGCAGGTTACTATGATTTTCATAACAGAAGTCGTCATCACCGTCATTGCTGTCACTCCATGAGCTGTTTGTAGAGTCCCCACCACAACACCTTTGATGTCTCCCTGTCCAAAGGCCAGTCTGCAAACACGTTCAACATGGAGGAACAAGTCATTTTTGCTGAACTTCCACATACTTTACGATGCTTCACGCAAAGATTTTAGAGATGTAAATAAAAGGCAGTGGCGGTGAATTTGTCCGAAAGTTGGTTCTGAATTAATTTGGATCAGCCTTGAGGTCCGCCATCAAATGATGATATTCACCATGCTATGTCCTAGTTTGTAAAATAGGATGAACCCAGGGTTGTTTTCTTTCTGCACTAGAGTAAACAGCAAGATTGAGTCGAGCAAAATCTTCTGACTTCACGTATTGTCTGTCACGGACTGCTTTGAAAATGTCTCAATTCCCTTCAGTACCATAACCGATCACATTTCTTGGATAAAAGCATTTGGAGAACGCGGTGCTTGACACATCCATCGTCTCTGTTGTTTGTCATGTCCCGTGTGTTTGGTTTGACGAGGGTTGCCATGAATTTCGCCTATTGCTGGTCACGTCCCGTGTTTCTTTCCCATTAGGCATGCATGCAGTCAGGGGAAGCCTGGAATCGATACACCTACCTGCAATTTTCTGGAAGTTTGTTCTACATGAGAGGAGCATAAAAGCTGCACTCCACACAGCACAAGTCATTAATAGTTAACCACTAATTTTTGTAACAAGAGCAAACCAAAACCATAAAAGTTTCTGTTATCCGTGTTCGCAGGGACAGTGTCTATTCAGAAAATAAAACAGACTGGAGGCAAACAGCCTCAGTCCTGACCTGTTCAGGCAGAATCCATCCGTCTTAAAAAAGTGCCTGCAGTCCTAGAAGTAGTTGAAATTGTGTGGTACATGCAAAATGTGTGGTACATGCAGCCGACAGCCATGCATTCAGACTAAACAGTCTGCTTGTCGCCTTTCACCTTCTGAGTTGTTCTTTGATCTTACAGTGTTGTGTAGGGAGATTTCATCCCGACATCAGATGTAGATCCAGAATCCTGCAGCAGTGGAGCAAACCTGGTCTGTAGTTGCATGTCTGTGTAGCGAGTGGCCCGTTTGGGTCTAAAAATATAATTTAAAAATAAAAAGACAATTCCACCTGGGCTTCCACCCCAGGAAACCTACCTAAAAAAAGTCACATAGGTTTATTTTTTTTACACTGGGTGGGAGACAAATTCCATTTAACACAATCATTTATTTAGAAATAAAACAGTAAAACAAATAAAAGAAGGATAAAAAAAGGAAAATGCAGCAAGGTTTACTGGTTGTGGAACAGGCCCAAAATTTGAGGGAGTCTCGAAAACAAAGGAAAAATGAACTAAACTCACCCCACAACAAACCACTCACTCAGTGCCACCTACACCAGTTTGTGCCGTTCACGCCAGCACCAGGAGGACCTGTCCACCACCAGGGGTAGGAAGCACAGCTGCAAAATAATAAAACACAAAGTCAATAAAATCACAAATTGTAATACCAAAAAATAAAAAATGTAGTAAAAGAAACTAAAATGACCACAGCCTTTTAATACGAGTCAGTCGAGTCCAAAACTCCAGTTACATTCTTCAGAGGCGACTCCTGGACCTAATCAGGTAAACTGCCTTTACTCTACATCAAGGAGGCTTTTTGTTGGTTTTTTGTTTGAAAACCGGCTATGACCTTGAGGAGGTACTTGGTCTGGATGGCAGTTCAGGCCAGCCAATCAAGTCACTGATCTTAGCAAACTGGGCTCTGCCTGTTACTCATCCTCCCATTTCCCAGTGAGATGATTTACTCTTCGGCTTTCCAGAGAGGACTATCAGTAAAGGTTTTTAGCTTGCACACCGTCCTCCTGTGTCTTTCCAGCCATGTTTAATGGCAAAGTTGTATCGGTTCCACACAATCCACTCACTTCCACAATTACCTCGAGCTGTTGAATCTTTTTTTCCAGCTGATGATCGACTGTAGAAGTTTGTAATAGTCAACTGTAGACAAGGGAGGCATCCTGCGCCTAGTTAGCTTTAACTCCTGAGTAACTGTAGATAAGGCTTCTGCTATTTGTATCCCACGCTGTGACACTAAAAAGATCTTAAAAGCCTTGAAATATAGTAGAATCCAATCATATCTGGTGCAGTCTGAGCGTTCAACGAGCATCCAGGAACTGCTGCCCATACATTACAGTACAAACATAAGAATACTGGCAGAAAAATACAAGAAGGGAGAGTGAAGCAGCAAAGTGTAAACAGATGAAGCCAAAACTAGAATGCTTTTTCTACTTTACCTGATGAGAGTCTTTGCTTTATTTTTCAGGATCTTGACGTCCTGTTGGCACTTACTGAGAAACAGAAGACAGACGACTGGTTGCTAACAGCTTCAGAGATCTCACACAGCTACAGCCAGAAACTTCTGATCATGACGGACAAAGACAAGTCAACGAGTGACAGAGTCCACCAGGAATACTTCATGGATCCTCGTTACTCTGAAATAGTCAGCGAGGAATGTTTGTACAATGAATCCTGTGTACCAGAAGTAGGCAGCAGCTCTGTAGTGAAAATATTTGGAAGCGTTTCAGAGGACGGACAAACTGTTTCTGGTCTTTCTGCTTCATCACTTGCTAATCTGATGCTGAACACATCTCTGGAAGCAGCAGGAGTTTTCTCTCTTGATGGAAACACAACCACAGAGTTCCAACATAACTTCATGAGAGCTTTTGTGGTCCGGGGACTGAAAGCAGTCTTAGAAACCAACCAGGAGAATCACCAGATTTACCAGGTGATGGGTCAGCCGGACTCAGTCTCCACGTACAGAATTCCTCAAAGAGAAGTGGATCACAGCACCCAGTACGACCACCAGCAGATAATCATGTTACAGGACGATGAAGTGGTCAGAAAAGCTGCATCTTTTCTTTATGAGAAGCATCCAGCAGAGAGTTCCGTCTATGTTCTGGATGACAAGCAAAAACTGAAACTGATTGGAGGTAAATCAACACCTCTGTCAGAGAACAGCAGGCTGGTTCTGGTGGGCCACGGAGCCAGAGACCAGTCTGGAGAGATGAGAGTTTCAGGATATAAATCCCAAGATGTGGCCAGAATAATTCAGAGCACCTCCAGGATCGGTAATAAAATCAAAACAACTAGTGTGGTTTCCTGTGAGGTCGGGTCGGATCAACCATTTATAGAAAGTCTGATGAAGGAGCTCCACGGAGCCGGCATTGAGACGGAGCTGCACCTGAGGAACGCTATGATCCAGGTCAGACACACAGGAGAGAAAATCACCACAGAAATCTCACCAGATGGACTGCACTGGAGACATAAAGATGACAGTAAGAAGGTGGTGGCAGCCATAGATAAGAATGGAAAAATAATAATTAGAAGTGAAGCTGGAAGTAAAGGAGAGGCAGTTTTCACCAATGAGAGGAATCTTTTAGGAGGTTTGGACAGCAACAACAATTTCATAAATGACAGAAGCCGCTTCTTAGAGCCAAAGCGATATATTGGCCCGCAAATTTTTAGTTATTTAGACCAAAATAAGAGAGATGACATGAAAAATGCTCTTGAGGAACTTGAAAGTCTAACATATGCACTGTTTCCAGAAGATCCAAGTGAAATCTCTACGCTCGAGTTGAACAAAATAACAGACAATGTTTTGATTGGAAGGAGAGATCAAAATAGTTTCCAATGGATAAAAGAAAACAGTAACATACATACAATTTATGAGATTAAATCAGGAAAAGACATCAGAAATATAATCTTTACCCTTGCAAATCATCCAACTAATAATCGAAATAACCCAGTGTACTTGATGATCAATGACTGGATCTTTTATGTTAACCCTCAAAATCTTTATATGTATCCAGCTGGAAAAAGGCTTAACAACAACAAGGAGGAGGACAACGTTAAGGAGTGGATTACTGAAGAGAATGAAGAAGGTAGAGAAGTTTACAGTAGCATAAGAGGTCAAATTAAGGACCACAAAAACGCTTATGCTTCAACTGTGATAAATATATTTAATGGAGAAGGTGCATCTCAGCAAAAACAGCTCACTAAAGACGAGCTCATGTATTGCTGGTATTTCTCTGCATCCATCATAGCTGAATCAGCAAGGAATTACCGCACATTACCTTTGACTCTCATGGCTCTGGATATTATTAAAAACCATCAGAATAATCATAAAGAAGCACTAAATTTTCTGTTTGAGGGTAATTCAATGGCAAGAGGAGGAAGCTGGATTAACTATCCCAAACGAGGATTTGAGGGAGCAGCAGCAACTGATGATTTAATCAAACAAATATTTACATTGGACAAATGGAACAAAGGGAACAATCTCCTGGAAGGCCTTCGTCGGGAGTATGAGATGTTCACAGACTGGAAAAAACATAATAACCATGGTAATAATGATATTATAAATCAGATAGATGAACTGACAAAACAATTCCAGATATTTGAAGACAATTCATGGCTGACTGAAAGGTATAATTATTTTAATCAACATTCATCAGGAGATGACCCTGCAGCATCAGGACCTCTGGGAGGCTACGATGACGGAGACGTAACAAAGCAGGACCTGAATAAAGCCTCTGAACTAGAGAATTCCTTCAAACCTGAATCTTATTTTTCCAGAACATCTTCATCGTTTGCTGAAGAGATCCATGCTGAACTGAAGAAAAGGTTTGGAGAAGATCTGTCAGGACTGCACCTTCAAGAGGAAACTGCCAGAATCGAAGACGGAGAGTTTGTTTGTCATCTCCTGTCCAACAGAGCTGATGCTGAACCTGTTGAGTTTAGAGCCAAGCTGTCACCAGAGAGTCAACTCCACTATGAAAAGACTTTGAAGAACATTGACACTGCAGTTCATGACTTGGAAACACACAGTTCAGCATCCTCTCATCAAGTCAACAAGTATGTGGAGCACACTGGAACTGCTGTTGGAGCTCTGGGTCTCATGCTGGGGATGAAAGGAGCCGTTCAGGCCTTCGAACAGGGAGACATCAAAGATGGTGTGGTGGGGAGTCTACAAACAGCTCATGGAGTGACGGCGATGACGACTTCTGTTATTTCAAAAGGACTTCTGTCCTCAGAGAAGAGAGTGGCTACAGCTGCGTTAGCAATCATGAAGAACCCTGCAATGAGGGGCACCTTGAAAGTTCTACCAATTATAGGAATCGGGTTTGGGATATACTACATTGAAGAAGATATACAGAGACATGATACGCTGGGAGACATTGATGCTTCTTTAGATGTTGCAATCCTTGTTTTAGATGTTGTTGAACTTGCTGCGCCTCCACTGGCACCTTTTATAGCACCTATAACTTTGGCTCTATCAGCTGTTCGGATGGGTAGTGATGATATTTACATGGGCATCCAGAATGAACTGAACAGCCTCCCAGAGGACGCCGGAGCTTGGGCCAAAGTAATGGCTGTTTTTTGTGGCATGGAAAAAGGGCTTAATAATTTTGGATATCATGTGGCCAGTTTCTTTTATAACTGGCGTTATGAGGAAATTGAGGAAGGACGAAGACTTGTTGCCCAGATCTCAGACTATCACAAATATTACAGAGTTATACACCAGACAAGTGGAATGACAGCCATTGATTTTAGTGGTGGAGCCACCTCCTGGAATGGAGGAGGAATTACATTCTGCCTCGCTGACAGCGGTCAGTCTAAGTTCTGCATGGACTACTTTGTTTCCAGTGATGAGAGTTTTGGAAAGAAATGCTGGACCATTGATGCAAATGGAAGTAAAGATATAATTCTTGGTCTGGGAGAGTCACATGCATTAGAGCACAAACAATTACAGAAAAAAGTACTCCTATTCATACCAGCCTGCTCTGCAACGGTAGTCTCTGGCTATAAAAATGTATCATATTCAAGATATGGGACGTACCGGGGAAACAGGGAATCTAATCATTTCTTTGCTGCTCAGACAGCAGAAGATGAATATGTGAAGGAAGTCATGTTGAGTTACTACTACAGCCTCTATGGTGAACCAGGTGATGACATCTTCTTCCTCGGTCCACAGAAAAGTTATGTTGAAGGTTCTGCTGGAAAAGACACATATATTATCCCTATAAATGGAGGGAAAACCATCATTAACAACTATGATTCCTCTAAAACACCTGACACTCTTCATTTCAGTGTTGACTACAGTCACATTTCTGTGTCTAAATCTGGACACGATGTTGTGTTGATGTATGAAAGCAGTCATAGTGTAACAATAAAAAACTGGTTTTTAGGGGAAGTGTATCGTCACATGAACATGATGTCAGGAGATGGAGTCTTATTTGAGATTTCCTCCATCGTGGTCTCTAGAGTTTGCCTGGTGCCCAGAGGAATTAATAAGATGTTTCAGACACATGGTCAAACAGTGGATGCTTCACAGCCACCTCTACATACAGTCATAAATGTCTTTGGGACCCAGTATGATGATGTTATTATTGGAAATGGAGAGAACAATTTGATAGATGGAGGAGGAGGGCGAGATCGTTTGATTGGTGGTGAAGGAGAAGACATATACATGGTGAAGGTCAGAAAACAGTCCTCAGTGTTGATTGAAAATGTCTCCAGAGACAGTAAAACTGACCTGGCCATGATAGAGGCAAACCTTCATACTTTTGATGTCTATGTGGAAGGAAATAACGTTCACCTGACAGCTCTCCATAGCAACACAGTCATCCATGTGACTTTAGTCAACTGGTTCAGGTCATCAGCTGACAGACATTTGCTTGTTGTCACACAAGATCTCATCACTTTCACAGTTTCAGACAAGAAGGCCGACTGCCAGCAGAGGAACAAGTTCACTAAATGCATAAAACGTCACAGCATGGACTACAGCAGCTCCCCACAGCCTCTGGTAAAGGACCTTCAGGAGGACGAGGCTTTAGACGGCGTCACTGAGGTCCGTGGGTCACAGTTTGATGATGTCATCAAAGGAAACAAAGAACACAACATTTTCATTCCAGGAAGTGGAAATGATTACATGGAGGGTAGAGGAGGGGAGGACTGGTACGTTATCACCCCGGGTCAAGGAGTAAAAACCATCAACAATCAAGCAGCAGATCTGGCTTTGGACTTTCTCTTCCTGAAAGAACAATATGATCATATTCAATGTTTCTGTGAAGGAAAGAACATCATCATTGTGATACGTGACAGTAGAGCTGTTGTTTTACAGAACTGGTTTCATTCAAAGTATCATCAGCACCTGCAGATCAAGAGCAGCGATGGAATAACAGCAGGACTGAAGACAAGCAGCTGTGATGGGCCTTTACTGCTGCCTTTAACTGTCGACTACAGAAACCAGAAACCTGACCGACTGTTACGTTTAAGGTTAGGGTTTCTAGCGCGTCGGTATCGTCCTTTTAGACCAGTCAACAGATACAGATATGTTTTCAAACCTTCAGTAATCAGGTTTTTGCAATCCCGACGAGGAAAACTGATGAAGATGGATAAAGATGATTCAGTGAAAGAAATGTATGGCTCCTCAGGTTTTGATTTAATTATCGGGAACAACAATGATAATTTACTTGATCCGTACACTGGAGGGGGACTGATGTTTGGAGGTAATGGAAAAGACACTTACATAATCAAGCATGGATATGGGAAGAACTTAATGATCGATAACTTTGCAGAAGATCAGAGAACTGATACAGTGCTGGTTGATATGGATTTCCTCCATGGTGATGTCATCATGGTGGACTCATCATCAGAAGATCTGAATGTGAGGATCCAGACCAAAGGGGAAGAGCTGAAGCTCCATCTGCTCGGCTACAACAATGGAGACCATCATCAGCACCTGCAGTTTCAGAGCTCTGACGGGGTCCTTTTTAAAGTCACATGTCTGAACTCAGACGGAGACGTTCGTCTCTTTCAGATGGAAGCTTTCAAAGTGACTCTGAAACAGTCTCAGGTGGACTGTCGTTTGGACCTCAGCTCTCAGAGAAATCTGTCAAAGGTCCATACAGTCCAAGGATGTCCCTCACAGTCCAATGACATATCAGGGAACAGTGAGGACAACGCTCTGATTGGTGGATGGAAGGATGACGCTTTGGATGGAGGAGGAGGAGACGACACACTGATAGGAGGACATGGAGCAGACATCCTGATTGGTGGGACTGGAGACGACACTCTCTATGGTGAGGATGGAAACGACACGCTGATTGGAGACTCTGGCAGGGACGTCTTCATTCCTGGACCAGGGTCTGATCTGGTGGACGGAGGTCCTGGCAGAGACACTGTTCTGTACCGGGGGGATCATGAGACGGGTAAAGGGGTTTATGTTAACCTGCTGAGTGGACAAGGACGCTTTGCTGACGCTGAGGGAGACGTGTTGAAGGACGTGGAAACTGTGGTCGGCACCATCTACTCTGACATCTTGGTGTCCGGATATGAAAGCGCTGTTCTCCAAGGCTCAGATGGTAACGACATCTTGGTGTCCACAGGTGGAGATTACCTGGTTGGTGGTGAAGGAAACGACATCTACGTGTTGGCTTTCCACAACAGCTCAGCTACCATTGATAACTGTGCTAAAGACAAAGCCACAGATGTCCTGTACTTGGACTTGGAGTCATCAGCGTTGTTTGACTGCCAGCTTTTATCAGACAGAGTCCTCCTGACTTTCACTGGAGCCAATCAGACTGCTGTAAAAGTTGGACTGAGAGGCTGGACCAGTGATGGTGGTGAATGTGGTCCTTTGGTGCTGGTTTTCAGAGATGAAGTGATGTCAGTGAATGGCCTGCTAGAAGAGTGTCTTTTCAGACATGCATTTAAACTCATGCATTGGTCTTTTCATTCTTAATGTTTTCTTTGTTATTTTGTTCTTATATAAAAGAACAACCAGAAAGTCCAGAAAAAAACAGATGAAAAAAGAAGCAGAGTTAAATGTTGAAGCAGAGTCTGTTCCCGTGGCAACTGAGGAAATGTAGACTACTGTGTTGCTTCAGCTGTTCATTTTTGTTTCCCTTACAACATCATGAGTGGTAATAACTTTACTTATGTTCAGTTATTATTTGTGGGACTCACACTGCATGTATGGTTAATAAATATGGTGTAATGTTAAAATAATCCAGTTAATCACAAAAATATTTTTCTTCTAAATTGGAGTATGTTTTGTTGTTGGGTCATATTAAACAATCAATTCAATACTGAAGGAAATGTCTCTCATTTTCCACCCTGGTCTCAGTGTAAAATTCTATAAAGAATGAATCGGTCCAGCTGTGACAGTGTGTGTTTAAATTAAAATCTGATGTGGAATGATGTCTGATACGATGTTCTGATTTAAAGAATCCTCCATCATGTCCAGCAGCTTGTGCAGCATTCTTCTTTGGACAATCAGCTCCAGAAGCTCCATATCAGTCCTCAGAACTGAACCAGAGCTTTTGAATAAGATTCTTTAAGTCTCTGTTTCTTGTTCTGCTGCCCCAACAAGTTCTGTGGAGCAGACTGAACTCTCCACAACAGACTAATAGAAGATAAGAAACATCTTGGTTCAGACACTGAAGGATCATAGCTTCCTCCAGAAGTAGAGTCTGCTCTGCTTTTCCTTCTAGATTCCTCTGTGTTACAATTCCAGTTTAGTCCGTCGTTCAGTTTAATGAGTAAAATGAGTTTACTGTATTACACAGTGTTGATATTGCTCGTCTGTGTGTGTTATTAGTTATTAGTTAGTTATTAGTTGTGGCTACTGGCAGCAGATTGTAGAGTCTGACAACAGCAGGAAGGAAGGACCTGCCGTATCTCTCCTTCACACAGCGGTGAAGCAGTCTGTCCCTGAAGGAGCTGCTCAGTGTTGTTAAAAAGTCCTGCATGGGGTGGGACGTTTTCTCCATGAGAGACAAAAGCTTAACATTTTTCTCTCCGTCACCACCTCCACCAGATGGAGGGGCATCCCAGGACGGAGTTGGCCTTCTTCCAGTCTCTTCAGTCTCTTCCTGTCAGCAGTCGAGATGCTGCTGCCCCAGAAGACCACACCATCATAGATGGCTGATGCCACCACAGAGTCAGAAAAGGAACTTTTGTAGGTGCAGTTTGCTGAATTGTGTGTGAAGTCTGCAGTGTAGATGGTAAAGAGGAAGGGAGCCAGAACTGGTCCCTGAGGACCCTCGTGCTGCAGACCACCCTGTCGGACTCACAGTTTTGTGTCCTCACATACTGTGGTGGGTTTGTGAGGTAGTCCAGGATCCACGTTGTGAGATGGAGGTCTACCCCTGTGATTTCCAACTTGTCTCTCAGAAGCGAGGCTGTATGGTGTTGAAGACACTGGAGAAATAAAAAACATGATTCTCACAGTGCTGCCAGCCTTCTCCAGGTGAGAGAGGGATCTCTGTAGGAGGTAGATGACCGCGTCATCCACCCCAACACCAGGCTCGTAGTTGAACGGTAGCGGGTCCATTGGGCTCACCAGAGGCCGGAGATGGACAAGAACCAGCCTTTCCAAGGTCTTCATGAGACGGGTTGTAGGAGGAGGGGTGGCACGCCGGACAGGAAGTGTAGGAGATGTGCAGGGTGGCTGTGGACTGAGGTTTGTGGTGAGGGAGGCCTGGACAGGGGGAGGGGCAGATGGCTGATCAAATCTATTGAAGAATAGATTGAGATTGTTGGCCCATCGTCGATCCCCCGCATGCTGGGTTCCTTGTGGCCAGAGATGGTTTTAAGGCTCCACCAGACTCCACTGATGTTATTCTGCTGCAGCTGCTTCCCTCTGCACAATCTTCAGCTCCTCTTTATTTCCTGACCTAAAGACCCTCTTTTTCTCCTTCAGGAAAGCCTTTATGTCAGGAGTAATCCAGGGTTTATTGTTGGAAAAACAGCATACAGTCCTGGTAGGAACAGCGTTGAGGAAGCTTGGCCTTTATTTACAAAAGTTAGGCAGGGGATACAGATTCTGGCAGGCACCATTTATTTTTATACCAGTATATTGTACTTCCTCGTGTTTACTGCAGATATGATCTAAAGTGTAAATAGGTAAAATCATCTGGGGTCTCATTTATAACCGTTGCGTACGCACAAAATGGGGCCTGAAACTGGCGTACGCCTCTTTTCACGCAAAGGTTGTGATTTATAAAAAACAAACTTGACGTGAAAATGTGCGGTCTTTCACGGCAGCTCTGACCCATGTGTACGCTGGTTTTGGAGGCTGGGGGAATTGGCGACACAGATGGAGAGGTGGGGAATTAACAACACACTGCATCCAGAGTCCTCTTGTGGCAGCGTGGGGTCCTGTCACCATGTCTCCAATTAATTTTGCGCTCTGGCTGTATGACCGCAGATGTGATTTCGGCTCACTGGTCAGCGTGCATGACTTCAACCCGGCAAGAGTTCATAACCCGTCTCCGCTGTCTATGCGTCCTGCTACACTCTTCCACATCTAATTTCCCTAAATATCAAATATTAATAGATAGAGAATAGATATACTTTGAAGTATAAGAAGGATTCATAACAGCCGTGTTATATGCTGCACAGGTGAGCCATAACCACACAGCCTAAGGACCTTCCAAATAAATAGAAAGCGAAGAAAAATAAATCTCCTATCAACATATAATCAATTTGCCCACCAACGCATTCTCCTCCCCAGTGATCACCAAGGCTCTGTCCCGCTCACAGAGTTAACTGAGGTAACTATGTGTTGCCACTCACGACACTTACTCTTATTTGTCACGCCACTACTGTGGCTACCAAACAAAATAATTTTTCGACTCTCCACCTCACTCACTAATGCATCGATTTCTGCCTCTGTGAAGTTGCGTTTTTTGGTTCGCTTCCCTGCGGTTGCCATTGTTCATGGATCACAACATGGATCAGCTGGCTCATTTTAATACACGCTGAGGTACTTTGCATTGACCATTTATGGTGGAAAGTGGGTGTGTAGTGGGCGGAACATGAGCCAAATTCACCTGCGCAAACTTCAAGGACGAGTGTGATTTATAAAGGGGAAATTGCTTGCACCTGTGCGTACGCACGGTTTTATAATTCAGAATATTTTATGGCATACGCCAACTTCCGGTTTTGGGCGTAAGTACACTTTTAGTAAGAATCCTACGCACAGTTTTATAAATGAGACCCCTGGTGAATAAATATACTGTTAAGGTGGGGGATACAGATTATGGAGTAATGGCATCTGCCAGAATCTGTATCCCCTGTCTAACTTTTGTAATTGCAAACATAAATTCCTCATGTATGCTGCAGTAATCTATATAGGTTCTATATAAGGAATATACAGATGCAAACACATACAGGTAGGATATAGGTGCTACTGGCTGGGGACACAGATGCTGGTGGACTGCTTAAAAGACGGATTAATCTTCAGATTTTACAGTGTAGAAAAATCATGTGACACATGTGAATAAATTAAACACAAAGAAATTGTTTTCCAAATACAAAGTGGTGTTAATAGAACCTGGATTTTATTTTTAAGCAATAAAAACATAAAAACAAACTTTTTATGTTTTGTAAAAAGAAAACAAAGAAACCATAGAAGATACTTTAATAACAAAAGAACCAAAACTCTATCTTAATATATGCTGAATAAAAATTTATTGAATGTGATGGATTGAAAAAAAAGTTCTGATTTCATTATCAATCCTGCATTCAGAATAAAACACCAAAGTTTGAGCTTTAAAGAGAGAGGAAATGGTAGACTGACCATTCATTAAGATGCAGGCCACTTCCTGGTTCCTTATACGTACAATTAATAGAAGGGCTTTTCAGTCTTAGCCAAACATTTTACAATGTGGTGTTGGGAAGGATTCAGGTTGCAAGACTACTGGTTTAGTGTTTTATCTGGGTGTTGTCAAGTCTTTAAAATGAATATTGTGATGCAAAACTTAATATATATATATATATATATATATATATATATATATATATATATATATATATATGGTGGTATATCTGTGTGGAGTTTGCATGTTCTCCCCTTGTATGCGTGGGTTCTCTCCTGGTTCTCCGGCTTCCTCCCACCATCCAAAGACATGCATGTTAGGTTAATTGGACACTCTAAATTCTCCCTAGGAGTGAGTGTGTGTGTGAATGGTTGTTTGTCTCTATCTGTGTTGGCCCTGCGACAGACTGGTGACCAGTCCAGGGTGTACCCTGCCTCTCACCTGTTAAAATGCTGGGATAGGCTCCAGCTCACCCGCGACCCGAAATGGAATAAGCGGTCAAGATAATGGATGGATGGATGGATATATATATATATATATATATATATATATATATATATATATATATATATATATATATCGCACTAAAAGCAAAGAAAGACTCAGCAGAACCTTGCTGGCAGAACAACAACCCTCAACTTGAGCAACAAGCACGCCGTTCATCACGCCAGCACAATAAAGAAACTAACGCTAAAAGCAACGAGTGCGCGCTCCCGCATCAGGGGACACCATTTCTGCCGGGGACAACTGCCTTGACACGACACCGGCATTGCTCTTGATGTGTATTTCAGTGTGACAAATCGGAAGTTTAGTGTGAGAGCATGAGAAGTCACTCAAATGCGTGAATCTCACGGCCGATGTGTGAGAGTTGGCAGCTCTGCAGTAACAACCGTCTGAGCACCTCCCGCCAACACCGCTTCTCTCCTTCCAGCTGTTGCACCAGTTTTTCTTCACATGTGGCTGATGATAGCCGAATAAAAGCTAGCATACTGCTGCAGTACTCTGAGGTTTTCTCGTGGTCATGCACACGTTCTGGAAGTTTCCAGTCAGAAAAACCACTAATGAACTGGTTTTTCTTTGATGCAAATAACATGCAAGGGAAGCAAAAACTGTTACCTGTAGATGGTGAATAGATCCAGTCTCGGGAGATCTTTTCCCCATTTGGAAGATGACAGCACATTAGATCATTTGTGAAGGAGCGCACTTTACCGCCCAAGCCCCATCACGGGTTGAAGCGGGATATTTGCTTACTGTTGTGAAAGGCAGCAGCTCCACGATCAAGGACAGCGCAGCATTCAAAGACATTGTTATGAATGATTGTTGGAAATTTGCTTCAACAAATATGTTTAAATAATTATGTTGAAATTTATTCTCATTTATAAATGTCACTGAGTCATGTTTTGTATTGAATCTGCTGCCTGACTGGGAACAGACTGACTGGGAACAGACTGACTGGGAACAGACTGACTGGGATTTGTCTGACTGGGAACCGTCTAGCTATGATTGCATAATAATCATATATACTGAACCTTTCAGCACCACTTTAACGTGGTAACATCAGTATTGGCAAAGATTAACATCATGAACCACATGGTCCACAGTCTACAGTGCACTTTTATTCTGGCCCTGTAGGTCTCAGTAGATGAAGTCAGATGTGTAGAGGGTGAAAAGAAAGATGTTGCTGGCCACTGTGTCCAATACACAGTGCTGCAGGCGCACATACTGTGGTCCTCCTGTCCAGTAGCCCACAATCCAGGGCACAAGAGCTTCAGCTTCTCACCCAGGAGGGTCAGTCTGATGATACTGAGTGCACTGGAAAAGTCAGAAACATGACTCTCACAGTGCTCGCCGGCTGGTCCAGGTGGTTGTTTGAGCAGGTAGATGACTGCGTCCTCAACTCCGAGACAAGGCTGGTATGCGAACTGAAGGGGGTCCATATGTGGTCTAACCATGGGTCGGAGCTGATCCAGTATGAGAGTGGTGTTGTAGGGGTTTTCAGGCTTGCTCCTGACAAGTTAGAAAGGGGCTGAGCAGTAGTCGTGGTGTCAAATCTGTTAAAAAAACATACTTAGCTAGTTGGCCCTGTCCTCATCACCCTCAGGTCCTCCGCTGATGGATGGCCTGAAACCAGTCTTCATTGGTCTTCATTCCACTCCAAACGTCTCCATGTTATTTTGTTGGAGCTTCCACTCTAGTTTTCTCCTGTAATGTGTCCTTAGGCCTGGTGCACACATAATGATTTTTGAGCTGTTTTTGTCTCGATTTTGCCTCTTCCTGACCACAGACGGCAAACGCCCGATCATCGTGAGATTTCTTTGTCCAATCATCATTTGGTCTGTGGTGTGTTACGAGCCAATTTGTCCCGATAATCCGCTCCGAAACGGATCCTAGCCAACAATTGGGAATATTGAACATGTTTAATATTTCTGAGGAGCATCGACGACTCGTGCATTCTGACTGTGTGGATGACCAATCAGAGAGAGAGCTGGCTGGGGAACAAGGAAGTAAATGAAGTTTGTGTTCATGCCGTCTCCAGTCTGTTATTCTTTTCAGTTCTGGCTTTTTCTGTTAACAAAAGTCCCAAGACCTCCATTATTCCCTCATCCTATATATATCCCCTTCCATGCTGGGTGTTGTGTTTTCCGGTTGTTACTATATTTTTTCTTCTACGTTCTTTTTAGATCACATTTGGTCACATGAGATGTCCGGCTGAGAGGACTAGATAGTAGATGAGTTGTGGGACAGCATCATTATGTGTGTGTTGCTCTGTGATTAGATTATCAGAGCACACCACACACAATAAAATCAAAACTGAATGTTTTAGCTTCACTTCTGAGGTCTTGACCTAACAAAAAATCTCGTAAGATTAAAAAAATTGTTATGTGTGTACCAGGCCTTAGCCTCCCTGATCTTCACTCTCAGTAAGCTTTGGATCCTTCTCACCTCCTCTCTGTCTCCAGCCCTGAAAGCCCTCTTCTTGTCATTGAGGAGGGCTTTGATGTTTTTTGTCATCTGTAGAATAAACATTTCTTCCTGCACCTGTCTGCCTCCCAGGTCTGCACGTGGGTCCACATCATCCACAGAACCGTACGATTTGACCAACATGGACCCAGCAGACTACCAGCCTTACCAGAGTATTAGCCCCAGGCAACTGGTGGGAATACTACTGGAGACGGCTCCAAAACCAGATGAAACTCCAATGTGATCAACTCTCTTGGGGACCTGGTAGAACAGAGAGCGTCGTTTGGGGATCCCGTCTCTCCTGCCTATGTGTGAACAGCTGCGGTGGCTAGATAAAGGCAAGGCTTCAAGAAACCTTGCCCTGCATCTCAGTCTCCAGCAGCGCCTCGGCCTACATCCCACGCTGCCTGCTTGTGTGTTCCAGTTGTCCGAGGAACTGCAGGAAATGACAAAGTTATCTTGATTTTCCTAATGGCAAAAGTTTCAGAGGACCCTGAGATTCCAAATTTAAAGTTTGTTGCACCCAATAACACTTGTAGTTGCTCCTGCTCCATCTCTGGCTCCCGTCTCCGAGGAGGTCCAGGAGCAGGACCATCACCCTTCACCTCTGACTGCAGTTTGTGTCCCTGAGCAAATCCTGCTGGGTTCGCTTCTCTTGGTTCCAGCTTGTTTTCTTGAGGGGTTTGCAGCTCTCAGGGTGTCCTGCGACTCGCCATAGGTGTCCCAGTTCTTTCGCCCCTGGATCTCCTGCTACCACCCATGGAGTCCGGCCTCGCTGGCCCTTATCGGCCCAGTCCCCAAGCCATCCTCAATAGCCAGGCTCCTGTCATCACGGCTGCCCTCCAGGAATCTGGTTCATGGACTACTGTTGTGTGTTCTGGGCCCCCTCTGCCTCCCCGGCTTCATTTTGCCATTGACTCTTTGCAGTCTGGCATCCTTGTTCTGTTTTACTTCCTGTTCATCAGCTCACCTGGTCTAATTGACTAATTCACTTCACCTGCTCCTTGCTAGTCGTCCTCAGTGTGTGAATATATGCACCCTTTGGTTTCAGTTGCTCTTTGCCAAATCCTCGTGTTTATTTAGTTTCATCTGTGCCTGTTTTGTTTTCCAGCCCCGTGTCAATCTGTAGTCAGAATGAAACATTTGCCTGCACCGGTTTGCCTCCGTTTTCTGCATTTGGGTCCACATCCTCCACACAAACCATGACAAGATGAGTCCCCAACGATGGACGACGGTCAAATGTTTTTACTCCCATCTGTGTTGTTTAGTGTTCATTCAGGGTTGGCCCTGTTCTCATGATACTTTATGCTTTATTTAGTAAATCCTGCTTCATTTGCTATTTCAGTTAGTTTATCTCCAGTCCTTGTTACGCCTGCTTTCTGCTCTGTGTTTCATCATCATCTGCTCGGTATAAACACTCTCTGGTTTCCTTTGTCCAGGTCCAGATGCTCGTCCAACCGTCCAGTTTTGCTTCAGTTCTGTTTTCCTTTTCTTTTTTATAAAACAAACTCCCACCTGTTGTCCTGTGTTTGGGTCCTACCTCAGACATTCATGCTGATGGTCATTGGTGTAATGGGTGACAGTGCAGAAGTGTTGAAGCTGATTTCAACTTATCACAGAAAACTGAAGGCAGCCCAGAGCTGTATCATGAAGACTCACTAGAGCCCGGTACACACACAAGGATTTTTTTCAATTTTACAGGATTTTTTATCTGGTTGAGACTTTACACGTGAAGATAGAAAATCAGGCATTAAATAGTTTTGATTGTACTGTGTGTGGTGTGCTCCGATGATCTAATCACAGAACAACACACACAACGATGCTGTCTCGCAACTGCTTGACAATCTAGTCCTCCAAGCTGGACATCTCACATGACCAAACGTGATCTAACAAAAACATAGAAGAAGAAACAGCAACAACCGGAAAACACAACACACAGCATAGAAGAGGACATACAGAACGAGGGAATGATGGTGGTCATGGGACTATTATTAACAGAAAAAGCCAGAACTGAAAAAAATAGCAGACTGGAGGCGGCGTGAACATGGACTTTGTTTACTTACTTGTTCCCCAGTCAGCTCGCCCTCTGACTGGCTGCATTCCAGCTCACGTCACCATCCACGCAGTCAGAATGTACCAGTCGTCGGCGTTCCTCACACATATGAAGATACCCGGTTATAAATATTGAACATGTTCAATATTTCTGATTCTCGGCTACAACCTGTTTCGGAGCGGATTATCTGGACAAATCTGCTCGTAACACACCTCAAACCAAATGATAATTATACTGAAAAATCTTATAAGACTCGTGATAATCGGGAGTTTGATGGCCTTGGTCGGGAAGAAGCAAAATCGGGACAAAAACAGTCTAATAATCTTTGTGTGTAACAGGCTTTACATCAACTCATCGTTACAGAATCAGCTGCTTGTTGATGGATGACTTTATCAGCTTCCTCCTCAAACATGGCTGTTTCTCCTCTGCGTCTGCCTCCTTCTCCGCTCAGAGGCAAACCAGCTGCAGCTTATCCACAAAGGTTAACAGAGATAAGGTGGCTACTCTGTGTGTCTTTTGACTTTTCATAGTCAATAAGTAATTCTGACTGATACAGAGGTTATATAAGTTCATCATCAACCAGCGCTGCATCAGATCTGAAGCTCTCATTTGTTTATTCCAGCGTCTCAGCTGGTATATCAACGCTTCCACCAGCAGCATCCTCTCGGTCCACGGTGTCTTTTCCATCGTCTGGGTGAGTGGAATCCTTTATTTTCTACTTTATTCTATTTTTATGGTCACCTCATCTATGTCTACTAAACAGAACTAACTCATTTTTGTTCACCTTCCAAATATAAAATCTGTTGTTTCCGTTTTCACTGTTTAAACAAAGTTATCTCACTTGACTTGTTCCTTCTTATTCTTTTACTTCTTTAACTTTTGGCCCAGTGAAGACTAAATGTGAGTTCAGGTTTGCATCTGACTGTTAAATTAGATTAAGTCAAGAATAAATTATGAGTTTTTGATTTTCTCGTCCCAAATGCTATCAAGTAAAACCAAAATTTTCACATCCATTTGGAGCATTTAATTCAAGCTTCAGAACTGCTAATGGATCCAGATCTCTGCTCCTGCATCATGAAAACTGTAAAACTGCCGTCTAGACTAGATCTGATCTGTAATCCTGTCATTCACAGCTCGAAAATGATGTTTTTTCCCTGGTTTTTAAATTAATGTGTTTATGAAATTCATTTCATAATAGTAATTTGTTCTTGTTCTTTTTTTTATTTTCTTCCTATGTATTATTATTATTATTATTATTATTATTATTATTATTATTATCATTATTATTATCTAGTTTTGTTTAATTGTGTACTTATTGCTTCTTTTAAACACAACATATTTAACTTTCTCTGCTCTGTTTTATAAACTCTTTTCCATCTACATTTTATACTTGTTCTTTTTTGTCATTGTTTTTAAGTTTATTTGATCTTTGATTTTACTTCTGAGCTTTTATTTTAACCCCTGTGTTTCTCCTCATGGGGATCCTCCACCCCGGGGGCTTTACCTGCTCAGTCTGCAGGGTTGGTGCTGCAGTGAACACCCTTGTCTGGGTGGCTGGGGGGTTATGTGTATGAGTGTGTGTGAGAGATTATGAAAGATTAGGTGTGTGTTTATACCTGGGTATGTGAAGGCTTCTTTTGTTGTTATCATGTGAAACACTGTGCTGCTTTTGGGTATGAAAATAGCTTTATAAATACATTTGATCTGATCACCTCACTTCTAACTTTAATCTCTCACCTGAACCAATTTAAATGATCATAATATATGTAACAGTATCATAATATGCATTTGGCTCTTTGTTGTTGGGTTATTTTTTCATAGCGAGAGACATGCAGAAAAAGAGGAATAACATGTAGTGAAGGGATCGGGACTTAAAACTTTCTAACTTCATGCTGCACCAAGCAGCTAAACTGCTTATGATAAATGGATTTATTCTATAAAACCTCTAGAAAATGAATGTCAGGTATAAACAGAAACAGCATACAAGGATTTTTCCTTTATCTTCTTATACAGTTTCCTTCCAGCTCTGTGGTTTAATGTTGTAAATGAACTCCAGACGACTAACATACCCTTATACCTTATATGTAGGGAGAGCCAAAATAGCCAAAATTAAAAATAAGTACAGAAATATAAAAATGGCTCAATAAACAAATTGCCAAAGTGCCAAAAAATTATACAAAAATAATAAAACAGAATGTTTTTCCACTAAGAAGCCTATAAAACATGACATATATATTTATAGAAAATTATATTTCTTTTGCCATTTTAATTGTTTTAATTCACCTTTGTGTTAATATTCTTATTTATTTACTTTTCTGTGTCATTTTTGGTTCAATTTATTTATTTGATGTTTTTTTTTTAAAAAAAAAATCTTTCTTTATTTTTATGCCTGTATTTATTTCTGTATTATTTTCCTTTAGTAATCCCCCAAATGATTTATTTATGTATTTTATTTTCATCTAACATTTTATTTATTTATTTTTTGATACATTTAACTCAACTGAATTAAAATTACTCAGTTACTCAGTTAGGCAACTCACAACATGTTAACCCTAACCCTGCATTTTTATGGTCTTCATGGTCACTGAAACTATTTCTGTTCATTATTTTCAGGGAAGGTTCTCTGAATTTTAGTTGTGACCTTCAGCAATTGTGTGATTTTTCAGCTAAAAGAGAAGATCCTGTATATTCTGCTGTTGAAAGTCAGCCATTTCTGCTGGAGATGTACCAGCTTAAACCTTAATAATTTCGCTCCCAAGGCCACAGAGCCAGGCAGGCTGCACAGCTCTCCCTGCACTAACAACCTGTGACCTGCTCAGTGTTGACAGAACAAGAGGCCAGGATCTGCTCCAAGGACATGCCTTGAATGACCACCTCCTCTTTTACATAATGAGGCAGAAATGCATAAAGAAATGTAAAAAGGAGACGTTGAAATAAATATGCTTGGAAAAGGAAGAAAATGCAAGATTAAAAATAATGAGGATGTAAATATGACCGACTGAAAGCAATATTAAAAAAAAATAAAATGCTATGATATAAATAACACAAATATTTTGGGGAATACAAAAATATAAAAGGAAAATAATACAGAAATAAATACAGGCATAACGATAAAGGAGCAAAGAAGATGTAAAAATCACCAAATAAACTGAACTGCAAAGGACATAGAAAAGTAAATACATAGCAATATTAACCCAAAGTTAAATTAAAACTATTGAAAATGACTAAATATATATAAATTTGTGTCATGTTTAAAAGGTTTCTTAACAGATAAATTATTTGTTGTGTAATTTATTGGCACATAAATTTTTTTTTATATATCTGTATATATTTTTAGTTTAGGCCATTTTGATTCTCCATATAATGAGGTTTTAATTAGTTTGGCTACAGTTTATTGTTTTAGCTTGTTTTGTTGTCAGTCAGTTTCTGTGTGTTCATGTATTTTGCAGGATGATGGCAGCACAGATAAAAAAAAAGGAAGGACTCTGCAGCTCATGATCCTCTTTGTCCTCCTCAGCCTCAGCCGGCAGTTCGGTATGAGTGTTTCTAACATTCACAACTAAAACAGAAGGTTCACAGAAAATGACTCTGTGAACTTTCAACTGGTTTAAAAAACACAGACATAAAAGCATCTTTTCCAACCCATTCATGGCAAAAATATCAAAAATGTGTTGAACTTTGTTTCCATTAAGATCTGCCTTCTCTTACAGACTTAAAAATTTAAAACAAGAAGCTAAACAGAAGCTAAAAGAAATCTATAAAACTTATTTGCATTTGAATAAATATAAGATTAACAAATCAGAAACTGTGTTAATGAATCTAGAAGCTGTGTGGAATAAATCAGACCAGATCTGAACATCCTCTGTTAGTTTTGTAGCAGGACCTGGTGTAATGTGGTCAAAGTCCCCTAAAAAGCAGCTAATTTCAGTAACTTAAGGCCTGCCTTCTCTCCCATGTCTCCCATCCACACCCAGGATCAGTGTTTTCCTGCCATTTTATTAGTGAGGCTTTCCTGCAGAACAGATCTGGGGTCTCATTTATAATCGTTGCGTACGCACAAAATGGGGCCTGAAACTGGCGTACGCCTCTTTTCACGCAAAGGTTGTGATTTATAAAAAACAAACTTGACGTGAAAATGTGCGGTCTTTCACGGCAGCTCTGACCCATGCGTACGCTGGTTTTGGAGGCTGGGGGAATTGGCGACACAGATGGAGAGGTGGGGAATTAACAACACACTGCATCCAGAGTCCTCTTGTGGCAGCGTGGGGTCCTGTCACCATGTCTCCAATTAATTTTGCGCTCTGGCTGTATGACCGCAGATGTGATTTCGGCTCACTGGTCAGCGTGCATGACTTCAACCCGGCAAGAGCTCATAACCCGTCTCCGCTGTCTATGCGTCCTGCTACACTCTTCCACATCCAATTTCCCTATATTGCAGGAGAACAGGCCGACATTAAAAGGCAATTTGCAGCAATGTCCGGTTTTCCTAATGTAATCGGCGCAATTGACTGCACTCATATTGCTATAAGGGCCCCATATGTCGATGAATTCATGTATGTCAATAGGAAGCATGTGCATACTATCAATGTTCAAGTCATATGTCAATCCAACATGATGTTGACAAATGTAGTTGCACGATGGCCTGGCTCTACACATGACTCTTACATCCTAGCGCAAAGCAGTGTAGAGAAGAGACTGCAGGCAGGCGCTGTACGTGATGGCTGGCTTCTTGGTAAGACAATAACTTTATATTGACAACCAGCTTAGCCAGATGCAGACCACTGATGCACTGTTTCATTGAAATGCAGGGGACAGTGGCTACCCCCTCCGGCGCTGGCTCCTGACCCCCTTCCCAAACCCCCAGAGCGCAGAGGAGACCCTGTTCAATACCGCTCACTCCCGTGCGCGCTCAACTGTAGAGCGCGCCATCGGCCTTTTAAAATGCCGGTGGCGGTGTCTGGATGCGTCAGGGGGTAGATTATTGTACCATCCCCAAAAGGTGCGCAGGATCGTGAGGGCGTGGGGCGTGCTGCACAACCTGGCACTGAGGCACGGCATCCAACTACCTCCTGGCCTCCCCCCTCCTCGGAATGCCGACCCTCACCCACAGCCCCCTCCCAGACACAGGGAGTTCCAACACGGGGCACGGCTCCGTGAGCAGGTCATGCAGCGATTAAGCAGACAATAAGGTTCACTTTTTCACAAGCTCTTTTAATGTGTTTGGAATGTCGAACATAATGTCACACAAATTATGCAGTGTTGTTCTGATTTCCTTCAGTTCATTGATGGTTTCTTTTTGATCTCGCCATGGTCCGCTCTGTTCCGCTCACAGAGTTAACTGAGGTAACTATGTGTTGCCACTCACGACACTTACTCTTATTTGTCACGCCACTACTGTGGCTACCAAACAAAATAATTTTTCGACTCTCCACCTCACTCACTAATGCATCGATTTCTGCCTCTGTGAAGTTGCATTTTTTGGTTCGCTTTCCTGCGGTTGCCGTTGTTCATGGATCACAACATGGATCAGCTGGCTCATTTTAATACACGCTGAGGTACTTTGCATTGACCATTTATGGTGGAAATGGGTGTGTAGTGGGCGGAACATGAGCCAAATTCACCTGCGCAAACTTCAAGGACGAGTGTGATTTATAAAGGGGAAATTGCTTGCACCTGTGCGTACGCACGGTTTTATAAATCAGAATATTTTATGGCGTACGCCAACTTCCGGTTTTGGGCGTAAGTACACTTTTAGTAAGAATCCTACGCACAGTTTTATAAATGAGACCCCTGTACTTTGTCCTTTTATTAAAATACATTGAACCAGTGAAAACACTGTAGTACATCTGATAGGCCTATAGGTGGTGCTGTAACGCTGCCACAGAAATACACTAAATACAGAAGCCATGAAGCATGCTCAGAAACTTGTGTAAGCAATGTTAATGGAGAGATGGGTCGATGGCGTCATCTGTTCAGGAAAGATGTGTTTGGATTGTAAAGATGGCATGAACTCAACTGATCTAACGTGATGATAGCCAACATTACAACACACCAACAAGTTAATAAATTATCTTAATTTCTGCTCATCTTAATTTTCCATCACAAAAAACACTCCACAAACCCTGCGTCTAATACACCTGCAAGATGTTTAGTTATTTTATGATATATGATATGATATATGATATGATATGCTATGATATGCTATGATATGATATGATATGCTATGATATGATATATGATATGATATGATATGATATGATATGATATGATATGCTATGATATGATATGCTATGCTATGCTATGCTATGATATGATATGATATGCTATGCTATGCTATGCTATGCTATGCTATGATATGATATGCTATGCTATGCTATGCTATGATATGATATGCTATGCTATGATATGATATGCTATGATATGCTATGATATGATATGATATGATATGCTATGATATGATATGCTATGATATGATATATGATATGATATGCTATGATATGATATGATATATGATATGATATGCTATGATATGATATGATATGATATGATATGATATGATATGCTATGCTATGATATGATATGATATGCTATGATATGATATGACATGATATGATATGATATGATATGATATGATATGATATGCTATGATATGCTATGATATGATATGATATGATATGATATGATATGCTATGATATGATATGATATGATATGATAGGATATGCTATGCTATGATATGATATGATATATGATATGATATGATATGCTATGATATGATATGATATGCTATGCTATGCTACGCTATGCTATGATATGATATGATATGATATGCTATGATATGATATGATATGATATGATATGATATGATACGATACGCTACGCTACGATACGATACGATACGATACGATACGCTACGCTACGGTACGCTACGATACGATACGCTATGATATGATATGATATGCTATGCTATGCTATGATATGATATGATATGATATGCTATGATATGATATGATATGATATGCTATGATATGATATGATATGATATGATATGATATGATATGATATGATATGCTATGATATGATATGATATGATATGCTATGATATGCTATATGATATGCTATGATATGCTATGATATAATATGATATGATATGATATTATATGATATGATAGGATATGATATGATATGCTATGCTATGCTATGATATGATATGATATGATATGCTATGATATACTATGCTATGCTATGCTATGCTATGATATGATATGATATGCTATGATATACTATGATATGATATGATATGATATGATATGATATGCTATGATATGATATGATATGATATGATATGATATGTTATGATATGATATGATATGATATGATCTGATATGATATGCTATGATATGATATGCTATGATATGATATGATATGATATGATATGATATGATATGCTATGATATGATATGATATCATATGATATCATATCATATGATATGATATGATATGATATGATATGATATGCTATGATATGATATGATATGATATGATATGCTATGATATGATATGATATGCTATGCTATGATATGATATGATATATTATATGATATGCTATGATATGATATATGATATGATATGCTATGATATGATATGATATGATATGATATATGATATGATATGATATGATATGCTATGCTATGATATGATATGATATATGATATGCTATGCTATGCTATGATATGATATGATATATGATATTATATGATATGATATGATATGATATGCTATGATATGCTATGATATGATATGATATGATATGCTATGATATGATATGATATGATATGATATGATATGATAGGATATGCTATGCTATGATATGATATGATATATGATATGATATGCTATGATATGATATGATATGCTATGCTATGCTACGCTATGCTATGATATGATATGATATGCTATGATATGATATGATATGATATGATACGCTACGATACGATACGATACGATACGCTACGCTACGATACGCTACGCTACGATACGCTACGATACGATACGATACGATACGCTACGCTACGCTACGATACGATACGATACGATATGATATGCTATGATATGATATGATATGATATGATATGATATGATATGCTATGCTATGCTATGATATGACATGATATGCTATGATATGCTATATGATATGCTATGATATGCTATGATATGATATGATATGCTATGCTATGATATGATATGATATATTATATGATATGCTATGATATGATATATGATATGATATGCTATGATATGATATGATATGATATATGATATGATATGATATGATATGATATGCTATGCTATGATATGATATGATATATGATATGCTATGCTATGCTATGATATGATATGATATGATATATGATATTATATGATATGATATGATATGATATGATATGATATGCTATGATATGCTATGATATGATATGATATGATATGCTATGATATGATATGATATGATATGATATGATATGATAGGATATGCTATGCTATGATATGATATGATATATGATATGATATGCTATGATATGATATGATATGCTATGCTATGCTACGCTATGCTATGATATGATATGATATGCTATGATATGATATGATATGATATGATATGATACGCTACGATACGATACGATACGATACGCTACGCTACGATACGCTACGCTACGATACGCTACGATACGATACGATACGATACGCTACGCTACGCTACGATACGATACGATATGATATGCTATGATATGATATGATATGATATGATATGATATGATATGCTATGCTATGCTATGATATGACATGATATGCTATGATATGCTATATGATATGCTATGATATGCTATGATATGATATGATATGCTATGCTATGATATGATATGATATATTATATGATATGCTATGATATGATATATGATATGATATGCTATGATATGATATGATATGATATGATATATGATATGATATGATATGATATGATATGCTATGCTATGATATGATATGATATATGATATGCTATGCTATGCTATGATATGATATGATATGATATATGATATTATATGATATGATATGATATGATATGATATGCTATGATATGCTATGATATGATATGATATGATATGCTATGATATGATATGATATGATATGATATGATATGATATGATAGGATATGCTATGCTATGATATGATATGATATATGATATGATATGCTATGATATGATATGATATGCTATGCTATGCTACGCTATGCTATGATATGATATGATATGCTATGATATGATATGATATGATATGATATGATATGATATGATACGCTACGATACGATATGATACGCTACGCTACGCTACGATACGCTACGATACGATACGATACGCTACGATACGATACGATACGATACGATACGATACGCTCCGCTACGCTACGCTATGATATGATATGATATGATATGCTATGATATGATATGATATGATATGATATGATATGCTATGCTATGCTATGATATGATATCATATGCTATGATATGCTATATGATATGCTATGATATGCTATGATATAATATGATATGATATGATATTATATGATCTGATAGGATATGACATGATATGCTATGCTATGCTATGCTATGCTATGATATGATATGATATGCTATGATATACTATGCTATGCTATGCTATGCTATGATATGATATGATATGCTATGACATACTATGATATGATATGATATGATATGATATGATATGATATGATATGATATGATATGCTATGATATGATATGATATGATATGATATGCTATGATATGATATGATATCATATGATATGATATGATGTGATATCATATGATATGATATGATATGATATGCTATGATATGCTATGATATGCTATGATATGATACGATATCATATGAAATGCTATGATATGATATGATATGATATGATATGATATGATATGATATATGATATGCTATGATATGCTATGATATAATATGATATGATATGATATGCTATGATATGCTATGCTATGATATGATATGATATGATATGATATGATATGATATGCTATGCTATGATATGATATGATATATGATATGATATGCTATGCTATGATATGATATGATATGCTATGCTATGCTATGCTATGCTATGATATGATATGATATGCTATGATATGATATGATATGATATGATATGATATCATACGATACGCTACGTTACGATACGATACGATACGATATGCTATGCTATGATATGCTATGATATGATATCCTATGATATGATATGATATGCTATGCTATGCTATGCTATGATATGATATGATATGATATGATATGATATGATATGCTATGCTATGATATGATTTGATATGATATGCTATGATATGCTATATGATATGCTATGATATGCTATGATATAATATGATATGATATGATATTATATGATATGATGGATATGATATACTATGCTATGATATGATATGATATGATATGATATGATATGCTATGCTATGATATGATATGATATATGATATAATATGCTATGATATGATATGATATATGATATTATATGATATGATATGCTATGCTATGATATGATATGATATGATATGATATGATATATGATATGCTATGCTATGATATGATATGATATATGATATTATATGATATGATATGATATGATATGATATGATATGCTATGATATGTTATGATATGATATAATATGATATGATATGCTATGATATGCTATGCTATGCTATGCTATGATATGATATGATATGATATGCTATGATATGATATGATAGATGATATGATATGCTATGATATGATATGATATGATATGATATGATATGCTATGCTATGCTATGCTATGATATGATATGATATGATATGCTATGATATGATATGATAGATGATATGATATGTTATGATATGATATAATATGATATGATATGCTATGATATGCTATGCTATGCTATGCTATGCTATGATATGATATGATATGATATGCTATGATATGATATGATAGATGATATGATATGCTATGATATGATATGATATGATACGATATGCTATGCTATGTTATGCTATGATATGATATCCTATGATATGATATGATATGATATGCTATGCTATGCTATGCTATGCTATGATATGATATGATATACTATGATATGATGTGATATGATATGATATGATATGATATGATATGCTATGATATGCTATGATATGCTATGATATGATATGATATGCTATGATATGATATGATATGCTATGCTATGATATGATATATGATATGATATGCTATGATATGATATGATATGATATATGATATTATATGATATGATATGATATGATATGATATGATATGCTATGCTATGATATGATATGATATATGATATGCTATGCTATGATATGATATGATATATGATATTATATGATATGATATGATATGATATGATATGCTATGATATGATATGATATGATATGATATGCTATGCTATGATATGATATGATATATGATATGATATGCTATGCTATGCTATGCTATGATATGATATGATATGATATACTATGATATGATATGATATGCTATGATATGATATGATATGATATGATATGATATGTTATGATATGATATGATATGATCTGATATGCTATGATATGCTATGATATGATATGATATGATATGATATGATATGATATGATATGATATGATATGCTATGATATGATATGATATCATATGATATGATATGATGTGATATCATATGATATGATATGATATGATATGCTATGATATGCTATGATATGATACGATATGATATGAAATGCTATGATATGATATGATATGATATGATATGATATGCTATTATATGATGATATGATATGATATGATATGATATGATATGATATGCTATGCTATGATATGATATGATATGATATGCTATGATATGATATGATATGCTATGCTATGATATGATATGATATGATATATGATATGATATGCTATGATATGATATATGATATGATATGCTATGATATGATATGATATATGATATGATATGATATGATATGATATGATATGATATGCTATGCTATGATATGATATATGATATGCTATGCTATGATATGATATGATATATGATATTATATGATATGATATGATATGATATGATATGCTATGATATGCTATGATATGATATGATATGATATGCTATGATATGATATGATATGATATGATATGATATGATAGGATATGCTATGCTATGATATGATATGGTATATGATATGATATGCTATGATATGATATGATATGCTATGCTATGCTACGCTATGCTATGATATGATATGATATGCTATGATATGATATGATATGATATGATATGATATGATACGATACGCTACGATACGATACGATACGATACGATACGCTACGATACGCTACGATACGATACGCTATGATATGATATGATATGATATGATATGCTATGATATGCTATGCTATGATATGATATGATATGATATGATATGATATGCTATGCTATGATATGATATGATATGCTATGATATGCTATATGATATGCTATGATATGCTATGATATAATATGATATGATATGATATTATATGATCTGATAGGATATGACATGATATGCTATGCTATGCTATGCTATGCTATGATATGATATGATATGATATGATATGCTATGATATACTATGCTATGCTATGCTATGCTATGATATGATATGCTATGATATACTATGATATGATATGATATGCTATGCTATGCTACGCTATGCTATGATATGATATGATATGCTATGATATACTATGATATGATATGCTATGATATGATATGATATGATATGATATGATATGCTATGATATGATATGATATCATATGATATGATATGATGTGATATCATATGATATGATATGATATGATATGCTATGATATGCTATGATATGCTATGATATGATACGATATCATATGAAATGCTATGATATGATATGATATGATATATGATATGCTATGATATGCTATGATATAATATGATATGATATGATATGCTATGATATGCTATGCTATGATATGATATGATATGATATGATATGATATGCTATGCTATGATATGATATGATATATGATATGATATGCTATGCTATGATATGATATGATATGCTATGCTATGCTATGCTATGCTATGATATGATATGATATGCTATGATATGATATGATATGATATGATATGATATCATACGATACGCTACGTTACGATACGATACGATACGATATGCTATGCTATGATATGCTATGATATGATATCCTATGATATGATATGATATGCTATGCTATGCTATGCTATGATATGATATGATATGATATGATATGATATGCTATGCTATGATATGATTTGATATGATATGCTATGATATGCTATATGATATGCTATGATATGCTATGATATAATATGATATGATATGATATTATATGATATGATGGATATGATATACTATGCTATGATATGATATGATATGATATGATATGCTATGCTATGATATGATATGATATATGATATAATATGCTATGATATGATATGATATATGATATTATATGATATGATATGCTATGCTATGATATGATATGATATGATATGATATGATATATGATATGCTATGCTATGATATGATATGATATGATATATGATATTATATGATATGATATGATATGATATGATATGATATGCTATGATATGTTATGATATGATATAATATGATATGATATGCTATGATATGCTATGCTATGCTATGCTATGATATGATATGATATGATATGCTATGATATGATATGATAGATGATATGATATGCTATGATATGATATGATATGATATGATATGATATGCTATGCTATGCTATGCTATGATATGATATGATATGATATGCTATGATATGATATGATAGATGATATGATATGTTATGATATGATATAATATGATATGATATGCTATGATATGCTATGCTATGCTATGCTATGCTATGATATGATATGATATGATATGCTATGATATGATATGATAGATGATATGATATGCTATGATATGATATGATATGATACGATATGCTATGCTATGTTATGCTATGATATGATATCCTATGATATGATATGATATGATATGATATGCTATGCTATGCTATGCTATGCTATGCTATGATATGATATGATATACTATGATATGATGTGATATATGATATGCTATGATATGCTATGATATGATATGATATGCTATGATATGATATGATATGCTATGATATGATATGATATATGATATGATATGCTATGATATGATATGATATGATATATGATATTATATGATATGATATGATATGATATGATATGCTATGCTATGATATGATATGATATATGATATGCTATGCTATGATATGATATGATATATGATATTATATGATATGATATGATATGATATGATATGCTATGATATGATATGATATGATATGATATGCTATGCTATGATATGATATGATATATGATATGATATGCTATGCTATGCTATGCTATGATATGATATGATATGATATACTATGATATGATATGATATGCTATGATATGATATGATATGATATGATATGATATGTTATGATATGATATGATATGATCTGATATGCTATGATATGCTATGATATGATATGATATGATATGATATGATATGATATGCTATGATATGATATGATATCATATGATATGATATGATGTGATATCATATGATATGATATGATATGATATGCTATGATATGCTATGATATGATACGATATGATATGAAATGCTATGATATGATATGATATGATATGATATGCTATTATATGATGATATGATATGATATGATATGATATGATATGCTATGCTATGATATGATATGATATGATATGCTATGATATGATATGATATGCTATGCTATGATATGATATGATATATGATATGATATGCTATGATATGATATATGATATGATATGCTATGATATGATATGATATATGATATGATATGATATGATATGATATGATATGATATGCTATGCTATGATATGATATATGATATGCTATGCTATGATATGATATGATATATGATATTATATGATATGATATGATATGATATGATATGCTATGATATGCTATGATATGATATGATATGATATGCTATGATATGATATGATATGATATGATATGATAGGATATGCTATGCTATGATATGATATGGTATATGATATGATATGCTATGATATGATATGATATGCTATGCTATGCTACGCTATGCTATGATATGATATGATATGCTATGATATGATATGATATGATATGATATGATATGATACGATACGCTACGATACGATACGATACGATACGCTACGATACGCTACGATACGATACGCTATGATATGATATGATATGATATGATATGCTATGATATGCTATGCTATGATATGATATGATATGATATGATATGATATGCTATGCTATGATATGATATGATATGCTATGATATGCTATATGATATGCTATGATATGCTATGATATAATATGATATGATATGATATTATATGATCTGATAGGATATGACATGATATGCTATGCTATGCTATGCTATGCTATGATATGATATGATATGATATGATATGCTATGATATACTATGCTATGCTATGCTATGCTATGATATGATATGCTATGATATACTATGATATGATATGATATGATATGATATGATATGCTATGATATGATATGATATGATATGATATGATATGATATGATATGTTATGATATGATATGATATGATATGATCTGATATGATATGCTATGATATGATATGCTATTATATGATATGATATGATATGATATGATATGATATGATATGATATGCTATGATATGATATGATATGATATCATATGATATGATATGATGTGATATCATATGATATGATATGATATGATATGCTATGATATGCTATGATATGCTATGATATGATACGATATCATATGAAATGCTATGATATGATATGATATGATATGATATGATATATGATATGCTATGATATGCTATGATATAATATGATATGATATGCTATGATATGCTATGCTATGATATGATATGATATGATATGCTATGCTATGCTATGCTATGATATGATATGATATATGATATGATATGCTATGATATGATATGATATGATATGCTATGCTATGCTATGATATGATATGATATGATATGATATGATATCATACGATACGCTACGTTACGATACGATACGATACGATATGCTATGCTATGATATGCTATGATATGATATCCTATGATATGATATGATATGATATGCTATGCTATGCTATGATATGATATGATATGATATGATATGCTATGCTATGCTATGATATGATATGATATGATATGCTATGATATGCTATATGATATGCTATGATATGCTATGATATAATATGATATGATATGATATTATATGATATGATGGATATGATATACTATGATATGATATGATATGATATATGATATGATATGCTATGATATGATATGATATATGATATTATATGATATGATATGCTATGCTATGATATGATATGATATATGATATTATATGATATGATATGATATGATATGATATGCTATGATATGTTATGATATGATATAATATGATATGATATGCTATGATATGCTATGCTATGCTATGCTATGATATGATATGATATGCTATGATATGATATGATAGATGATATGATATGCTATGATATGATATGATATGATATGATATGCTATGCTATGCTATGATATGATATGATATGATATCATACGATACGCTACGATACGATACGATACGATACGATACGATATGCTATGCTATGTTATGCTATGATATGATATCCTATGATATGATATGATATGATATGATATGATATGCTATGCTATGCTATGCTATGCTATGATATGATATGATATACTATGATATGATGTGATATGATATGATATGATATGATATGCTATGATATGCTATGATATGCTATGATATGATATGATATGATATGATATGATATGATATGCTATGGTATGATATGATATGCTATGCTATGATATGATATGATATATGATATGATATGCTATGATATGATATGATATATGATATGATATGATATGATATGATATGATATGCTCTGCTATGATATGATATGATATATGATATGCTATGCTATGATATGATATGATATATGATATTATATGATATGATATGATATGATATGATATGCTATGATATGCTATGATATGATATGATATGATATGATATGATATGATATGCTATGATATGATATGATATGATATGCTATGCTATGATATGATATGATATATGATATGATATGATATGCTATGCTATGCTATGCTATGATATGATATCATATGATATGATATGATGTGATATCATATGATATGATATGATATGCTATGCTATGCTATGCTATGATATGATATGATATGATATCATACGATACGCTACGATACGATACGATACGATACGATATGCTATGCTATGTTATGCTATGATATGATATCCTATGATATGATATGATATGCTATGCTATGCTATGCTATGATATGATATGATATGATATGATATACTATGATATGATGTGATATGATATGATATGATATGATATGCTATGATATGCTATGATATGCTATGATATGATATGATATGATATGATATGATATGATATGCTATGGTATGATATGATATGCTATGCTATGATATGATATGATATATGATATGATATGCTATGATATGATATGATATATGATATGATATGATATGATATGATATGATATGATATGATATGCTCTGCTATGATATGATATGATATATGATATGCTATGCTATGATATGATATGATATATGATATTATATGATATGATATGATATGATATGATATGCTATGATATGCTATGATATGATATGATATGATATGATATGATATGCTATGATATGATATGATATGATATGATATGCTATGCTATGATATGATATGATATATGATATGATATGATATGCTATGCTATGCTATGCTATGCTATGCTATGATATGACATGATATGATATGCTATATATATCATATCATACCATATCATAGCATATCATAACATATCATAGCAGAGCATAGCATAGCATAGTATTTTTTTTTTTTTTTTTTTTTTTTTTTCTTTTTTCTAGAATGCGCCGCTAGGTGGCAGCAGCAATTGTAGTAAACTCAAGATTATCAGTGAAACAACACTTCAAATCCCAACGGAGTTGAAACGAAAGAGAAGAGGATGCAGGGCAGGAGCGAGGCAGAGAGAAAAACGGTGGCGATTCAAACCGTTTCTTCCAACGGTTGTTATGGGAAACGTGAGATCGCTAGTTAACAAAATTGATGAACTTCAGGTGCTAACCAGGTCTCTTAAAGAATACAGAGAGTGCAGTATTATGTGCTTCACCGAGACATGGCTGCATGAACACATCCCAGACTGTAATGCGTCTGTACACGGCTTCAGGACGATCTGTGCAGACCGCAATAAACAACTCAGCGGGAAGCTGAAGGGAGGTGGAATTGCGGTGCTGGTAAACCAGCGCTGGTGTCATCCTGAACATGTCACTGTTAAAGAGAAGATCTGCAAAAGAGACATTGAACTGCTAGCTGTGAGTCTCCGCCCGTATTATTTACCCAGAGAGTTCACATGCGTTATTCTGGTAGCGGTATATATATCACCTGGTACCGCTCCAGACGCAGCCTGTGATGTCATTAACTCTGTAGTGGCTAGGCTTCAAACACAACATCCAAACGCATTTGTGGCGATCTCTGGAGATTTTAACATCTCCCTCTCTGCAACTCTACCAACTTTCCAACAGTTTGTCAGCTGCTCCACCAGAGAAAACAAAACGTTGGACTTATTTTATGCAAATATTAAAAATGCATACAGCTCCTTTGCCCTGCCACCTTTAGGAAGATCAGACCATAACCTAGTTCTTCTCTCCTCCTCCTACAAGCCCATCGTTCAGCAACAACCAGTCATTAGAAAGGCTATTAGAACCTGGTCTAATGAAGCTGAAGATGCTCTGAGAGGATGCTTCGAGGCTACAGACTGGAACGTCCTATGTGAACCTCATGGAGATGACATCAATGCCTTGACTGAGTGTGTGACAGATTATATTAACTTCTGTGTGGACAGCACCGTTCCAACAAGAACAGTGAGGTGCTTCCCCCAATAACAAACCCTGGATCACCAGTGACCTGAAAAAGCTGCTGAACATCAAAAAGAAAGCTTTTAGGGATGGAGACAGGGAGTTATTGAAGTCCACACAAAAACAACTTAAAACACAAACGAAGAAGTGCAAGGAGGACTACAGGAAGAAGTTGGAAAGTCAGCTTCAGAAAAACAATGTGAGGGATGTGTGGTCAGGAATGAAGAAGATCACTGGCTTCGGGATAAAGGAGGATCAGACTGATGGAGGTCTGGACAGAGCGAATGAACTGAACATGTTCTTCAATAGGTTTAGCTCACCTCCTGCTTCAACCCCAACTAGCCACACACCCTCCATGAGCCCACAGCTTTCCTGTCACACCTCCACTCTGTCACCCTGCAGCTCAGTCAAGGACCTGGACACAACCTCATCTCCCTCCACATCAGGACTTCCTGAAACCTCCTCTGCCTCCACCTCCACTCTGTCTGTCTCCTGTAACCAAGTCATGCAACAACTGGTGAAACTGAACCAGAACAAGGCTGCAGGTCCAGATGGTGTCAGTCCCAGAGTTCTCAAGACCTGCTCAAAACAGCTATGTCCGATTCTCCAGCACCTGTTCAACACCAGCCTGAGCCAGAAAAGAATCCCGGTGCTGTGGAAAACATCCTGCCTTGTTCCAGTGCCTAAAAAACCACAACCAGCTGAACCAAAAGACTACAGACCAGTCGCCCTGACATCTCACGTCATGAAAGTCCTGGAGAGACTCTTACTGGCTCACCTCAGCAAGCAGGTGAACACCTTTCAGGACCCATTACAGTTTGCATACCGTAATGGGCTTGGGGTTGAAGATGCAATCATATACCTGCTTCAGAGAGCCCACTCTCATCTGGACCAGTCAGGCAGCACTTTGAGGGTCATGTTCTTTGATTTCTCAAGTGCTTTTAATACGATTCAGCCTGCTCTACTGTGTGAGAAGCTGCAGAAATTCCAGGTGGATCCCTCCACAACCACCTGGATTTACGACTACCTCACAAACAGACCACAGTTTGTGAGACTGAAAGGTTGTGTGTCTGAGATGGTGGTCAGCTGCACTGGAACACCACAAGGGACTGTACTTTCACCATTTCTATTCACGCTGTACACCTCAGACTTCCAGTACAACTCTGAGTTCTGTCATCTGCAGAAATACTCTGATGACTCAGCAGTTGTTGGGTGTATCAGTGATGGACAAGAAGCAGAGTACAGAGAACTGGTCGGTCAGTTTGTGAAATGGTGCGGTGACAATCATCTCATCTTGAATACCAAGAAAACAAAGGAGATGATTGTTGACTTCAGGAGGAACAAGAACACACATAGAAGTGTTTCCATCATGGGAGAGGAGGTGGAGGTGGTGGAGGAATACAAGTACCTTGGAGTTCAGCTGGACAACAGACTTGAGTGGAAAAGCAACACTGAGTACATTTACAAGAAAGGTCAGAGCAGACTCTACTTCTTAAGGAAGCTGAGATCTTTTAACATCTGCACCAAAATGTTGCAAATGTTCTACAGGTCTGTTGTTGAAAGTGCAATCAGCTTTGCAGCAATCTGCTGGGGCAGCGGCATCAGAACCAGAGACTTAAAAAGAATTAACAAACTGATCAAGAAAGCTGGTTCTGTGCTTGGAGTAACTCTGGAGCCGCTGGAGTTGATCATCAAAAAAAGAATTCTGTACAAGCTGACGAAGATAATGGAAGATCCTTCACACCCTCTACACAACGCCGTGACGAAACAACAGAGTGTGTTCAGTGGGAGGCTTGTTCAAGTCCGATGCAAGACAGAGAGATACAGAAGATCCTTCCTTCCAGCAGCTATCAGGCTGAAGAACAAAGCCCTTAATTAATTAATGTGATTGTTTTAATAAAAAAAAAAAAAAAAAAAAAAAAAAAAATTACTACTACTACAATATTGAATTTCCCTTTGGGATTAATAAAGTATTTTTCATTCATTCATTCATTCATATCATATCATATCATATCATAGCATAGCGTATCGTATCGTATCGTATCGTAGCGTATCGTATCGTATCGTAGCGTAGCGTAGCGTATCGTAGCGTAGCGTAGCGTATCGTAGCGTAGCGTAGCGTATCGTATCATATCATATCATATCATAGCATAGCATAGCATAGCATAGCATATCATATCATATCATATCATATCATATCATATATCATATCATAGCATAGCATATCATATCATATCATAGCATATCATATCATATCATATCATAGCATATCATAGCATATCATATCATATCATATCATATCATATAATATCATATATCATATCATATCATAGCATAGCATATCATATATCATATCATATCATATCATAGCATAGCATATCATATCATATCATATCATATCATATCATATCATATCATATCATATAATATCATATATCATATCATATCATATCATATCATATCATAGCATATCATATCATATCATATATCATATCATATCATAGCATAGCATAGCATATCATATCATATAGCATATCATATCATATCATATCATATCATATCATATCATAGCATATCATATCATATCAGATCAGATCATATCATATCATATCATAGCATAGCATAGCATATCATATATCATATCATATCATATCATAGCATAGCATATCATATCATATCATATCATATCATATCATATCATAGCATATCATAGCATATCATATCATATCATGTCATATCATATGATATCACATCATATCATATCATATGATATCATATCATATCTTATCATAGCATATCATATCATATCATATCATAGCATAGCATATCATAGCATATCATATCATATCATATTATATCATAGCATATCATAGCATATCATATAGCATATCATAGCATATCATATCATATCATATCATATCATATCATATGATATCATATCATATCTTATCATAGCATATCATATCATATCATATCATATCATATCATAGCATAGCATATCATAGCATATCATATCATATTATATCATAGCATATCATAGCATATCATATAGCATATCATAGCATATCATATCATATCATATCATAGCATATCATATCATATCATATCATATCATAGCATATCATAGCATATCATATCATAGTATATCATAGCATATCATATCATATCATATTATATCATAGCATAGCATAGCATATCATATAGCATATCATAGCATATCATATCATATCATATCATATCATATCATATCATATCATATGATATCATATCATATCTTATCATAGCATATCATATCATATGATATCATATCATATCTTATCATAGCAATGCTATGCTATGATATGATATGATATGATATGCTATGATATGCTATATGATATGCTATGATATGCTATGATATAATATGATATGATATGATATGATATGATATGATATGCTATGATATGATATGATATGATATGATATGATATGCTATGATATGCTATATGATATGCTATGATATGCTATGATATAATATGATATGATATGCTATGATATGCTATGCTATGATATGATATGATATGATATGATATGATATGATATGATATGCTATGATTTGATACGATACGCTACGATACGATACGATACGATACGCTACGCTACGATACGCTACGCTACGATACGATACGATATGATATGCTATGCTATGCTATGATATGATATGATATGATATGCTATGATATGCTATATGATATGCTATGATATGCTATGATATAATATGACATGATATGATATTATATGATATGATAGGATATGATATGATATGCTATGCTATGCTATGCTATGCTAGGATATGATATGCTATGATATACTATGCTATGCTATGCTCTGCTATGATATGATATGATATGCTATGATATGCTATGATATGCTATGATATGATATGATATGATATGTTATGCTATGATATGATATGATATGCTATGATATACTATGCTATGCTATGCTCTGCTATGATATGATATGATATGCTATGATATGCTATGATATGATATGATATGATATGATATGTTATGTTATGTTATGTTATGATATGCTATGCTATGCTATGCTATGCTATGCTATGATATGATATGATATGCTATGATATACTATGATATGATATGATATGCTATGATATGCTATGATATGATATGATATGATATGATATGCTATGATATGATATGATATGCTATGCTATGATATGATATGATATGATATATGATATGATATGCTATGATATGATATGATATGATATAAGATATTATATGATATGATATGATATGATATGATATGCTATGCTATGATATGATATGATATATGATATGCTATGCTATGATATGATATGATATATGATATTATATGATATGATATGATATGATATGATATGCTATGATATGCTATGATATGATGTGATATGATATGATATGCTATGCTATGCTATGATATGATATGATATGCTATGCTATGATATGATATGATATATGATATGATATGCTATGCTATGCTATGCTATGCTATGCTATGATATGATATGATATGATATGCTATGATATGATATGATATCATATGATATGATATGATGTGATATCATATGATATGATATGATATGATATGCTATGATATGCTATGATATGATATGATATGATATGATATGATATGATATGCTATGATATGATATGATATGCTATGCTATGCTATGCTATGATATGATATGATATGATATGATATATGATATATGATATATGATATGATATTATATATGATATTATTTATCATGATATGAGTATGCTATATAATTGATGAGATAACTAGACATCGCCCTTTCCATGTCAGTGTTCTGTTGCAGCTAGGAGTTAACTATAGTATTTTATAGATAGCAGTCCTGATATTTTTATGATATTTGTACCATGTTAAAGGACAAATGTCCAAGACTTAGCACAGAGATGTGTTAGTCATTTACGTAGTTAGTCTGGAAAACCCAAACTTCACTTTTTAATATAAATCCCAGCCTAAAAATACCATTATGTAAAAATCTTCTTTAAACTACTACTGATCTTCTCCTCATCCACTTTAAACCTGGTCATGAAAGTTTCCTAAGATGATCAGGTTCATTGTGAAAACTATGGTTGTCCTACAGCATCAAACATGCTGAAATAACTGCTGCATAATGTTTAAAATGCAGCCACCTGACTTTGCTGCAGATGTTGGTGCTGTTATATTACACCAGTCAGAGATTTCATGTTCAAAAATTACCTGCATGAGACGATCTTTAGCTCTATAAATATTTTAGACCTAGAACAGAAGAGAAAATCCACAGTGACATGAAACATTCTGAACGAACATTTAAACTATTTTTACATTACAGAGGTTAAAGAGGATGAGTGGAAGGAGCTGGGGCCTGATATGACTGCTCTTTATCGTCTCTGCAGACCATCTGACCACGTCCTCTGGAACACTTCAAACACCAGGTATCTTCAGGCCTTTTTATGCTGCTCTACAACTTGCTAACACCTGCTAGCACCTGCTAACACCTGCTGACACCTGCTAACATCTGCTGACACCTACTGATACCTACTGACACCTGCTGACACCTGCTAACATCTGCTGACACTTGCTGACACTTGCTGACACCTGCTAACACCTGCTGACACCTGCTGACACCGGGCAACATCTGCTAACACTTGCTAACACCTACTGACACCTGCCGACACTTACTGACACCTGCTGACACTTACTGACACCAGCTGACACCTACTGACACTGCAAACACCTGCTGACACCTGACGACACCGGGTGACACCTACTGACACCAGCTGGTGGCCAGTTATAGTCTCTACATCTTCTTGTTCCCCTTTAAACTGAATTAAACTTGGACGTTACCGTAAATCTGCAGTTTGTTCCACAGCTTCACTCCAAAATCTGAGACTAAAACTTCACGTTTGGCTTTTCATGAACAAAGTTTACTTCTAAAAAATAAAGTGAAAACAGATGAAAAGTAAAAACTGATCTTGCTCTCTGTAAGTTTATTACAGATTTGTATAAATCTGAGTTTATGAGAGGAGTACTTTAATGATGAATGATTTAATGAAGATGTCCACTGTTTGAGACCAGAACAACTTCAGATCTCCACATCAACTAATATTGAGTTTTATTTTCCAGGATCTCGGAGTTCTCTGGGCCAGTTTACAAAAACTGAAACCAATTCCTCAAAGAGAAGTGGATCCCAGTAGCCAGCACGACCACCAGCAGATAATCATGTTACAGGACGATGAAGTGGTCAGAAAAGCTGCATCTTTTCTTTATGAGAAGCATCCAGCAGAGAGTTCCGTCTATGTTCTGGATGACAAGCAAAAAGTGAAACTGATTGGAGGTAAATCAACACCTCTGTCAGAGAACAGCAGGCTGGTACTGGTGGGCCACGGAGCCAGAGACCAGTCTGGAGAGATGAGAGTTTCAGGGTTCTCGTACGGAGATGTGTCCAGCATCATTCAGAGCACCTCCAGGGTGGGAAATAAAATCAGAACAACCAGAGTGTTGGCCTGTGAGGTGGGATCGGATCAACGGTTCATAGAAAGTCTGCTGAAGACGCTGAGAGGAGCCGGCATTGAGACGGAGCTGCACCTGTGGAACGCTGTGATCCAGGTCACTCAGACGGGACACATAATCAGTCGGGACGTCTCTCCAGATGGACCGCAGTGGAGACTCAACGATGGCAGCAAGAAGGTGGTGGCAGCTCTCCACAGGAACGGAGAGGTGATCCGAAGACACGAGTCTGGAAGTAGAGGAGAGCAGGTTTTTACCGAGGAAACAAACTTCCTAAAACCTCCCAAAAAGAAAGGACAAGCAGGACCTCCAGCAGAGGACAGAAGTAAACTCTACAGAATAATGTGGCCACAGAAACCAGAGAGTTTTATTCACCAAGACGGTTATAATAAAATTAATCAAAATGAATTTGGTGAAGTTAAGCAAATAAAAAAGGACTATAATGAAATTGAAGGCCTGACTTGGGGAATGTTTCACTCCGACCAACAAGCACCAGAGAGAGTCCCTATCAACCCCAACATAGAAAATGAGTGTGTAATATTAGAAAAAAATGGTAATAATATAAACTGGTTAAATGGCAACCAGAAGCTCCAAGTCCTTAAAAACTGCTATTTGATTGATTCAGGAGCACGAATCAGAAAAATAATCAGTCACTACGGAAAGGATGGAGAAGACAGGCCCACATATCTGATGGTCAATGACTGGATTTTTCTTGTTGATGAACATCTGTATGTTTATCCAGTTGGAAAAAGACTTGATCAGAATGAAAAGGAGAAGGACACGCAACAAGAAATCATGAACCTAATTCAAAGTCAGAACCAAGAAGGCAAAGAAAACTACAATAGTATCCGAAAAGGATTTAAAGAAAAGAAGAATTATCCTTATTATGTGACGGGTATTTTCACTGGAGAGAGAAGACACAAACTCATAAATGAGGAGCTTTTTCTAACCTGGTATTTCACTGCATCAGTCATTGCTGAATCTGCTAGAAACTTCCGGACATTTCCTCTGACTCTTATGGCTCTGGATATGTCTAATAATCATGATGAAGGAGCTTTGCAACTGTTTTTTAAAGGACATCCGTTTTTTAAAGGACATCCGATGGCTCGAGGAGGAAGTTGGATTAATAAAAACCTGCGAGGATTCGGAGGCTCGGCAGAGAGAGACATTAGGGGGTCTCCAGGAGAACTGTCAACTCAGGTGGTCTTACAGGGTATTATGACACATTTACTGAACGTTACCTAATAGCCTACAGATGAGCAAAAGAATTGTTAAGTTAAAAACTGATTTAGTTAAATGATGCTAATGTTTATCTAATGTAACATTAGAATTAAGGCTGAAGGACAGCTGGAAGTCAAAGCTAGCTGGATGTTTTCCTGTGTTTCTAAAAGAAAGAGGCCTCCAACGTTAAGGTCGAGGTCCTGTAGCCTTTTAATCTGAGAGAAATCCAGAGTTAATGTGCAGGAGTTAGCTACTCGGCTAATCTGCTTGATCAGTTCAAACTAAATGAACTGGAAGTAATTTATACTAAACAAAGTAGAGGAAACCTCGTCTGGCAAAACTATTGTTCAAGACCTACTTTTGAAAATAAAAATTAAAATATGATAAATTGTTCAGGTCCGAATTCTTACTTCAGGGTAACTGTAGCAAGGCCTCATGGGAAATGTACAATTCTAATAAAATGTATAATTCTACGTGGGTAAAGTTTGAAAATATTATTATTAATATGATTTACACCCCTGTTTTGTTTTTGTTTGTTTTTTTTTTACCTTGTCCTGTCCAGCATGGTGGCGGCAGAATGATGATCTGGCTGCTGTGTTTTTGCTTTGCCAAGAGGAGTTTTATGGGTCTGAGGCTCCTCTTGATAATCTTATTTTTTAGTGTCTTTGTTTATATTGTTTTATCTTATTTATTTTGAATAATGGAATTTATGTAATCTTGCTGGACCTGACCGAAGGGGACAGAAAAGAAAAGGAGAATAATGGAGAGAAGTAAAAAGGAAAGTAAAATAAAGGAAGAGGAGACAAAGATTCAGCAGATAGAAGCAACGAGCTTCATTCCAACCTAACAGCAGACAAGCAGCTGCTACACCAGAAACTCAACAGAGAATTTCCTACAGCTTTTACAGGTAAACTAAGCAGACAATCATCAGGAGTTCCTAAAAAATAACCAAGACAACAACAACATGTATCACAACAACCAAAGAACCAGAAACACACACAAAAAAAAAAATAAAGAAAATAAAGAAAAAAAAACCTGAACCAAAGCATCTCTTAGGGGCTGAGTTATGACGAGGGCAAAACTGCTGCGCTATTCAATATTTGCTGCGCAGTTTTGCTCTGGTTATGTTTCTACGATTAGCGCCTGATCTATTAAGACTGCTCCTGTTATCATTTGCGGAGCAAACAGCAGTATTTAAATGAGGATTTAGCGGCGCTGTTGCTTCGTCATGGAGGGATCCGGAGAGCCAGGTGGACGAAAACGTAAAATGAAGTTCGAGCCAACTGAAGTCGAAATATTAGTGGAGGAGGCAAACAAAAATCTAGCTGAGCTAGAGAGGAAGAATTTAAATATCACCAGAAGGGCTGCAATATAGTTTCATATTCAAGTTCAATTTATTTATAAGGCACACTAACAACAACCTTTAGGAACCAAGGTATTGTACATATAAAAACATGCAAGGAACAAATAAGAAATAATAAAGGTTTAAAAGCTATAAAGAAATAATAATAATAATAATAATAATAATAATAAAAGACAGGCATGATAAAGTCTTTAAACTTATCCAGCAATTCTAATATTGCAACGCTGGATCGTCTCCACAATCCTCTTCTCTGGCATTCTAAATATATTAATATAATAGAAAAAAAATGCATTATCTTAGTCGCCTTTCATGGTGTCTGTGCCTCCTCCTTAAAATTATTACTGCAGCCATTGCGCGTATACTGTTGTGCCAATTAGCACCTGCTTTTCAGAAACGCTATTTTTAGAGCAAACATAAACACCGCAAACTATTTGCGGGCTACATGAATCCCACTGCTGCGCAAACCAGATTTATTTGCATAGTCTCCTCCCACTAATGTGCACTTTCTGGCCGGAACGCCCATAATGCATATGCAGTAGCTTCAGAAACGCAAAGTGGAGAGCGGCGCAGTTTTGCCAGGATAACTGACGCAGTTCCATGTTTGCGGCTTTGATAGATAAGCTTGGGCCGATTTTAGCGGAGCAAAGCCGTCTGCACCTGTTTTAGTACACGCAAAGCGTTAATAGATCAGGGCCTTAGTGTTTAAACCCACTGGACACCTCAGTGACTGTCAGCATGCAGAGGATGAGGAAGGAGGAAGGATCAGAGAAGAGTGTGATCCTGCAGATGGGACCACGTCTCTACGGAGGCTAGAGGCAGACTAGGACGGCCCAGAGACCTGGGCCATCAGCAGCATCCTGGAGCATGAATCCAAGCCACCCCACTACGAAGGAGGACCAGGTCCACCAGACAACCACCCGGCATGGGACAACACCCACCTCAATGTTCCAGCCAGGGAACCAGAACACGATCAACCACTCCCTACTTCCTCCCCTAGAGGAACTATGTATGTTGTAGATATTGTCCAGCTTTCTTGTTTTAGTTTGAAAGAGTTCTTATATTATTTATTTCAGTGTTCTGATCAAGTGTTATCCATAGATTGATAGAATGTGATGCTTGGTGTGACTTCGGTTAGTGGAAACGTTTTATCTCTGTGTTCTCATAGTGCTGCTTATGTTTAGGTTATGATATGTTTATGATACCCAAAGCACTTTACGTTATACATCACATTCATTCATTCACACACACACACACACACACACAAACACACACACGGCAGAAGCTGCCATGCAGGGAGCTCAACCACGACCCATCTTAGAGTTCGTGTCTTGCTCAGGGACACGTCGACATGAGCTCAACAGGTGGAGGATCGAACCAGCAACCCTCAGCCTACAAGACGACCACTCTACCCACTGAGCCACCCGGCCCAGAGTTCTATCCATTTTAAGAGGTTTATCCAATCTGTTATAACTCTGTTTTGATGATTATTTGAGGGATTTGTGTCATTTTACACAATGTGTATTATTATTACTCCTGAGTTGTTAACATTCATGTTGGTCAACGTTGAATCTGCTGCGTCACTAATGACGTTATTAACACGCGTTATCTGTTTACAACATGTGTTCAGTTTCATCAAACCAGAATGTGGTTTGCAGTATGAATGATCATCAGGTAGGTGATAAACCCTACGAGATGTGTCCTCCTTGCTGGGCTGTTCCTCCTCCTTGGCGCTGGACGATGCTGGAAGATGGTTGGAACGGCATCAGGTCTCAGCTTTGGTCCACCTCTGAACCGGTTACAGGAACAGGTGTTCCTGTTCAGAGGCTTATTGATTTGAGATGAAGCCCTTGGAGCTGATAACAAGTTATTGTTCTATCACCTCTGTAGACATAACAAACCTCACACAGTTTCTTATTGTTGCTCGTTCGTGCAGCTGTATTAAAATCCTTCCTGTCGACCGTTACAAGCCGCCTCTTCCTCCGTTCTGGGTTCCTCTGGAATCCATTCATTGGGAAGCTCCTCTCAGACCGGTTGCAGCATCCAAATTCTGCAGAGTTTTAGGTTTTCAAAGTGAGATTCTCACCATGAATACTGGATTCTGGTTGAATCCTGATCTTTGATAAAGCCAAAGTTAAAGGAACAACATACAGCCTCACTTTTATTCCTTAAAATAAGGACAATTTGTGGACATTAATCACAATGTCTCTAATGTTCAAAGCCTCAGGGACCCCCTGTGCTCTTTGGGGGACCCCCTTGAGGGGTTCCAGACCCCAGGTTGGGAATCACTCTGTTTGGTAATTATCCAGAGCCTACTCCATTAAATTTGATTTGAAGTGCTTGAATATTTATTAAAGCTGCCTTGTCCCCTGTTCCATGCACCAATAACTGACTAATAATCACCTAAATTCGAGTTCTAATCAGGGACGAAGTTTTGATTTCAGAGGTGGGGACAGAAGTATTTTTATAAAACTAATCTTTCAGCTCGCTGTGTTTTCTACTAGTTCTTCTAGTTTCTGTTGCTACTTTTAAGCTTAATGTTCCTTTTTTGGTTTGACTGGTTGTAAAGCATGTAGTAAAACATCATCACCCAATTCTGTGTTTCACCTTGTTGGTCAACTTCACACCAACTCAGAACCTCCAGTTTTACTTATTTATAGAACACCATCATTTACAGAGCTCCACCCGACGGTGGGCAGGTCACACTGGCATCACAGGTGAGAAGAAACTGAATAAATGTTCATTATTCAGTGTAAGTAGTGAAGTATTACTTTTTATTTTAAATAAGTAATAAATAATTTAACCCAGAACCACAGAAGGGTCAACATAATGACCTCAAGCAACGTTTCCAAACATGTTGTCTGCCATCATTGGCAGAAATAAATTCCTGGCAGGTTCTTCGTGTTCAAGGTGTCAGATTTCATGTCGGTGACAAACATGAAGGTGTTTCTGCTTCATGAAGGTGTGAAGCCAGAACTTTAACCTTCTCAGTGCTGGAGCTCCACCTGGTCAACAAGGACCTCCACCTGGTCAACAAGGACCTCCACCTGGTCAACAAGGACCTCCACCTGATCAACAAGGACCTCCACCTGGTCAACAAGAACCTCCCCCTGATCAACAAGGACCTCCACCTGATCAACAAGAACCTCCCCCTGATCAACAAGGACCTCCACCTGGTCAACAAGGACCTCCACCTGATCAACAAGGACCTCCACCTGGTCAACAAGAACCTCCCCCTGATCAACAAGGACCTCCACCTGGTCAACAAGGACCTCCACCTGGTCAACAAGGACCTCCACCTGCTGAACAAGGACCTCCATCTAATCAACAAGAACCTCCCCCTGGTCAACAAGGACCTCCATCTAATCAACAAGGACCTCCACCTGATCAACAAGAACCTCCAACTGAACAAGGACCTCCAACTGATCAACAAGGACCTCCACCTCCTCAACAAGGACCTCCACCTGGTCAGCAAGGACCTCCACTGGATCAACAAGGACCTCCACCTGGTCAACAAGAACCTCCACCTGGTCAACAAGGACCTCCACCTGGTCAACAAGGACCTCCACCTGCTCAACAAGGACCTCCTCCTGATCAACAAGAACCTCTGTGGAAGTATTAATACATCAGCGTTGCAATGGAAAACAACAGGTGTACTGTCCTTGGTAAGCAGAATATTAATAGCATGACATTATAACATGATATCAAAATGATGTCAACCAGTCAGCCCTAAAAGGCTGTGTGTGTGTGTATACAGAAATAGATTCAGGGAGACTATATACGCTTGGGGAAATGGATGAACGTGGTCTTTCGATCCTGGAGGGGTGTCCCCCTGTTCTGCCGAATAAAGGAAGATCATTAAGACCTCTGTCTGCAGACTCTTAATATCAGCAAGCCCTTTTGATAAAGAATTTATCTACGACATTTGGCGAGCCAGCCAGTTAACCGCTGGGGCCGGACGTGTGGACCGCTTTGACTCACCGCTTAAGGAGGTAAGCCCCATTTTGAATCCTTCTGTGTGGGGTGAGCCGAAGCGGGGGGCCCGTCCTGGCTACAAGTTGAACTTAGTTATACAGCTGCTGTGACTCTGCTGACAGATAAATTTGTGTGCACACAAATAAAGTAGTTTTGTGAAGACAGGGCCTTACCAGAAGTAGCTGGGAGGAAGGTCAGTATAAGGCGATATTGGGTAGTTTTGTGAAGACAGGGCCTTACCAGAAGTAGCTGGGAGGAAGGTCAGTATAAGGCGATATTGGGTAGTTTTGTGAAGACAGGGCCTTACCAGAAGTAGCTGGGAGGAAGGTCAGTATAAGGCGATATTGGGTAGTTTTGTGAAGACAGGGCCTTACCAGAAGTAGCTGGGAGGAAGGTCAGTATAAGGCGATATTGGGTAGTTTTGTGAAGACAGGGCCTTACCAGAAGTAGCTGGGAGGAAGGTCAGTTTTAAGGGGTTTTGTAGAATCTCTGAGGACCCCACCAATTAGTGGGAGGGGGGTCAGTTTTAAGGTGGTTGTAGAATCTCTGAGGACCCCACCAATTAGTGGGAGGGGGTCAGTTTTAAGGTGGTTGTAGAATCTCTGAGGACCCCACCAATTAGTGGGAGGGGGGTCAGTTTTAAGGAGGTATTGTGTAATATTTCAGGGCTCTATCAGAACTCGGGGGGTAGACTGGACGCAGGCCCCTTGGAGTTTTGAGAGGAGAGTCAGATAGTGGTGAAATAGTTAATTGGCACCAAAAATAAGTAGTGAAAGTGTAAAGTAAAAAGTGAAGTAAGATGTGAAGGCACCGATCGATCCGTTTCGAGTTCAAATTTAGTAAAGAGTTAAATACAGGGCTCATAAGATTGCGAGCTATAGGCTGGTCTTATAGGGAGTCAGTTTAAGTGGGTTTGAGTAGCTTATGACTAGGATCATAAGGAACAAGGGTGCAAAGATCGATCAAATATCTGATCCCAAATTAAACAGAGCCAGTAGTGAAGGATTATAGCTCTGTAAACCCGGGAAATCTGCGTAAAAGGGGCTTAGCGCAGTACAGCTGTGAAGAAAAAAAAAAAAAAAAAAAAAAAAAAACCCTTGTTGCAACATTAAATAATAAAGAAAAAATGTTTTATAAACTGACTGTTGACATATCCCTTCTTTCGACTGCTCACTGAGAGCGAACTTGTGACTTTTAAACTGGTTTTGACTGTTTAATTCCCCTCTGACTAATGGTGATTTGTTCAGCTGTTGAAGTGTGTGTATGAAGCGGATAGTGTGTGATGCACCGGACAGAAATGTGTGACTGACTGAGTGTGTAACTGTCCTTTGACTGCCTTACCCCTCTCACTGAAAGTAAACTTGTGACTTCTGTGTGAAAAAATAAGGGAAAAGTTTTAAACTGTTTGTTGACTGTTACTTCCCTTCTTACTAAGGGTAATATGACAGCTGATGACTTCTCTGTGTGTGTGTGTGTAAGGCGCGTCTGAGCGAAACTTGAGACGAGTGTGTGTGTCACTCGCCTCGAGTGTAATTGGAGATTGAAGCAGCTGCTGAGGATACTGGAAAAAACTTGTGCATGAGCATGTTAGAGGCCTCTGTTTGCAGTAAAATGCATGGTGTTGTGAAGAGATATAACATGAACTGAAGTGCATAGATTGACTCGTTCACCCAACTCACAAGATAGTGGTCTGGTGAAATCTGACACTAAGCTACTTGCTGACGCGCATAGACACAAGCACTGACAAAAATAAAATAGTGCTCTTCTCTTGTGCAGCTACAAGGATGTAGCTGTTCTATTCTTGTTAAAATAAAACCGCTGAACTCCTTTGGTTTCCTTCCAACAGAACACGACTCCTCCCATTGGGTTGACACCAAGAAACAGGACACGGAGTTGCAGCACACCCAAGTGGATTCCATTTGAGTTGCATGATTATCATATTGTATTAAAGCAGGGTTGACTGAATAGGATAATGATGAGTACGCCCGAAGCTATTGTTTGTATCCGTTACCCCCGCAGGATGAAAGAGGTTCAACACATGTCCCAGAAATGGCATAAAAGAACAAAAAACTTTAAAGACCCATGGCCTGCTACAGGAACCTTCGATAGAAATATTTGCGAATTGATGCAACATCGCATTGAGGATTACAAAGCTGGAAATAATTCTAAGAAACGACAAAAGAAGCGAGAGCTTGAGTTGGAAATTTTAAACTTATTTAGAATCAGCAAGCCATTTAAAAGAAATGTCAAAACAATTGTGTCTTTTACAGATAATCCAGGGGAAACTGAAAACCTTACTGATGCTGAACTCTTCCCAAACTTAACAGGAACAATAAAGATAGATGGAAACTTTAATCTTGATGACCAGCAAAGCCTTCCAGGGGTACCAACTAACGCTGGCACAACGGGAAATGTAAGTAATATCCAAAGCAGGTCAACTGCTGCTTTAGGGCTGGCTTCCACGGATGCATTGGCCCAACCGGACCCACCTAATTCCAAACAGGGAAGTTCGCCACCGGGCACAACAGAGACACAGCCACAGGTAGGGAGGCATTCAACCTCTGCCCATTCTCCCCAAAGGCAGGAAACTCCTCCCCACATGACTATCCCAAAGCATTGTAGTACGCAGCGACGTCAGTCTGGAATTATTAATTGTTATCAAGATCGAACCGAATTGGTTCGAAAGGGCAAAGCTGAGGACAGTTTTGGTTAAACTTAGGGCCCCGTCAACAAGATTTACATCGTGAGTTGGGACGGCGCCAGATAGTTGAGATGGAACAGGAAATAGATGACTTAAATGAGGAGGTGGAGGGGGCGACCTCGGGGGGTGGGACTTCCATGCCTGCGTGCCTGCAAAAGCCCGGCGCATCCACAGGGGTCTCCAGGGATGAGTATGACTTAAGATATAGGCCAAATATTAGACCTCCTGATAGATTCACAGGTGGAGAATTCCCAATCCTGATTAGGGGAACGAGGGCCGATTATCACCCTTGGCCGGCTCGGGACTTGACAGGTTTGGTCTCCGGGCTCCCACAGATCACCGCAGGAGGGGGCAAATGGGTTAAAGCTTTTGAATCAAACACGGCCGGATCACTACTTTCACTGGGCGACATCAAGGCTGTCCTCACGCAGGTTTTGGGGTTGTCTAAGATGCAACAGTTTTTCAAAGACAATGAACTGGACTGGATTTTGAGTGAAAGGGCAGATGGAACAGAACTGGCTGCCTATAAAGGGGTGATTTGGAAAGGAATACGCACCAAGTACCCTAATAAAATTGATGTTGATGCTTTAAAAGGGGAACCTCTGAAAGACGACCAGAATCCAGCAGCATACATCGATATGCAGTTGAAAAGATGGCGCCTAGAGACTGAAAAAGATGTGGAAAATGATCCTGTTTTGCTCACTCTTTTCAGAAATGCAGTGATCACATCGATGCCAAAGGAAGTCACCAGGCGCCTGGAGGACGTTGTTGGCCTGGCGTCCATGTCCTCGCAGCTGTTCCGTGATCATGTGATTCATGCAGTAATGCGATACAGAAGAGATCTAAGCAAGACTTCTGAACAGGACCTCCAGATTCAAAGAAAACTGACTCAGATGCAACTAAATGATTTGCAAGGCAAGCTGAAAGAAAAGACTCAAGCTGTTGTGTTCACAGATCCAGGTGCGGGTCAGAATGCTGGAGTTCCTGAGTCAACACAGGCCGCCAGTGGTCCCCAGCCGTTCCGCCCTTCATACTCAAGGCTTGGTACCCCCTCGTCTGGGGCGTGGCAGGAATCCCTCCGCTGCTGGTATTGTGGAATGTTTGGACATTTTGCTAAGGCTTGCCCACGGTTTATGCCCCTCTCGGCAGGTGGTCCTGGAAGAAACGGAGTTGTCCCCAGAAGAGGTGGAGGAGGGGCCCTGGGTGGCACTCGGCCAAGACCCTCTCAGTTTTAGGGGGGTCCCGGGAATCCTATGGGTGAAGGTTCGTACCCGTTGATCCTACACACACGCACTGACCCCATGATAAATGTGAAAGTTGGGGATCGACAGGTTTCTATGATGATCGACACGGGAGCTACTCACTCATGCATACAGGAACACCTCGCCAAGAACCTTCCACTGTCAGATAACTTTGTCAAGACAGTAGGATTCTCGGGAAAAAGTCAATTGGTTCCTATTACTGCTCCCGTTGAAATAAAAGTAGGAAATGATGAAATTAAAATACCCATTTTGGTTTCAGACCAAACACCCGTCAATTTATTAGGACGAGATGCACTTTGTAAACTTGGGCTCAAAAGTTTATGCTCCCCTTCGGGAATATACGTGGAAAATATTGGATTGGATTTACAAATGACTGCTCAAGCAGAACCAGCAATTGTTTATTGGTTGGGAAACATGGAGGGACCCGTGGGTTCAGTATTGGAAAAATGGGGAACATGCGTAAGGGCCCAGGCACCGAGAGGTTTTCCTCCAATCTTACCTCCTCACTGTACAATGTTTTTGATCCATCAGCCAGCCCAACATTTCAGGATAGGTGGGAAAAGGAGACGGAGGGTGTAAAGGTTGAATTGGAGGCTCCATATATCCTGATTGGAGGCCAAGGCGCAGCATTAAAGGTAAACCACAATACTTTTATTGATAGATGGTACTGTGTTACTCAATCCTTACCACACATTACACTGTTGGTAAACCCAGGATACCATTCCAGGGACCTCGGTCCGATGGTAAGAACCGCAGAGCACTTGACATGGAAAAGTACAGAGAACCCGTTAATTTCTCTTTCAGATGATGGATCAATGTTAAGGATTAGGTGTGATCTATCTATACAAGCAACACCTCAGATGGTGGTACTCCCAGGAAAAAACATAATGATGGTGTGCAAAACCAACCCCCTTGGATTTAACAATGGTATGGTAACTGATGTGTTGACACAGGTTCCAGACCAACTGTGGTCCAGGCATGAGACGGATGTGGGACTGGCAGTTTCAGCCAGCCCAGTTACTGTCAAATTAAAACCAGGTACAGTGTTACCCTGGCGGCCACAATACAAACTTAATCCCGCAGATGAAGAAGGGATTGGAATCCTAATTGATGGGTTGTTGAAAGCAGGAGTGTTGATTGAGATTTCTAGTCCTTGTAACACCCCGATTCTTGCTGTCCTAAAAGCAGATAAATCAAAGTACCGACTGGTCCATGATCTAAGGGCAATCAATGCCATCCTGGAAGATGTCGCTGCAGACTTCTCCAATCCACACACACTGTTAAATGCCATCCCTGCTAAAGCTAAGTTTTTCACAGTAGTGGATCTTTGTTCAGCATTTTTCAGTATCCCTCTGGCAGAAGAGTCACGATATCTGTTTTCGTTTACCTTTAGAGGTCGACAATACAGCTACGCCAGAATGCCCCAGGGACTGACAAGCAGCCCCGCGTGGTTTGATCGTGTGGTGAGTCAGGATCTACAGGAGCTGGGTTTGAGCGGGGTCTTAATCCGGTATGTAGATGACATTTTGATTTGCTCAGACACCATTGAAGATTGTCAGCGCGACTCGATTAAGGTGCTGCAGAGACTAGCAGAATGTGGACACAAAGCTTCTCGAACAAAGCTGCAGTTCTGTCAGTCTCAAGTGGAGTTCCTCGGTAGAGTAATTTCCCATGGAACTATAGCCCTGTCTCCTGACCACCTCAAAGGCATAAGTCGAGCACCGCGTCCACAGACATGCGCGCAACTAATGACCTTTTCAGGTATCACAGGATTCAGTGCGGAGTGGTTGGAGGATTATGCAGTAAAAACGGCACCACTCAGGGATCTTCTGAAGTCTTCTGAAGCTAGGACTTTGGGGGGATCTTTGGAGTGGACCACAGAGGCACTGTTGGCCTTTGATGTGCTTAAGCAGGAACTGCAGAGTGCCCCAGCCTTAAAAATGCCGGAATATGATAAACCTTTCTATCTTTACGTTTCAAACAGATGCAACATGTATGCAACGGCTGTATTGACACAGGATTCATGTTCTGGTGGAAAGAAACAACCCATCGCTTATTACAGTACAAAACTGGACGACGTAGCAAGAGGGTGGCCCCCGTGCTATCAGGGTCTCGCAGCAGTACACATGGCGTATGAAAAGGCATCTGCAATAACTAAGTCATATCCTGTGGTTATTTTTACCCATCATAAAATCACAGAGTTGATCAATCACAGTAAACTTGTTTTAACACCAGCACGTTGCCTTCAGTACTTACCACTGCTCACCTATCCAGATGTAACGATTAAGAGGTGTGAAACCACAAATCCGGCTAATATGTTACCTTTTGATTTCGAAGGTGATACACACGAGTGCGTCGCTGAGACCACAAGGTACACAAAACTGAGACCGGACTTGGAATCTGAGCCATTGAACGATGCACAGGTCACGTATTATGTGGATGGGTCATGCTTTCGAGATCACATGGGAACTCATGCAGGCTACGCCGTGGTGGAACGGCAGGAAGGGACGTTTGTAACTATAAAAGCTGAACAGTGTTTACAACCTTGCTCTGCACAATTAGCTGAACTATACGGACTTACTGCGGCATGTGAACTTGCTAAAGACTCCTCTGCTAATATCTACACAGATTCAGCATACGCTCACAGAGTCTGTCACCTGTTTGGAGCAGTTTGGAAACTGCGCGGGTTTCAAAAATCAGATGGTAAACCTGTTCAGCATGGGAAACAGATTATGAAGTTAATCTCGGCCATGATGCTCCCACATCGATTGGCCATTATCAAGTGTCCTGCTCATCGAAAAGACAACTCCATCACCACGATGGGAAACAATGCGGCAGACAAAGCTGCAAAGCACGCTTCAGGTTGCAAGGTCGCCGTCTTGGCCCCAGCTGTGGAGTTGGAACCATCTGTCACACCCGACGATATCACATTAATGCAAGCGCGTGCCAGCGCAAGTGAACAAAACATGTGGGAAAAAAGGGGTGCTACAAAAGATGGGCGAGGGTTATGGCGGTCACATACCGGCCTGATTGTCGCTCCAATCTCACTTTTGTCTCTGTTGATTCCAGAGTGTCATAAACCAGACCACTGTGGGCGAGATGAGGTGGTGCATCGGGTACAACAACAGGGTTATTGGGCGCCGTACCTGCAGGCATTGGTGACGGATGCGCTAAATCGGTGCGAGATATGCTCGCAAAATAACATTCGAAAAGGTATTGTCACCCCCACAGCGCGAATTCCTGTCCCGGAAGGCCCGTTTTGTCATCTGATTTTAGATTTTGTGGACATGTTGGTCCCGGTACACGGTAAGCGCTACCTTTTGGTGGTTTTTGATCATTTCAGTCGTTGGGTGGAGGCCACTCCGTCAAAGGACATGGGGGCGGGAACAGTCATAAAGTTCCTGGTCCGTGAGGTGATCCCTAGGTTTGGCTTACCATCCATCCTTTCATCAGACTCGGGACCAGCATTCATCAATAAAGTCTACGAGGGCGTCCTGCGTCAGCTGGGAATCAAAGTCCGCCATGGGAGTATTTACACTCCCTCCAGTCAGGGAGGGGTGGAACGAGTGAATGGCACGCTTAAGGCAAAAATTAATAAGATTTGTGCATGTACTGGCTTACGGTGGCATGACGCATTACCGTTGGCCCTAATGAGTTACCGCATGCAAGCTCATCGGGTCACACATTTGTCTCCTCATGAAATGTTAACAGGTCGTCCCATGCCGGGCCCCCAGTTTCGGGGTCCTTTCAAAGGACCCCCGCTGGAGCAGTTGGAGAAGGAGCTGCACAGTTACATGAAACAGTTGTCTGCTATCCATAAAGCAATTTATTTTCAGGAAAAAGCAAACGAGCCCAAGCAGGTCTCGGTGGAATCGGGTCCAGTGGTGCCCGGGGATAAGGTGTACATTAAGGAATTTCGGAGGAAGTGGAACACTCCTAGACGCCGAGGTCCCTACACGGTAGTCCGAGCCACCCCGACTGCGGTCCAGGTAGAAGGAAGCTTCGCTTGGCACCACCTGAACCATTGTTCGTTGGCAACTACGACCAACAACTGCAAAACGGGCCCTGGGGACTGGTCGGATTGTGCAGCGTTCTCAAATGACCAGTCCCCCAAAAGGGGAAGTATCGCCTGGCATGCATCTGACAAAGATAGTCCGGTCAGGGCAGATTCAGAGTTGTCGCCCGATGATGTTGTGTCTGAAGTTCCTGTGGTTTCTTCTGTTGTTCGGGACAGTAATGTGGACATGGGCAAGTCATCCAACCCGGACCCGAAGCAGCAGCCACTATGTCGTCCCATCACCAGGGCCTTCTCAAGGGAACAGAGTGGCACCAGCTCAAAGACGGAACGCCGACCTCAGTGATCAGGGGGAGTACGATCCACATGCCAAATGCCATTATCAGTCAGGTCTCTTGCCGGCATGCACCCGCACACATCTACACACTACCCGTGACTCGGTATTTCAGACAGATGTTGCACTTTTATTCCAGCTAACACAGCGCCAGATGGTTCCTTTACATCTGCCATGGGCGAGATAATACGGGTGGGGAGGGAGGTGCGAGAGCATGCTGGGAAGAGCGACTGGTCTCTTAATTGGTTGGACCAGTTAATGGCTGACTGGAAAAATGTGTTGATAAAGGTGGGAGTTGGGTCAGCTTTGGTTCTGATCCTTCTTTTCTTGTTTGGCATGTGCATCGTTCCCGCCCTGAGGAAAGCATGGAGTATGAGTCTCAAGAAACAGACCTCTGTCATCATGGCTGCCCAATTGGTCCGTACTGAGTTGGACCTGTGACGTCTCAATATAACTGCAGTCGGTTGGACGAAGGGGCGGTAGCCAGACAAGGGAAGGCTGGTGACCCAATGCTCCTGTTTGCCTCCGGACTGGAAAAAGACTCTATCTTGTGTTATTCACGTGTGGTTTTTGTAGTCAGTAATCTTCTGTAATAGGTTATCCTTGTGAAAACGGATTGTAATGGAATTTCTTTGTTGTGTGTGTATGATTAATTTCTGTCATAGTATTTAGAAGGTCTCCTGCAGGGGTTCACTGGCCTACCCGTGCCTGAGTGTCAAGTAAGATCAAAAGTTACCGGTGCTCGCCCAGAGGGGGGGCACGGGGGAATTTTTTCTCCCTTCGGGGTTTTTTCGCCCTCGTACGGGAGGTTCAGATCGGCTCCTATGTTATGCTTGAGACCTGGGTGTGTGGACGAGTGTGCGTAAAAAAGTTTTCCCTATTGTAAGTTTCAGAGTATCGTCTTAGGGCCGATCACTCTGAAATATTTAAAAGGGGGAAATGTGGAAGTATTAATACATCAGCGTTGCAATGGAAAACAACAGGTGTACTGTCCTTGGTAAGCAGAATATTAATAGCATGACATTATAACATGATATCAAAATGATGTCAACCAGTCAGCCCTAAAAGGCTGTGTGTGTGTGTATACAGAAATAGATTCAGGGAGACTATATAAGCTTGGGGAAATGGATGAACGTGGTCTTTCGATCCTGGAGAGGTGTCCCCCTGTTCGGCCGAATAAAGGAAGATCATTAAGACCTCTGTCTGCAGACTCTTAATATCAGCAAGCCCTTTTGATAAAGAATTTATCTACGACACCTCCAACTGAACAAGGACCTCCAACTGATCAACAAGGACCTCTACCTCCTCAACAAGGACCTCCACCTGGTCAACAAGGACCTCCAACTGATCAACAAGGACCTCCACCTGGTCAACAAGGACCTCCACCTGATCAACAAGGACCTCCTCCTGAACAAGGACCTCCACCTGGTCAACAAGAACCTCCAACTGAACAAGGACCTCCAACTGATCAACAAGGACCTCCACCTGATCAACAAGGACCTCAACCTGGTCAACAAGGACCTCCACCTGATCACCTGATCACCTGACCTCTGACGTCAGGCAGCATGCCTCAGGATGTCTGGTGTTTGAACTTTAGAAGCTCTGATCCACATTATCATCACTAACACATGTCACAATGCTTCATGTCATGACTAACATGTTTATTCTTTCAACCTCACCTCTGAGCCTCCAGCCTCTTCTCCATCTCAAGCCTCTACTCCTCCATCTCCTCCAGCTTCTCCTACTCTCCCTCCTCCATCTCCAGCTTCTTCTCCTCCATCTCCTCCAGCTTCTCCTACTCTCCCTCCTCCATCTCCAGCTTCTTCTCCTCCATCTCCTCCAGATTCTTCTACTCTCCCTCCTCCAGCGTTCCCTCCTGCATCTCTACTATCCGTCACCAGATAAAAATATATTGTTGCCTGATATGAACAGTGGAACAGTTTGGGGAGCAACAATCACCCATTTTGATGATACAGTTATAGAGGAAAAACCTCACAATTATCATTAGTTTGGACGTATAAAAACACATTTGTATATGTTGTGTTGTTCCCTTGGTCGCTGGTTGGAGGGGAGGTTTGACCCTGGTGGCCTTTCTTTGTGGAGTTTGCATGTTCTTTATGTGTGTGTTCTCTCCGGCTTCCTCCCACTGTCCAAAAGTCATGCATGTTAGTTTAACTGGTGACTCTAGATTCTCCTAGCAGTGAATGTGTGTGTGAATGGTTGTTTGTCTCATTCTGTGTTGGCCCTGTGATGGATTGGTGACCTGTCCATGTGTACCTGCCTCTCACCTGATAAAATGCTGGGATACGCTCCAGCTTCCCCGCGACCCGTAATGGACTAAGCAGTAGATAATGAATGAATGAATGTTTATCAGCACTTCCAATAAAAGAATATACTTCACAAGACTATTGTGAGCTTTGTAAATGATGAGGAGGATCTTAGAGTGGACCTGCTGCTTTAAGGAGCAAGTGAAGGTGTTGCATAATGGGTGTAACGCATTTCTCTGAGTAACTTATATTTTGACTTTTTCTTTTTTTAGACATCAAGGCTGCACTTAATTACCAAACGCACATGCGCACATGGACTCAGATTCAAACGTTAATGTAAACGAAACTTCTGATATTACAATCCTTCCAGCTGACGTGATCCACGGCCAGCAGCACATTAACAAGGACTCCTGACCACAGACTAGCTTACCGGTGTGATGCCGAAAAAAGCACCCCTGCTGTGAAAAGCAGCCCCTCTCAATTAGCCTTACCAAAAGACTGAACTAACCAGCTGATAAAAAGGAAAAACAAATAAATAACTATATATAGCTATTTATTTGTTTTTTCCTTTTTATACAGATATTACATTATATTACTATATATTACTATATATATATATATATATATATATACAGATATAATATTATATTACACAGAAAAAAAATGCTCAAATGGCCTGTATATAGTCACACAGAAATGATAGGACCCTGACCAACAGGGACAGATTTACTGAGGGGGTGCATATTCTGGCAGCCGGTCTTCCAGAATATGCACCCCCTTCTATATCTGACTCCAAATCACTTGCAGCCCCCAAATTCACAACAGTTATTGCTGATCATGGTATGAGCATACTGTGAATAAGTGGTCTTAAGTGGTCTGACCACTTAAGACCACTTAAGCATCAGTCTTTGACTTTTAATTTCTCTGTATAAGAGATAATATATATATATATATATATATTCTTTATAGCAGCAGGATAGTTCGGGGTTTTGGTAAGGCGAGATGCTGTTACTGCGCTCCTTGAGAGGGGGTGGTTTTTTCGGCACGACACAAGCAAGGTGGAGTGAGGGCGGGGACAGCCAATCACACAGAAACAGCAGAGCCAATAGAAGAGCTTGTGGGCGGTCTAAACTAAGCCGTTTTCTGCTTGGTCCTAGCGCTAGTCGTGTCTCTGTTCACAAAAGCAAAACATTGTTTTTGGAAAGTAACCACCCCCGCCCTTTGTCCATGTTCCTAATTAACTTATATTTCACCAATTCCCCGTGCATCACTATTCACTATCACTGTTTTATCTTCCCTCTTTACTCTTGCTTTACTTTTTCACACATACTTGTCGACTCATTTGGTAACACCCATTGATATTAGCTCATGTTACAGCTGCTCTACATTCATGTTCTGTAGCTAATTTAACCATTACTGTCATTTAAAAAAATCGCTATTCAGGAGCAGTAGACAGGAACACTGACATCCATCAGTTTGTTATTTTTCTTTCCCCAAAGTTTTTATAATTTCATTATGCAAACTGAAACTGATTTATTTAGTTTATCGTCTTGCCCTGTTGTCTAATGTCAATAAAAAGTTTGTTTTTTTCAAAGGTTCTTGTGTCGCGTCGCAAGCCCCCGTGTGCACGTAAGGTCTGCCATGAGAAAAGCTCAGATGACTGGACGTAACTGATGAAGCAGGCTGGTTCTGTGGGGAAGTCCGATTTTCTTCCAGTTCTTGAACGCAGCAGTGATGTTTGCAGGTGGTTACTAGGCAACAGCAACGGACTTCAGTTAGATCCCGGATAAAAGTGGACTGAACTCTGTGATGGCAGCTGCAGTGACAGACCTGGACCGGGCTCCGGTGGCCTTCGGACGGTGGGCCGTCCCGCAGCTGTTCTCGGAGCTGCAGCAGCCGGAGGCCGCGCGCAGGCTGCCGGCTCTGGCCTCACTCTGCGACCTGATGCACGACCCGGAGCGGCTCTACGAGACCGTTAACGGAGGTAGGTCCACGAGAAAATACGGTTCACTGTCAGGTCTGAAGCTGATTCTGGGTTTGGGAATCAAACTGTCTGAAGCTGCTCGGAGCGCAAATGTGAAGGTCAGAAGTAAAATATATTTTTATTTATACAAACACAATATTATTATGGCAAATTAAAAGAAACCCCCAATTAAGACATATTCTAACCGTTAAATGCATAAAGACTAAAGACCATGAACGCCTCACCCCGTCCTGGCTTCACTACATCTGCTGCCTGGACTTTTTAGAATTCATTTCCAGGTTTTACTGTTTGTTTTTAAAGGGTTAAGTAGACCTGCTCTACCATCCAGGTCTGCAGATCAGATCCTCCTGGTCCTTCTTAAATCCAGACTGACCAGCTTTTTCAGTGCTGGCACCCAATCTTTAGAATGAGCTCACATAACTGGCCCCCTCCAGGCCAAACTGGCCCCCACTCTGGAAACTTTTAAATGACATTTTAAACACATTTTAATCCTCAGCTTTTAGCCCAGCATGAGAAGATTATGAAGATTATGTGAATCTGTTTGTCTTTTTTTAGCCTTTTTATTGCTTTTTGTGGATTCTACCCTTGTAACAGTTTTATTGGAGCCTATTTAATCTTTTAATTTCTTTTAAAGCATTTTGGTATTTTATTGCTTTTAGTGTATTTAATAGTTTCTGATTCCTTTATTTCAGTTTTATTAGTATTTTGCTAATAATTAAACACAGCTGTGATGTTTACGTTGAGGCCCTGGGGAAAACTCAGGACGTGCTGGAGGGACTACATCTCTCGGCTGCTTGGGAACACCTCAGGATCCCCCTGGACGAGCTGGCGAATGTGACCGGGGAGAGGAAAGTCTGCTTAAGGCCCATTAATGCTGGATACAGAAGACGGATACACAGACAGATGGACCGTTTTGTCCGTCTTCTGCATCGGTTACGTGCGTAATTTGGTCCGTTTTCAGGGAGCTTAGCTATTCATTGCTTGACGCAGAAGATGGAGCTGAGCAGAAAAGCTGATATGTGACCAGAAAAAGAAACAAACCAGAGAAGAAGAAGAGGATCAGGAAGGGAACAAAAAAGCAAGGGACTGTCCTCTCCCCCTTTCTGTTCACCTTCTACACATCTGCCTGCAGCCACTGCACAGAGACCTGCCACCTTCAGAGGTTTCTGATGACTCTGCTGTAGCTGGATGTATCAGGGAGGAGATGAGGTGGAATATCCAGCTGCTGTGGACTCCTTTTTCACAGAATCAGCTGCAGCTTAATGGGACAAAGACTAAGGAACTGATTGTGGATTTTAGGAGAAAAGCACCAGCGACACCTGTTTCAATATAGGGGGGGCCAATGTGGAAGTGGTGAAGGGTTACAGATACCTTGGACTGCATGTTGACAATAAACTGGATTGATTTAAGAACACTGCTGCACTTTACAAGAAGGGCCAGAGCGTCTCTCTTTGTTGAGGCGGATCAGGTGGTTTAACATCTGCCAAACGCTGCTCAGGATGTTTTATGAGTGTGTGGTGGCCAGTGCTATCCTCTATGCTGCAGCATGCTGCAGCAGGCTGAGGGCTGCAGACACAAACACACTGAACAAACCGATCCACAAAGCCAGTAACGTGGTGGGATGGAGCTGGACTCTGACTGTGGTGTTGGAGAGGAGGATGTTGTCCATAATAAAGACAATACTGAACAATACCTCCCACCCGCTTCACAACCTGCCGATCAGCCACAGGAGTACGTTCAGAGAGAGATGGATACCACCTCAATGCTCCACTCAACCACAGGAAGTCATTCCTACCTGCAGCCATCACACTGTACACCTCCTTCACATAGCAGCAACATCCACTGCTGTACATTTGTTGCACTTTGGACCACATTTACGTTTTACTGTCTATCATACTGATAATACTGTACATAGTACTCATTGGCTGGATTTATCCGGATCTGTTTATATAATAATAATAATAATAATAATAATAATAACTTTATTTGTATAGCACTTTTCGAAACAAAGTTACAAAGTGCTTCACAGCATTTAAGAACACATACACAAAGGTAAAACAATAAAACATGAATTCAAAAGAGACAATAAAATTAATAAAAACAAATTCACAATAAGAAAGCCATTCTATAAAAGTAAGTTTTTAATTTAGTTTTAAAAGTGCTAACAGTGTTGGCTACCCTGAGCTCCTCAGGCAGAGAGTTCCAAAGTTTAGGAGCTCTGACTGAGAAGGCCCGGTCTCCTCTAGTGAGGAGACGGGAGGGGGGCACAGTCAGGAGGCTCTGACCTGAGGAGCGCAGGCACCGACCCGGGACATAGGGGGAGAGCATGTCACAAATATAGGTGGGGGCTACACCATGGAGGGCTTTAAAAGTAATTAATAAGATTTTAAAATAAATTCTAAAATTGACCGGTAACCAATGTAGGGAAGCTATGATAGGGGTGATGTGTTCATGTTTTTTAGTGCCTGTTAAAAGTCTTGCTGCAGAGTTTTGGACCAGCTGGAGACGACTGAGCAACTTCAGACCTAAACCTGCGTATAGTGCATTACAATAGTCCAACCAGGAGGAAATTAGTGTGTGTATCACCTTTTCCAGGTCAGACTGGGAAATAAAATGTTTGATCTTGGCTATGTTACGAATCTGATAAAAACAAGATTGGACAACCTTTGTAACCTGAGGGCTAAAATCAAATTGTGAATCTAAAATAACCCCCAGGTTACGGGCAGATGGTTTTACCAGATTGGATAAACTATCAAGAGAAGAGAGATTTTGAGTGACTTGAGGTGGACCGAATAGAATTATTTCTGTTTTTGATTCATTGAGTTCTAAAAAATTTTGGGACATCCAGACCTTTATGTCAGAAAGACAGTTAAAAATGGGAGTGAATGATTCAGGGTCGTTCATAGCCAGCGGGACGTATAGTTGTGTGTCGTCTGCATATAGATGGAAATTTATATTGTGGTTTTGAATGATTTGACCTATGGGAAGCATGTAAATGGAAAATAAAATATGCCCAAGGATGGAACCTTGTGGAACACCATATGATAGGGGGGCCGAGGAAGATGAAAACTCTCCAAGTACTACAGAGAATGACCGGGATGAAAGGTAAGAGGAAAACCAAGATAATGCAGAGTCAGCAATGCCAATAAAATTTCTGAGATGCTTTAACAGAGTGTTGTGGTCAACTGTATCGAATGCTGAACTTAAATCAAGTAAAATTAAAATTGAACATAGACCAGTATCAGCGGCTAAGAGCAAGTCATTGGTGACTTTTATAAGGGCAGTTTCGGTACTGTGGTGTGAGCGAAAGCCGGATTGAAACTTTTCAAACATGTTGTTATTTTTCATGTGCTCGGTCAGCTGGGTGGCAACAGTCTTTTCTAAAAGTTTGGATAAAAAAGGCAGATTTGATATAGGTCTGAAATTGTTCAGGTCCAGAGGATTAAGTGAGGGCTTTTTTAGAATCGGTCGAACTACAGCACTCTTGAGACCAGGGTGGACACAACCAGACGACAATGAACTGTTAATAATAGAGAGGATGTGAGGACCCACGGTGTCGAAGATGTCCCTCAAAAATCTAGTGGGCAGAATGTCTAATTTGCAGGTAGTAGGATTTGCATGCTGAATAAGATCCTTTAAATTGGATAAAGAAATTTGTTTAAAATATGTCAGTGAGGACCCAGTTTGGTTCGGGATATCAAAGTTGCCAGGGGCAGGTGGAATATTATTCCTAATGTTGGCAATTTTATTGACAAAATGAGTGAGAAACTGCTCACATTTTGCAGCAGAAGCATCGATAGAAGGGGTAGGAGGGCAAGTAACTAAGTTTATTGTTTTAAATGATATTCAAGAGTTGTTGCTGTTTGAGATTAACTCTGAGAAATACAATTTGCGTGCTTCTTCCACTGCCAATTGGTAGGCAAGAATATGGTGTCTAAGGTTTTCTAAAGATACCACAAGGTTATCTTTTTTCCATTTGCGTTCTCCTTTTCTGCATTGTTGTTTTAACTGCCTTGTATGATGATTAAGCCAGGGTAGGAAATTCCTTTTGATAGGTTTTGTTTTATACGGGGCAATAATATCTAGAATTTCCTGGCATGTATTATTGAAATTGTCCAGGAGCTCATTTACTGATGACACATTTGTTTGCACATTGCTAATCGGTGCAGCCAGAAACATGGTGCTAAAACTGTTTGTTGAGTTGGGTTTGAAACTGCGAATACGGCTGCTTGATGTAAGCTTTTGTATGGTAGAATGCAAATTAGTTTTGAATGAGACACCCTTATGGTCAGAAACACAGAAATCCAAGAGGTTTACATTATCAATGTCAACTCCGAGGGAGAGGACAAGGTCAAGAGTATGTCCTCTGCTATGGGTTGGATTTTTTACATGTTGGACTAAGTTAATAGATTTGTTTATATAGATATTGTAACTAATTTTTCTTATTGAGATTTTTATCTTTAACTTATTCTTTATTTATGATCAACCTCTGTGTGGAAACACTGTTCCTACCAGGCCTGTACGCTGTTTTTCCAACAATAAACCCTGGTTTACTCCTGACATAAAGGCTCTCCTGAAGGAAAAAAACATGGCCTTTAGGTCAGGAAATAAGGAGGAGCTGAAGATTGTGCAGAGGGAACTTTTTTTCTGATTCTGATTCAAACTTGCAGTGAAGTAAGTGGAGCAGCATGTGGGACACACCAAAATCACATAGACCCAAAGAAAACAGGGAAATTCATTTCAGCAATCCTGAATAAAATCAAATGGATCCAAACAGCTTCAACTTTTTCACAATAACCCATTAATTTCAGACAGGTGTGTTAGATCAGGGAAACAATGAAAACCTGCAGGATACCGGCCCTCAAGGACTGGACTGTGACACCCCTGTCTTACAGGGACTTCTTCACTTTTCTTCTGCAGGTTTTCTGGAGCAGCTGAAGGTTTTGTTACAGGATGAAGATCCATCAGTCAGACGAAAAACGTGCGAGCTGCTTCACCTGCTGACGGCCCACAGCATCGGCAGGTAAAGCTGTAGTTTTAACAGCCTGGCATTACTCTCTTTATCAACTTCACCGAGACACAGATGTTTCCAGGAAGGTAGAAGGTTGGAGGTACTCGGGACTGGGGGCCCCTGAACCTGCTTTTATAGGTGGGTTATTAAAATAACTTCCAAGATTAGGATGTTGGAAACTAAATTCAGTCCAGCAAGGAAACTAAATTCAGTCCAGCAAGGAACTTTAAGACCCTAGATCCAGACAAAGCCCATCCTCTGGACAACACAGTTAAAGATCTTAACCTGTTAGTAGATCCATCTGACTCCTGGGATGGAGAGATGTCAGTGAGATTTAGAGGTTTCCTGAAGCGGTGAGGTTTCTCTTGGCTGTACCTCAGACTGACCAGCAGGTGGCGGTGTGACAGAGCAGGAAGTCAAAGCTTTACCTCCTCTGGCAACAGCTGCAAATGACTGACAGCATGGAGGAGTTAAAAACTAAAAACCTAAACTGACTGACGATGATTTTAGTAGAAATGATCATTTTATTTATCTTCTGAGCACCAAATGGACGAGATGAAGCTGAAACTTCATCACTGTGAGTGTGTGGTCTCCTCCTGCAGACGGGCCCTGCTCGCCTCCTCCCTCCTCCCTCCTCTGTCTGAGCTTCTGGACGACTCCTCATCCTCCTGCAGGAGAAACGTCCTCCAGGTTCTGAACCGCCTCGCTGAGCTGCCTGCAGGTACTGAACCTGCTTCCAGGGCCGTTTCTAGAGTCTGCCACCCTGGTTTAGATGATCCATCAACTACATTTCACAAGAAGCAGGCTGAAGACATGATGAATTCATGTTTTTCTATATGATAAAATAATCAAATAGATGTTTGTCCTTTTATTAACTTTTATTTTGATAAAGGACAAACAGGACGAATAAAAATAATTTCTAAAATCATCATCTCATCTCTAAATCTCCCACCTTCACATCACAAACAAAATGTCTTTTTATCCTTTGAGTGTCTTTCTGCCTGTTTTCTTCTTCCCACATTTTCCCGTCCCACTAGGAAAACTTCTTGATACCATAACGCTGTTTTTCATCCATATCCTCACTAACAGGAATGATGGCTACCTGTCAATCATTCCAGCCTATTCATGCATCTAACTGCGTTCCACTGGAGTCCAAAAACACCAGCCACAGCTGATCATCGCAACTTATTTTATTCTCATATCCCACATTTATTCTAAATATATAAAATATAAAGACAAGTCTTTTCAGTTCTCCTCAGATGGAGCTGGACATTCAGTCTTTGGCCTCCTGGTGGCTTGTAGGACCTCAGCAAGCAACGTGTCTGCTGCTGATGTCTGGATCTGCATCTTCTAACCTGAGCCGACGTCCTTCTGTGTCCTTCTGCAGGTGCAGCAGCTCTCCTAACGCTGGTTCCTAAACTGATGCTGACGCTCAGACAGGAGGAGGAAGATGAGGAGGAGGAGGAGCTGCTCCTCTCCACCCTCAGCTGCTGTTCAAAGCTCAACGCTCTGCCGGCTCTGGCCTCAGACGGAGTCTCACTGCTGGGCCACAAACTCTCCCACAGCTCCCCGAACATCCGCAGAGAGGCAGCGGCGGCCATGATGGAGCTCAGGTTGGAGCAGGCTGAGTTTGGCTGGTGTGTGTGTGTGTGTGTGTGTGTGTGTGCGTGTTTATGACGGCCATCTTGTTCCAGTGTTCCTTTGGACGGGAAGCGACAGGTCTGTGAGCTGCAGGTCCTTCCGGTCCTGGTGGGTCTGCTGCAGGACGAAGACGTTGAGGTTCAGACCAACGCTGCAGGAGTCATCATGAACACTGTGATCATCACCGCAGGTACAAACACACACTGACCTCTGCTTCCTCAGAAACTCAGAGCTTTACTGGTTTCTTCTGCAGCTGAGGAGCAGGAAGGAAAAATGTCCACTGATGGATGCAGTCCAGAAATCCACATAAAAAATATCTTCATTTCTTTGTAAATGAGGTGACGAACATTAGAGCTCCTCTCTGATCCATCAGTCTCTCTTCCTTGTTCTGCTGTTTTCCTCCAGTTTGAGGATGTAACCTGAAATTAACATAATCTGAAGCCCTCAGGTTCCCCTACAGATGCTGTCCTACCTCACTTATTTAAAGAGGATATTTCCACTCTGGTCCCAACGTATACAAACATGCTGCTAGTAGTAGCATTAATCAAAAAGCCTAGATCCAACTATACCGTCCAAGCTTTTATTTAGAGGTTTTTCAGTCTGGTTTTAAGTCCCTACAGAGTCTGAATCACTAAAGGTTTTTAAATTGTTGGTACAGGCGTCCAGCGGGCTGGACGTGATAAATAAATCATTCTCATTCTCTCTTCCAAGTAACTGTACATGCTGTAAACCACTGGAAAGCTCAGATTCTTTCCACACCAATCATCAGAGCTCAGGCTACATACCAGCTCCTTCACTGAGGTCGGTCCTCAGCATGAAAACAAAAGAAGCTCTTACTACTATATAACTTTTATTTTACAAAAAAAATCAACGTTTTAAACTCTTGTAAAATCCTCCAATATTATAATAACAATCTTTTCTATCATTAAATGTTAAATTTCCAAGTATTAAAAAGGTTAATGATATTAGCTACAGACAGCAGGGATCATGTGACCTGAGTTTTGTTAGATTTAACCGCTGATTTGAAACAATGGGTCATGAGACATGTAGGTATTCAAGGCTCTTCTCTGGTTCAGGTCCTGCCTGGCTGAGGACATTTTTTTTATCTCTCGTAATCATCTTCTGTCTTATGGCATCCCCCAGGGCTCAATCCAGGGCCGCTGCCTTTTTCTTTAAATCTGCTTCCCCTGGGTTCTGTGTTTGAAACCCGCTCTTTCCCATCTGCATGTCTGTGACGAGTACATGGAGGAGACAGAAGGTTTCTCCTGGTTTAGCTGCGTTTCAGGTTCATTTTAAAATAATTTACTTTGCTTTTAGGCCGTTGTTAAACACATGCCACCGCTCTGAGCGGCTGCATGCCGACTCATCTTCCCGGTGACCCCGGCTGAAAACTCCGAGCAGGTGGATCTTTAGTGGTGAAACTTCCTGCTGCTGCATGTTAACCAGGCTGGACGTCTTCACCGAGCGTTTTAAACCAGCCGCTTCTCACTGACCTTTGACCCAGCTTCGAGTTGATTTTATAGAATTTTTTTCATCACTTTGGTCAGTAGCTGCTGTTTTTAAAGTGCTTTAGAAATAAAGTTGCCTTGACTTGAAACTCCTCCTGCAGGTAAACTTCAGTGCCTGGACCTCCACGTCATCCCTGTTCTCCTCCAGCTGCTGTCTGAGAAGCAAGAGAAGGAGGAGGAGAGGAGGAGGAGGAAGGCTCTGGTCCTCTACTCCTTGCGGGCTCTGACTGCGCTGGCCGAAGCTCCGGTGGGCCGCCGCCTCCTGCTGGAGCAGCTCCCCGTGCTGGTGAGGAGGAGCGAGGAGGAGGACCAGGACATCCAGCAGGCCGCTCAGACTGCTATCGGGGTCATCACCTGGACCCCCTGAGACCTTCAGGACCTCTGACCTCCAGGGTTCATGTCAGAGTCAATAAATCTGTTTCCACAAAAAGCTTTGACGCTGAAATCTGAAAAACATTTGAACCTCAAACTTGAGAAATTTTCTCACCTTGAGTTTGATGGAAGTTTCTTTGTCATTGGGACAGAATAAAGTTTTCAGCTCTCCCGGTGAGATCAGGGACTGAGACCAGCTGCTGTGGTCTCTGTTGTTCACTTTTAAGTTTCTTTTGTCATATTTTGTTGAAATAAACAGTAAAAAATCAGCCGTGAAAAAGTGGGAAAGAAAACAAAATCTCATGATTAATCTCATTAATCTGATCTGTATGAACATTTTATCATATATGTTTAAAAAAGGAAAAATCTGTCTGTCTCAGTAGGTAACAAGCTGCCTTGGTGACAGCTGGAAGTCAGATCCGAGTCTGTTAACTAGTTCGGTTTAATCTCCTCCTCCTTCTTCTCCTCCTGATGATGATGATGATGGTGTTAGCTTCTTCATAAACGAACATTTTCTCTTCCTTTTTTCTTCATGTGAACTTTAAAGTTTCACATAAAGAGTTTTCAGCAGCTGAAAATCCTGGTTTTTACTGCAGTTTTCCGTCTCAGGGAGTCAGAGAAAGAGGCCACGAGTTTCTCTTGGTTAGATTTCCACCACTAACATCCCCGTGATAGAGGACTGTGGGGTAAGAGACTCTGGGGAGGAGTCTGGGATGGATGTGGGACGGAAGCCTGGAAGGAACAAGTCGAGTTTGGGGATCAGACATGTTGGTGTGGTGAGGCCTGAGGGGGGTCACAGACCTGTCCTGATGACCGGAGCAGATGCAGAGGTTGATGAAGATGGGTCAGGAGGATGATCAGCACCAGAGGCTGAGGCAGGACAGGGATTCATGACTGCTGGGTTGGTGGGTGGAGGACAGAGCGGTGAGGAGGTGGGCAGGAAGCTGAGGTATCAGCAGCAGACGGGAACAGGAAGCATCGGTCATCCTCCTCCAGCCATCAGGCCTCCATTAAGCTCTGAAGAAAGGAGAACATGACCAACAGTCTGGCTTCAGTCCAGCTGACCCTTCATCACCTTTTAGGATGTAAAGTTAATATCTATGCTTCCCTGGCTTATAACAACGGTTTGATGACGAGGCCGTGTCACATGATATTCAAAGACAAAGTTAGCTGTGTCTCTTCACCTCCACTCTCCTCTCTGGTGGAAGGAACACGAAGAGACGACTATGAACCAAACAGGGTGAAGAAATACTTTCTTACAATCTTGGAACCTGTTGCAGCACTGGTACGTTTCCACGGAGACGGCATTTTTAAGATTTCGCTGATCTACTAAAGAAAGATGGAAGAATAGAAAAAGATTTTTAACTTAATAGTTTTTATCAAACTTTACGACTTGACAGCAGCAGCATTTGATGTCTCATCTCCTCTGATTGGTTCTTCCGAGTCCATTTTAAGGATCGTTAAATCCTCAGTGACGCTACAGCTGCTTCAGTCTGATGGAGACAAGTGAAGTGGTTTAATAGAGAACATGTTCATTTCTAACAGCTCAACAATAATTAGTTGTCTCTATAGACGCTGAAGTCCCACCAGCTCCTAGACAACATCTCAAAGAGTTAACAAATTAAATAAGTAAATGAAAAAATAGATGAAAAGACTTAAAAATGACCATAAAATGTCCTTTAGGACCTTTCAACCTGACCTTCAGGTGAAGGAGGACGATCAACATTAACTCTGATAAAAACGGGGTCTTAAATGTCTGCTGAGGTGAATCTAAACTAGTAGTTGGCACCATCAATCAGACCTGCTGTCGGTAAAATTAACCTCTATTTTCCTGTCTGACACACCTAAAATAAGTTTTCTTCAACCAGGGGCCTCATTTATAAAACGGGGCCTGAAAGTGGCGTACCTCACTTTCTGTGCCAAGGTTGTGATTTATAAGTAAGTTTACCTGGAATAACTCCATCTTTTCTCAGCAGTCCAGAGCTGACATGTAATGTGTGTGTGTGTGTGTGTGTGTGAACAGGTTAAAGAAGCTGCTACTGATCTTATCCGACCACAAGACCATTTCTATAAAACTGAGTTTGAGTCATTTTTGTTCTGAAAGAATAACCAACAACTGTTGGAGATGAAACAAATGTCTGTTAGAAGATAAAAATTTCACTAAGGAAGCAGGTGAACGTTATTACAAAATCTTGGAGACAAGTGTGTGTGTGTGTAAATGGGAATGCTGGACTTAGCTGGGAATGAATGAAATTCGAAATTAGGAATTTGGCTATACGCAAAAATGAAATAAAAATATAAACTTGAAATATTCTGAACCTTTGTAAAAGGTCAGACCTTTTATCTCAGGAAATGACTGAATTATAAAAACTAAAGATACAATTAGACAATTTCTATGAAGACAAGCTGGAGGTGCTTCATAAGATCTGGAATAAAGAGGATGGAACACGGAGAAAAGAACTTTAAATACTTCTTCAGTCTAGAAAAAAGAAGAAATGTCAAAGATTAACAAACTAAACACAACAACCGATGATCCTTCAACTGTTTCTAAACACATGGTGGAATTTTATAAAAACTTGTACTCATCATTTAACCCAAATGTAGGAATATTCAAACTTTCCTTCACACAGTCTTTAATAAAATTCATAAAGTAGAAAACAAATTTAAAAATACATGTGAAGACCCATTTAATGTTACTGGAGTTAAAAAATGTGTCGGAAATGTTAAAGACAACCAGGCTCACAAGTCAGTTTTATAAATGTTTTATCCATTTATTAGCACCATTCATCCTCCTTTTATTTGGAGAATCATTAAACAAACAGGAATTCCCTGCATCACTTAAGCAAGAAATAATTATACGTATTCCCAAACCCAACAAAAATAAGTCATATATCGACAGCTGGAGACCCATTACGTTATTAAATGATTATTGTAAAATATTTTCTTAAATATGTGCCAGAAGGTTAAAAACTGAACTAGACGATTTAATAGATGAAGAACAATCCAGCTTAATGCAAAGTAGGAATATCTGGACATGGTTGACTATAATCATTCAATGTTAGATGAAGCTTTATGTTATTCATTGATTTCTATAAAGCTTTTGACATGGTTGAACATCTTTATTTAAGTAATCGTGGTCTAAAACAAGGGTTTCGGGTAAAGGGTGTGTCACAGACAAAAGACCGAAGAAACCATCAGGTGTCCAGAAAGAGAAGGAGAAGAAGAAGAGAAACACTCAAAAGATAAATACACAGGTAAAGAAAAGGTACGCAGGTAGAGAAAAGGTACGCAGGTAAAGAAAAGGTACGCAGGTAAAGAAAAGGTACGCAGGTCTCTATGAGTGACGTTGTAATGAAACAGCAGCCTGGACACTATTTATCCGTAGACACAGAAGAGACTGTGTTTGGTTTTTAGCTTTACTTAAGCAGCTATTAAACTTTGAGGCATGAAGTCATGTAGTTAATTTCACCAGTAGGTTAGTTTGTGTTTGTAACACGAGTACAAGTTGACACGGGCCTGTTAGTCTGAGAAGCTGGTAAACAACATGACGTCCTGACTGGAAGTTTTAACGCTGTTCGTGGGTCTATGCTAACTTAATAACTTATATAACATTCATGTCAACATACACTGACATGACATTTTATAAGCTTTATGTAATAAAGTTTTTTTTTAAATAATTTGTAGTGTGTTATATTAAGTTAATAGGATGTTAACAAATTATAATCATTTGTACATTATTATGGTTTATTTTAATTGGGTAACTGATGCATGTTGAGTGGGATCTAACGTACGTTTTGTATCTTGATTGTAAATTCAGGCTCTTCTGGAATATTTTGGAGCAGCTCCCACTGGCCAGAATGAAGAACCACCTCCCTCTGCAGCCACACAGGCCTTTGAGATGCTCCCGGAGTCTGAGGAGGAGGAGCCATCTATCTCCGCATCTTTGCAGGACTTGTTAGGTGTGTGTGTGTGTGTGTGTGTGTGTGTGTGTGTGTGTGTACCAGGTGTAAACAGGTTGAAAAATCTGCTACAGTCTGAGCACTGAATTCAGATTATGTTAAGTATTATTACTATTTTTATTTATTTTATTTTATTCATTTCTATTTGTGTGATGAAGGATTTGTAGTTTACATCAGTGTTTACAAACTCTATTTAATTTATCTATCTCTTTGTTTTATCTATTCTTGTTAACTTTTGTATTTAATAATAAATAAATAATAATAATTTTCGGTGGGTCGGGGTGTTGATGTGTTGATGTGGGGGGCGTTGATGGGGTTAGTTAGTTGTGGTTGGTCGGGTGTGGAGGGGGCACCGATGGGCGGTTCGCCCTGGGCTCAAAACTAGCCAGGACCGCCTCTGAGTGTTACTATCTAAGACTGAAGGTATATCTAGATCTGTATACACCTCACTGTCACTGGAGATGCCTACTCATATATCTAAGTCACTTAATTCACACTTATAGAACTTTATTTGGAGAAAAAAACCCATCAGGGAAGATATTTTACTAAACAGTAAACAAAATGGTGGATTAGAAGTTTTGGATTATGAGTCTTTAAACTATAGCTTTAAAGTCAATTGGCTTATTAAACTTTAAAAAAATAAGAAAAAATTTTCACCACACAGAAATTACATCTGGAATAACCAAGTTCTTCAGTTTAAACATAAAACTCTGTTCATTCAAAGGTGGTTTGATTCCATCATTTTTCTGGTAAAACAACTGATAAATGAAAATGGACTGTTATTATCTTCTGGTGAAGTTTGGACTACCTGTTACATCTACAGAGTATGAAGTGGTGTTCGATGCTCTGCAGCTCCCGAAAAACTGCCCTGACGACATAAACATTCTAAACAAAAAATGCAGCAACAAGTTCAAACGGAACATCATCCTTGGAAACACAACCCTGGACGTCCGTATATGGCTTCACCAACAAGACAAAAGAGGTGTCATTTAAAATCCTTCACAGAATTTATCCTGCAAAACATGTTCTGGAACAATTTAAGCTGAATATCAACTATTCCTGTGACTTCTGAGCACTGCAGAAAGAGGCTATTATTCATCTGTTTTGATGCATATTTTGTAAAATATTTTGGATTGATATGCAAAATTATACATTTAGGAAGACTGGTCAGTTAATAACTCTAAATGTTAGAGATGTGTGTGTCTCCCTCTATAGAAAACTGGAGAATGATGTATTTTTTGTTTTGTATTATTATTTATTTTTTATTATAATGGGAAAATATCATATACACAAAATGAAATGGGCTGAAAGAAAACCAAATTTTCCTGTTTTTCTTAGTGACATTAATCTATATATTAAATCTATCAGCAACCTACAAAATAAAAAAGGCTGGAAAAACACTATATCTTTGAAAAATATAACATTAGCAACTAAGCCTGGCTCCTCCTATCATACCTCATATTTTAGATACGTTCATGTGGCATATTTATTCTACCCCGGGCATTTTGTTCCATTTTGTTCCTCTTTGTAATGTTTATATTTGTACAAAATATTAATAAAGCTTAAAAGAAAGAAATGTTGGTTCCAGTGTAGCTCCGATTTTCTGTGCTGCAGTTTGATTTTTTCTGCTTGAAGAACAGGTTCTGTAAGGCTCTGGCCTCAAACCAAAGCTGGAACCAGTCTGGTTGTTTTTAGCTTGCAGTCATGCTCACCTGCTGTCTGCATAAAGACCAGAAAACCGGTTGTTTTCATCTGCTTTCTTTATTTTTTGCTTTCATTACTGTTTGCTGCTCAGGTTTCCATGTTTCAAACGATTGAGCTGAATTTTTTTCTGGCAGGTTGCCGTGGAAACCGTCTCTGTGCTCCTATCAACAGCAGTGTTGAACCCGTCATCATGATACATCCCAGCCTGCAGCATCTTCTCCGAAAACTTGTGATTTAAAGCGTAATACTCAGTCTGAAACACATACACACACACACACACACACACACACACACACACACACACACACACACACAATGTGCCGATTAGTTAAAGAAAGAAAAAGAAAACCACAAAAGATAAAAGCTTGATATGAAGAAAATCTAAAATCTGACGTCTAAATATGAAGTTTTAAAACTAATTCAGTTCTCGTCTCACCGGCATTTCATGGACTGACGGTTTCCTGCTGCCGTACGTCTGGTTTGTTGTCCGATACAAAAGGTGACTCCTAGAGCTGAAACACAAACAGGATGAGGACGATTGTTAATTATAAGGGTTAATGTAGTGCCGACAGCACTGCCGGTGTAACCTTGATCAACCCTGAACAGCAGTGGTCTGTAAAGCGTGGGTTGTCGGTTGGATTTTTTATGTGCATACGCAAACATCCGGGAACTTCCTTGAATTTTGTCCCACCTGGTTCTATTGTCAGTGACAACGAAGGGCTGATAAAACAAAACACCTTTAGATTTGCAGCGTCGAACCCTGTTGATTTGTCTTTGATTATCAAAGAGATTCCAATAAATATGCTGAAAATTTGTGTTGTGGTTGGCTGTCATAAACATAATTACTCTACAGATAAAAAGAGATGTTCTTTAAACTGCTGAAGAGACACAAAAGCCCAGACAGACGCGATAACTGGCTACCAAGCATGTTAATGTTGATGATACACCTTGGAGTCCCTTAAAAACCTTTGGCAATCATTTTGTGACTGGTGAATAAAGGATTTATTGTGATATTACTGTTTAGATCTTGTACTGTAATTGTTTAAGTACTTATTCCAAGATATCATGAAATTAGTGGAAGAACTGAACTACGAGTTTATCTGTGTAGCAGGTGTCGCTCTGGCCTTAGGGCTGTTTTACCAGGCAGTGCCAGTTTCCGGTTGAATGGCCAGCGTGTTGCTGGGCCACGTCAGCCTTTGTACTTATTGACTTTATAAGCGATCTGGGTTGGGTTCTGATAGGCATCAGTCCACGGAGTGAGCGTTTGACTGAGTGTGGGAATTCGACGCTGCAGATATGCTGTGTTTATTTAAAATGTTTGGTTGTAGTAATTTTTTTTTTTTTTTTTTGCAGTTTTTGGGTACCGTTACCGACTGTCCTTTTAGATTTAAAGATTTGGTTTGTTTGTTTTTCGGTCGTACACACACACACAAAATTATAACAGTATTCTTTCAACAGCGCTACTGTATGGTGGGCAAATAAGCCACCTAAGTGTGGCTATATGTCCATGGGCACTACTTATTATTTTTATGAATATAAATGAAGTGTTTATTTGATAAAGTGAAGTACAGAAACAATCAAAAGGAATGGATGTTTTCCTAATTAAGTTTGTCATTTCATTATCTTTGTTAATATTACACATTACTACCCTAATACCTGTTGTACAAATTACACATCATTTGAATACTGGCCCAACCATGCAAGTACAATGACCAGCAAGACGTCCATCTTTATTGGAAGCTACCCAGGACTGATGGCTGGGATCGTTTCCCTTTTAAGAGGTTTTATATTATTTAACTGTTATGAACTTTAAGAATTCGATGCCTCTCTTAAGCTAACATGAATGAAAGCGGCTTATGTCAGGACAAGAAAGCAAACAAATGTTTGTGTAGACATCAGTAAGATGATTTGTGACATTTGGCAATCAGCCACTTCATATAAATATGTTAAGTAGGTCATGTCATTCCAACATTAAACCAGTTTCATGCCGCTAACATGAACTTGAGGCCCAAGCAAAACAATCTGGGTAACAAAGTTCAGGGGTACGGCCCGGAGGCAACGCAGACAGCAAGCATGGTTCAGGGGGACGGCCCGGAGGCCACGCAGACAGCAAGCATGGTTCAGGGGTACGGCCCGGAGGCCACACAGACAGCAAGCATGGTTCAGGGGTACGGCCCGGAGGCCACACAGACAGCAAGCTCGGTTCAGGGGTACGGCCCGGAGGCCACACAGACAGCAAGCATGGTTCAGGGGTACGGCCCGGAGGCCACGCAGACAGCAAGCTTGGTTCAGGGGTACGGCCCGGAGGCCACGCAGACAGCAAGCTTGGTTCAGGGGTACGGCCCGGAGGCCACGCAGACAGCAAGCATGGTTCAGGGGTACGGCCCGGAGGCCACGCAGACATACTTGACATCTGATCATACTTGATGACGTCATTTTCCAAGCAGGTGAGCATCAGGAGGTGGTGAAGATTTTCACGCAATACAGACATCATAGAAATATGAGTGTATTCTTGTAATCTCAGAATGTATTTCATCAGGGTAAATACAGCCGCACCATTAGTTTAAATACAAACTACATGGTGCTTTTTAAAAACCCTTGTGATAAATTACAGATGAAAATATTGGCTCATCAGATCTTCCGCACACAAAAAGCCTATTTTCTGTAGAGTTTTGAAGATGCAACCAGAGATCCCCGGGGGTATTCACGTCATTATGGATAAAATTAAATGGTGAAAGATCTCTCCTCCCCGTAAAGGCCACGTGATCCACCATGGCAAGCACCACGTATTTGGGTATGACCCCTAGAAACAGATTTTCCTGATTACATATCCTGGACTTCTCAGGGATCGAGTAAGTCTTTACGTTAACTCGTGAGAGGGAGTATAGTGCATTTCCTTTCAATAAGGCCGCAGAGTGACCTAATTGCACCGCTGGAGAAACTGTAACTTTTTTGACGAATAGAGAAGCTCCTAAAATGTTCAGGCGGAAAGTGGAGTCCCTGGCTGCCATGAGGCAGAAATGGTCGCTAGCTAGGGTCAATTTTATTCTCAAATCCACCGAGTTCAGTAGCAGTCTTTCGCAAAAAAAATATCGCAGTGAAGAGGACCGAGCAGCTGTAGTTCTCGCGAGTTTGCGGTAAAGGTCGCTCTCTGGTTTAACCCCCTGTTAGGGCCGTTATTGGTGACTATGGAATCTACAGCTCCAGTGGTATCTTTAATGAAAAGACCCGCTGTAAATTGACTCTTCAGTGCGTCGTCGGAGAAGTTTAGCAGAGTTTCAATCATGGCTCTGTAAGGATGGGTGGCGCTGCTCTGCGAAATCAATCTATCCCCCAGAAATACATTGCACTGGCTGAAGATGGTATTTAGAGGATAATTAATGAACCCCACCGTGGCATCATTTGCCAGGTTAGTGTGATAGGCGTTGGTGATCTTGACACGGAGAAGCAGCAAATTGTCGTTCAGATCCAGATATTTATCACCATCCCCCGGAATAAAAACTTCAATCGGACCTCCATCAGTAATGGCTGAAAGAGGCATAATTTTTGTATAAATCTTATCTTCTATAGAGAGCTGCGTCATTGGTGCGGAGAACAGGTCGAGCTCGGCGAGACTGCACTCAACCGATTTCTGGTGTAGAAGGGCCATGGTGGTTTAAAAAAGAATTTAATTAATAATAATTAAAAAAGAAAAGTAAGATAAACTTAAAATATTTCGGTGCTGAGGGAGGACTTCCGCGCCTTACGACTGCCTCCGCCGACTAATTTTCTCTTTGCACGCGTCCTGCGCTTTTTAGAGCGTGTGGTGGAAACACGCTCCCCTGGCAGTCGCCTCTTTGGTCTGCGGGATAAGACCATGATGCCGCCGGCACCCTCCTGATCCCTGGGGTCCATCATCTTCCCCACGGTCTGGCTAACAACGTCCGTGGCTATATTCTTTGCAGCTGATTTAAGATGAGGCTTTGCAATGGCGAAACCTTTCTTCAGCAGAGGGCTGATAAAACGAAACAATTTTGAAAATATAGAACCGATTCCTCTCCCGTACATTACAGGTGCGCCCGAAAAAGAGGGAAGAGCGCCCCCTACTTGGCTATCATTATGACTGATAAAGCGGCGCGGGTCCTGTCTCAGACCTATGAGAGACATGTCTAAAGTAACAGAGTTTATACAGAGCGGTGAGGTGCTACCGGTTTGAAATGTAATTTGATGATCGTCTTCCCGTATATAAAATCTACAGGTCTGTCACGATCCGTTTTAATCTCGATGCGTATACTCTTGATGTAACTCTTTGACAGGGGAACGTAATGCACCTTATTGTATCTGATGTTCACCACGTCTCCGTAATCTCCTTCAACTGTCACCACGTCAAGGAGTGGAGCGTAGGTGTCCCCGATAGAGGTTATATATCCCCGTTCTGAGGTCGCTGGGGTAAGGGGCCGTCCGGTTTGAGAGAGTCCACCATTCATTCGCTTTTAAACCTAGCATGTATGCCAGGGGCGGGTAGGGTCGGATTCTGTACTGACCATCCCTTCTGAAATCTATGCGTTTGCTCACTTCGTTATAAGACTCGTCTGCTGAGGGGTTGTGCTTTCTGAGCGCCGGGACTAATTGATCCAGGAGGTCTTTCTGACGAGCGAAATATCCCCCTCTGCTGAATTTCACACTAACCAGTACTTGATGATGCTTTCGTGACGCTTTGTCCGACCTTCCTTCCTCACTCATCTTCATTAACTCGATGAAAGCAGCATCCGGCGGTAGATTATACCACGTTCGGGGGTAAACAATTTCACACAGACCCACCATCCATTCTCCACTCAGCTCAATGGCTTTAGCCAGATTCACGGTGTAGCATAAGATAGTGTTGTCTTTAAACAAACCAGCGCTGGCGTTGGAGGGAAGGGTCACGTAAAACCCCTTGTCACTTGATAGATTCATGACGTCGATGTGCCAGGAATGAAGGACCAGCCCTCCCTATACCTCGCTTTTCAGGCGTTTAAGAGATCCGACCTCTTGACCCAGCTGCACAATTTCAGCGGCCAACCCTTCCACCATACTAAAACCTGTTTTTCACCCCCAACGGTGCGCTGCTTCAGAATTTCCTCCACGTGATAAGGTCTGTCTTTAGACATTTTTACTTTTTGCAGCTCGGCTTCCTAAAATGAACCTGCTATGGGCTTACCATCGAAATCGTTAAGTCTGTATACGGGTGGAACGCGCGGAATACACTCTGAGACTGTAAACACCTCATCAGTAAAACTCTGCTCGTACTTTTTATCAAATACCCCTCTAAGCTTGGATATTCTAACAAGATCCCCCTTCTTAATCTTCAGCGCTTTTGGACACCTGGCTGAAGACGCGGCTTGAAGATTCTGAAACACTTGAGAGCTGTTCTCCGAGGTGACCTGCATGGGGGTCATTTTAATACTCCGGTGATAGCTGCGGTTATAGCTCTTCACCAAATCTTGTAGGACGTTGATGTATTGCCGCGTGTTTTAGGCTGTAAAATAACTCCATATTCTAGTTTTTAACGTTCGGTTAAATCTCTCCACCACTGACCCTTTAAGGTCGCTTGCTGTGGCAAAATGCACGATCCCATGTTTCTTCATCAGACCTTCAAAACTTTTATTGAAAAATTCTTTACCAGAATCTGTTTGTAACTTTTTAGGTATCTGACTGTCTCTGAAGACCAATTCGAAAGCCCTCACCACCTCTGTGGTGTTCATAAATGTGGTGTTCATAACAGGCTGCTGTTTTCCTTAATGCCCCAGTCTGTCACTGCGTCTTTAAAGAATGACGGTAATGTTGTACGGCAAGTGTTGTAAAGTGTGTTGTGTGGTTCAGTTCAATAAACGCCACTAACAGAGTAACTCGTGGTTGTCATTGTCTCCGATGCAGACATAATAACCTCGCCAGCAGTTTTTTTCTTCAAGGCGCGCACGTAAGCCCTTTTTGAAAATACGTCTATGACCGTTAATATATAATTAAAACCGTCGTTATGTTCGGCTAAGGCTCGCATATCACATAGATCGGCCTGAAATTGACTTAAAGGGTGAGAGACAAAAACTCTGTTTCTAGAAAAATGGATTCTGGATGATTTATGGAGGGTGTAAGCATTCTGCTCCGCTAGGAAATCTCTGACTTTATCAACTTTAACTTTCTCCCCCGTTTCATCTTGCACCCCCCTCTGGAGTCTACCCACACCGCCCAGACTACCTGGATGGACCGGGTTGTAATAGACTCTTTTCATGACCTTATTCTCAGCCATCCTGCCTTCCGCAAGCTCTAAAGTTTTACTGGGAAAAAGAGAAACGAGAACACTTCTTTATTGTGTTTTCTTTTTATTTTTTCACTCAACAGCATATAAAAATAAGCATACATGTTTATTCAAGTAAAATATGAATAAGTGTTACTTTAAAGGAAATATCAACCCTCTCAGACAAACTTGTAGCGCTTATACACACATGGCGGTGTACAAACAACACCCTTTTTTTTATCTATTCTTTTTCATTTCCACTCACATCATAAAGAAAAAAAGAAAAAGGAAAAGAAAAACTAAGCTTGGATAATCGCTAAAGAACGGTCTAAAATCACATCTTCTAAATGAGTGTGAATGACAGCGTGTAATCTCTGCAGTTCAGCCGCGGTATTTACAGGCAGATTGTGTTGTAAACGGAAACTCACTGCATCAACAAACAAGGCATAAAGGGTGAACAGATGAATAGGTTTTACATCACAGGAACATTTAACCCATTCTTTTACAATGTTTTCAAAAGTCTCAGACAAACTTGTAACGCTTATACACACAGCGCGATGTACAAACGACTCCCAGGATTTGTGAATAGCTTGAGTACGAACTTGGTGTAAAATGTTTTCCAGTTTCTGAGTTTCTATCTCAGTCGTAACAACCTCCACACCTCTTTGAGCTAAAACACTGTTTTTAATCACCTGCTCCAGAACCTCTATTAACCGATAGCTGATTATGCAGTTCTCAGTATACTTTGATAGTTTTCTCCAGTAATTCCCCTTTTTTTCTTTATCCTAAACCCTTAAAGATTAATTACCTCTCCAATACTCATTCACTATTAAAAGTTGCTCCATTTTAGCTACACCCTGCTCAACCAGTCTAACATCTGATACATATCCTCAAGTCTCCTCACTGATTTGAGCTCATGTAAAAGAGTCTCCACTACGGTTTTGACTTTACCGTCTTCAGATTGGATGTTGCGCAGAATTAACAGACGTTGAATGGCCGGAATGAACCGAGGGGTGCAGAGACCTCTCATGAGACTGTGAAAGTTGTCACTGTAGTAGTCATCATCAAGCACGTCCAGACACTGGTGCTCTTTCTGGCTGGGGTGGTTAATCTCACATCCGTAACAGTTGTCCTCCCTGAACTTACGGAGGACGCTGGTGAGTAGATGGAGAACCGCCGCCTTTACAGTGTTGATGAACGTGGATGACACCCAGCCATCCGACTCGTCCTCCAGGCTCTCTACATCTCCCCCGGATGAGGAAGGAGAAGCGGGCAGCGATACAGCAGAACTGCACCATATAGGATCCTGAGGCCCTGTAGAGGACGCGTGCAGGGAACCCTCATACCCCTCATCCACGGCCAGCTCCAACATCACGGGTGGTGCTGGCTCAGGATCCTGAGCGTGTCCCTCGACCCTGATTCCTGACAACAGCGAAGCTGAGCACTCCGTGTCCTGAGAGTGCACCAGGTCCACGGCTCCAGACAGCAGCGAGGGTGTGCGGTTGGAGTCCTGAGACGGGTCTGGCGACCCCAGGCTGTGAGCCCCGCGCTGGGGAGACTGTAGAGGCATTCTCGGACGGAGCAGGGATCCGATCGAAGAACTCGGTCAGACATCTCTGGCTGCGGGGTCGGACTGTATCACGCATCTTTCTCTCTTGCATCGTGGGTCCTTCCAGAATCTAGGTTAAAAGAAAATGTCCTGCTGCAGCTTCTTTTATCACGCTAGGTGACTTTCTCACTCCCCCGGTAGAACCCGAGCCAATAAGAACGTGTCGTGTGGTAGGTGGGGTCGGAGGAACAGCCAATGGAAGAAGATGGAGGCGTAGTCCTCAAAAATCTCAGGCGTAGTTGGAAAAACAGCCAATGGAGGAAGGAGGAGAAGGCGTGGTCTACAAAAATAAGTTTTTTTTCACCGATATGGCGTCTTTCCAGTTGCGACAGTCGCGGAAGAGGGTACTAATCTTGTCGCTATTTTCTTCCATTTTTTCAGCCCAGGCAGCGTGAGGTAGTGTCAACACCGTCTGGAAGACACCGCATTCTGAATTAAAGAACTCCCAAATAAAGTGCTCTTGATCCCATGGATCACTGAGACTCCGGAGGCTGGCTTGGAAAAACCAGCGGCCTGAGGTGGTGGTTTTTGACTGCCACACAGCGCTATAACGAGGCCTTCCTCTGCCGTCCCTCTCTGAATTGCTCGGGGAAAACCCTGGTCTAGACCGCTAAGGAGGAGAGGCCGCTGTATGCTCGTATTCACCTGAGGAGCCTAGCTCAACCTCTCCACGCCACTGCGGGACCACTATCTTTAGCACTCCCCAGTCGCTGGAGGTCAGAGATGCTACATTCGGTAAAGTTCTGAAAGTTTCCCTCCCATCCATCTGGTACATACAGAGTTCTCCCGTCTCATACTTGAACATGTACCCCCACCGGCCGCTCATTCCGTAGGGAGCTAGAGACCATTCGTCGCGCAGAGACACGGACGAAGGCATGTGGACCCGTTGGTAATGCACAACTCTCTTCACCGGAGCTCCGGGTATCGAGCGCGTCGATTCATAGATGGTTACAGCAGTCTCACTGATCACCAGAGGAGTACTCTCGACCTTGATGCACCTCGGTAAGTCATCGCTGCTCGTGTCAGGAACCGCTTCACCTCCACTGACAGTCTTGGTTTCTCGTCTTCTCTCCATTTTTTTTTCTCTCCGTACTTTGCTACTGTAAAGAAACAGCTTCTCTTCTTATTTTGACTGTTTTTCCCTGACATGCCCCAACATGCCCTTGCCGGACCGACCCACCTCATTGGCTCTAAAACCGTGGAAGAGCTGTGACGCAGTTTCCGGCTGATGGCGACATTTCCGGCTGACGAGGGACTTCCGGTCTCTAGCAGGGGGCGGGACTTCCAGTTAAGGAGGGACTTCCGGTGATGACGTGGCAGCTTCTGATTAGTCGATACCACCTGTCAAATCAGTTTGACGAAAGGTGGCCCATATATCTCTCTTAGAATCACTGCTGGACTGAATGGGAACCAGAACCGGAGACATTTAGTTTTTAAGTGGTTTATTTCTCTAAACATGTAAACGTCTGAGTTGCAGGCTTCACCATGAAAACATGTTTCTGTTGTTGCGCCATCTGAGGAATCTTGCTTCTGGATGGTCCGACGTGAAGAGAAACGCCAAAAGAAAGGGGAGGTGACCTGTTTTCAGATACGTTGTGAACCCTTTTCCATGTTTTGTTAATTTGGCTGTTATTTGAAAGATGAATAAATGGCTCATTTTTCTCACCTTGTTTGTTTTTAATGTGGCAGAATTGGTAGAAGAAACAGTTTGTTGTTAGATTTCATTTATTTCCTCAGAACTAATCGACTTATTTGTCTGATTCTGTGAAAGCAGCCTCTGCAGATGTCAGCAGTCTTCTCTGCTTAATTTCGAGTATTTTTATGTATAATTAATGAGCAAAGACACAAACATGGTCTGTAAATAAAAATTAATGTTGCCTGGATTTTATGCTCAAAGGCGACAAATTTAGCCTCTTGATTTGCTGCAGTTTTCCATGTCATGTTTTCTTATTTCCGATGTGGTTTGTAACTTTTAGAAGTCAAACACCTGAGATGGTCTCCTGGGAATGAACCTTTAAACTAACTCACTCCAAAAGCAGCCGAGTTAGAGACACATGATCAAGCTAAATGTTCTAGTCCTCCGTTAAATCAACCTGTTCCAGCCACATGTTGGTAAACAGTTTACTAACCACCACAGCATTTCTACTTCACCCTGATGATCAAGACGAGAAATAATTGGTTAAAAGAAGCATTTCAGGGTTGTGTGAAGAGCTTTATTTGCAGGAGCATTTTAAGCTTTATCTGAAGACACATGTTAGAGTCACGTTCTGCTGATGCCGTAAAGTCGTAAATACAAATAATATGCAGATGTTTGGAAGAAGAAAATAGACAAAGTAAAAGTTTCATTTCACAGTCTGGAGTCTGAAATGTCATGTTTGATCAAAGACCAGAGCGCTCATAAATAACAAGTACCTTATCTGTTCATGGCTCTAATTATTGGTTATTTATGGGTTTCTACATCATATTTTTACTTTTAATCCACTTTATTTACCATTTCTACTTTCCCACTTTTAACCTTTTTGTTCCTTCGGTAAAAGGTTCAGGCAGAGCAAACTGGTCTCCTGTGGATTTATTGATAACTGATTGGTTGTGTTTGTTTCCCGTGTGGTGACCAATCACGTTTCAGGCCGACTTTAAGAAATCTGTCTTCTTATCACCTTGATGCCACTTCTGATCTGTATTATATTTCTTTTTATCTCATTCATTTATTTATTAGCTTTTATTCACTCCTGTTTGTGTATTTATTTATCATTATTAGATTATTTAATATTTAATTATACTTTTTCATTTTATCCCTGATTTTCTTTTAACTATATTTTGTTTTTACAGAATTGTGAATAAATTCAGGCATTATGGGGTTAACATACATAAACGGGTGGAAATACTAGATCTAGAAAATAAAAACAAGTGTGCCAATAAATATAAAGTAAATTAAAGAAAAAAGATTTAGAATTTAGAAATCCATAAATAACCAAATACAAACAATTTGAATTGATTGGTATGTTTAAATTTACTTACTCACTTCTTTATTCATTAATTACTATATTAACTCATTTATTTAGGCAGTTCTGGTCTTTACGACGCTGTAAATGGTGAGAACCTGCTTTCTGGTTGGTGACGCTGCTTTTAGGAAACGTTCCTCAGAGATTGTTGACCACCATGAAGCAGACGGCTGCCTCGGCCAGTCTGATGAAGTGGGAGCTGTGGTTTCTGGTCATTTATCTTCTCTGAGCTGCGTAAATCTGACGCTCACAGATGTGAACAGATGTTTTACAATCAGACAGCCATGATGTTAAAAATGGAAAAGCTTTTCCATCCAGATCAACATGATTCATGTTTCCATGGAAGGTTTGGATTCCTGTCTAGAGCTTTTCCTAGATATGGTTTTGTATTCCAGATATTCCCAGAGATGGAAGGGCTCTCCATGTTCCTCCACAGTTCTTCTCCAGGTTAGTCTCGGGTTGGACTGGAGGAAGTATATTCGAGTTACACCCCCTCCCTCCATCTGCTGACTCCCCAGTTTGTTCATTTCAGGCCAGTTCATGAAAACAAGTCAGATTTCTGTTTTCTGCTTTTTAAAACATTTCAGTTTAGTTTTGGGGGGTTTTTTTTGTGATCAGAAACATCGACACTGGGGAATTTTTCATCTCGCCAGCTTTCTTCTTGCAGTGATTTTAGACGTTTGTAAAATAGAAAATTAGACGGTAAATTGTGGAAAATATCAAACATGAATCTTCTTGGCGGCGACTTCTCTGCCTCAACATGCTACAAGCGCTGCGAATTAAGCAAAAACATCGGAGAGATTAAACTGGAAATGAGTATGCTTCCCATGAGGGTCATCAGCTCTGAATCATCCATCCCATCGTTTTCCAGCTGTTCAGGGAATTGAACCGTCACAGGTGTCCACTCTCTCTGATCCACCTCTGACCCAGAAGTCATTCACTCTGACATGACTCTCTTCTAGCAGACCATTCACTGACGCCTCTTCATCTCTGAAAACCAGCACCAAATGACTACATTCACCACCATCACTGGTCCAGCCTCTCAGTCCAACTTTTACAGCAGTCTGATTGGCTCCAGTGAAAGTCAGGAGGACTCTGTCTGATAAAAGCTGGCAGTCAAACAACGCTGATGACTCCAAGTCCAAGTACAGGACATCTGTGGCTTTGTCTTTAGCACAGTTATCAATGGTAGCTGAGCCGCGGTGGAAAGCCAACATGTAGACGTCGTTTCCTTCACCACCAACCAGGTAATCTCCACCTGTGGACACCAAGATGTCGTTACCATCTGAGCCTTGGAGAAGAGCTCTTTCATATCCGGACACCAAGATGTCGTTACCATCTGAGCCTTGGAGAAGAGCGCTTTCATATCCGGACACCAAGATGTCAGAGTAGATGGTGCCGACCACAGTTTCCACGTCCTTCAACACGTCTCCCTCAGCGTCAG